>NC_138779.1:89767808-90140308 GCF_965119305.1 Pelophylax lessonae | reverse complement strand
ATCAACATTCTTCCTATGGTAGCATTGACAGGCTTAGTCCACTTAGACAGAGAATTTAAGCCCTGGAAGTTAGATATCAATATCTTAAGTGTAGATGTAATTTGCCCTGTATAGGAAGGTTAGACGAAACAGAAATGCCCAATGATATTTTATACTCTTGTGAGCTTTAGAACTGGCTTTAGGGTTCGCCTTTTTTGGATCATCAAAGGGACCAAATCTGCAAACAATTGGTTGTTATGGTCCATGAGTGAGATATCTGCCCTGGTTCTGGCTACAGACATGTGTTTTTCTTTTAGTTCTATTATTTTTATTAGTTTCATAGTAGTTGGGCTTCACAATAATATCCCACAGAAGGCTGTCCGTTTTGGGGCAGTGAGAGCTTGTTGGGTTTTGTCAATCTCCAAATGGTGATCAGAAATGTCAGGTATAAGGACTCTTATCAGTGAGTGTACTGCTTCTTCAAGATCAGGGACCTATTCTCCAGATCTGCAGCTTTAGCATTAGCCTGATCAAGTTGGGGCTATAGATCTGTGTTCATGTCTGAGTTCTGGTTAACTCTTGAGATGGTGCTGTCTAATTTATTTTCAATAGTGTCCATTCTTTCCCTGATATTTGACAGGTCATTAAAGGAGCATGGATGCTCCGAAAGCTAGCAACGCCCATCTTTCCCTCCGCCTCACAGGAAGTGATGTCGGGCTGACAGGAAGTAGGAAGTGGAGCCCCACTGAGAGTCCTCCACCACCACAGCACCATCAGACAGGCTGCCAGACAACAGCCTCCACGCACCACCGACACCCCGCACCCCTCCTTTCTGCAACGGTATCCAAGACAAGAAGATGGATGATCCCATTCACCTAACGTACCGGCCTCAACTTACCTAAGAGTAAGTCACTATGTGTTTTTTGTATTAATAAACCTTATGCTTCACTAAGCTGGCGCTGCTTTCTTTTTGTTTAAGCCTTATCATAGGCCTACCTATAGGTACAAGTTACAAAGGAAGCTTCACTTCCTCTTTAAGCCTGGTACACACTATGAGTTTTGAGGCTCCTGTCAGACAGGGTGCCATACACAGGGGCCGAATTTCGGCCCGTTTTTTTTTTGACCGGCCGATGTCTGCCAACATTCAGGCCCATGTGTACAGGGCTTTATGCTGGGGTAAAGGAGTACTCTTACTGCTAGTGATGTTTTATGAAATAGCCCTGGGAAGCACCAAAAAATGTTTACCATTAAAGGGTACGTTTAACACATAAGACAGATAAACAGATAATGTTAGCTAGACTTTTAACACAATAATATAGGCAAAGGCTCTAAGCACGCTACAACTAAAGAGTCAGGTGTAACATGTATTTAGGGTGTAACATGCTCCTATTGACCCACCTCCTGCTTCCAGCGCCCCCCGCTTTGTGACAATAAGCGGGGGATCCTCTCCCTATACCCATTGTCACAATTTGAAAGCAGGGTGACCGTGCAGGGCTCTGCCCACACAGCTGGGTCATTCATTCATTCACAGATTCCTGTGAATAAATTAGTCTACAAGTTCTGTCGGCCTCTGCAGCCAACAGCTTGTAGTTCTCAATGAACTTCGAGGGTGCTGGTGAGTGGCCTTGTAATCCATTGATTCTTCCTGCTATTCAGTAACTGCCTGCCCATATCAGAGGTACAGGCAGACAAGCTTACTGAGTGTTTGCAGGATCCATGCATTGCTGTAAAGGCTGCAATGTAAAAAATAATAAATGCACATTTTTCTTACCAGCAAAAAGATGACCTTATCATTTAAACACTTAAAGCAGAGATTCACCCAAAAGTGGAACTTCCGCTCATTTTCTTCCTCCCCCCTCCGGTGCCACATTTGGCACCTTTCAGGGGGAAGGGGGGAACAGGTACCTGTTTTTGACAGGTACCCTTCCCCACTTCCAGGAGACGGCGCCGAGGTGCTGTCCCTCGGAAGTTTGGCCCCCTCCTCCTTCCCCCGATGCCGAGCTAATCCGAATGTGCAGCACGCTTCGCGCATGCGGAGTAGGGACCTGCTCCTGAAGCCGCAAGGCTTCACTGCCGGGTTCCTTTACCGGCAATGGCAGCGGCGGTACCTGACAGCCGATGGAAACATCGGCTGCGGTGCCGACATCGCTGGACTCCAGGACAGGTAAGTGTCCTAATATTAAAAGTCAGCAGCTACAGTATGTGTAGCTGCTGACTTTTAATTTTTAGAGGGGGAGGCTGGAACACAGCTATAAAGACCGCCCGCCATGTACTGCAGATGGGTGGTTGCTGCAGGCAAAATAACGTATCCATACTTCCTACTTCCAGGTATCGGGCCTGTGCCTGCGCGCCCCTCAGCTGGATCCCGCTGTGGCTGTCAGCAAGTCCCAGCCAATTATTTACAGCTGGGACCTGCTGATCAGCTGTGTACATTCACAGCCCAGAGCTCTGTGTTGACATTCGACACAGGGTCATGCAACGTTGTACCCATAAGAATTTTTTTTCATTTTTTTCACACAAATACAGCTTTCTTTATATGGTATTTAAGCACCACTGGGCTCTTCTTTTTTGCTAAATAAACTAAAAAAGACCAACATTTAAAAAAAAAAAAAAAAAAACACGCTTTTCTTCATTTCTGTTATAAAAATTTTGCAAATAAATATTCTTTCTTCAAAAATGTAGGTCAAAATGTATTCTGCTACATTTCCTTGGTGAAAATAACCCAAATTGGTGTATATTTTTCAGTCTGTAGGAAAGTTATGGAGTCCACAAACTATAGTATACAGTGCATCCGGAAAGTATTCACAGCGCTTCACTTTTTCTACATTTTGTTATGTTACAGACTTATTTCAAAATGGATTCAATTCCTTTTTTTTCCCTCAAAATTCTAAAAACTGTACCCCATAATGACAATGGGAAAGAAGTCTGTTTGAAATCTTTGCAAATTTATGAAAAATAAAAAAGGAAAGAAAATAAAGGTACATACTGGATGTATTCACAGCATTTGCTCAATACTTTGTTAAAGCACCTTTGGAACCAATTGCAGCCTCAAGTCTATTGGAGTATGATGCTACAAGCTTGACATACCTAGTTTTGGGCAGTTTCTCCCATTCTCTTTTGCAGGACCTCTCAAGCTCCATCAGGTTGGATAGAGAGCGTCAGTGCACAGCCATTTTCAGATATCTCCAGAGATGTTCAATCAGGTTCAATTCTGGGCTCTGGCTGGGCCACTCAAGCACATTCACAGAGTTGTCCGGTAGCCACTCCTTTGTTACCATGGCTATGTGTTTAGGATCGTCGTACTGTTGGAAGATAAACTTTCACCCCTGTCTGAGGTCCACAGCGCTCTGGAGCATGTTTTTATCAAGGATGTCTTCGTGCATTGCTGCATTCATCTTTTCCTAGTCTCCCAGTTTCTGACGCTGAAAAACATTCCCACAGCATGATGCTGTCACCACCATGCTTCACTGTAGGGATGGTAATGGCCAAGTGATGAGCGGTGCCTGGTTTCCTCCAGACATGAGGCTTGGCATTCAGGCCAAAGAGTTCAATCTTTGTTTCATCAGACCAGAAAATTTTGTTTCTCATGGTCTGAGAATCCTTCAGGTGCCTTTTGGCATGCTCCAGGTGGGCTGTCATGTGCTTTTTACTGAGAAGTGGCTTCTGTCTGACCACTCTACCATACAGGCCTGATTAGTGGAGTACTTGAAGGTTTTAGTGGAGTGCTGAAAAGTTTTCTGGAAAGTTCTCCTCTCTCCACAAACACTGGAATTCAGTCAACGAGGTAAACAAGAACCCGATGGTCACTCTGACAAAGTCCCTTCTCCCCTGATCGCAGTGCTGTATTTTGGCCTAGGCCAACAAGGCCCAGGCCTAGGGCAGCACTTTGCAGGGGGGCAGCGAAAAAGCCACCCCCCACCACCTGAGACTCTATTGGCCACTGGTTGCTAGAACCACCTCTCTTACCCCCCCTCTCTCTCACACTCACCCCCCTTTCTAACTCTCTCACCCCTCCTCTCTCTCTCCCTCCCTCTCACCTCCCTCTCTCTTTCTCACCACCTCTCTCTCTATCACCCCCCTCCCATCTCTCTCTCTCATCCCCCCTATCTCACTCATCCCCCCTCTCTCTCTCATCCCCTCTCTCTCTCTCATCCCCCTCTCTCTCTCTTCGATTCCCCCCCTCTCTCTCTCTCATCCCCCCTCTTTCTTTCCCTCCCTCACCCAACCCCTCTCTCTCTCTCCCTCCCTCACCCAACCCCCTTCTCTCTCTCTCTTTCATCCCCCCTCTCTCTCCCTCCCTCACCCACCCCCCCTCTCTCTCTCCCACCCCCTCTCACCCCCCCTCTTGTGAGATCTCAGGGGTTCATGCTGGGACTTGTAGTCCTTCAATTTTGGAGGAAGACACATCCATTAAAAAAGGAGTCGAGAAAATTTACATGGGGAGGGCGCCCAATATTAGTCTTGCCTAGGGCAGCACAAAACCAAAATACACCACTGCCTGATCGCTCAGTTCGTCCTGGCGGCCCACTCTAGGAAGAGTCCTGGTGGTTCCAAACTTCTTCCATTTACGGATGATGGAGGCCACTGTGCTCATTAAGATCTTCAGTGCTGCAGAAATTTTTCTATACCATTCCCCAGATACAATCCTGTCTCAGAGGTCTTCAGACAATTGCATGGACTTCATGGCTTGGTTTGTGCTCTGACATCCACTGGTATTTGTGGGATCTTATATAGACAGGTGTATGCCTTTCCAAAAATGTCCAATCAACTAAATTTAGTTGTAGAAACATCTCAAGGATGATCAGTGGAAACAGGATACACCTGAGCTCAATTTGAGTGTCATGGCAAAGGCTGTGAATACTTATGTACATGTGATTTTTACATTTTTAATAAATTTGCAAAGATTTTAAACAAACCTCTTTTACATTGTCAATGTGGGGTATTGTTTGTAGAATTTTGAGGAAAATAATTAATTTAATCCATTTTGGAATAAGGCTGTAACATAACAAAATGTGGAAAAAGTGAAGCGCCGTGAATACTTTCTGGATGCACTGTATATCTGAAAATTGATCAGTCCTGATATACTGACGGCCTATCTCATTTCTTGAGGCCTGAAAACACCAGGACAGTACAAATACCCCTAAATTACACTTTTTTGGAAAGTAGACAGTCCAAGGTATTCAGTAAAAGGCATGGCGAGTTTTTTGAAGTTGTAATTTATAGTCATAAATTTATGGAAAATTATGAAATAAAAAAAAAAATGTTCTCAATTTTTTGTAAAATACTGTCACCAGTGCAGTACAGCGTTATCATATAGTAGGTGTGGCGGTGATCATGGACACTGACTGGTAACAGTATGTAAAAAAAAAAAATATTTTTTTTTTTTAATTGTTTTTATTTTTTATTACATTTTTTTTAACACACTGTGACCAGAGCAATACAGTGTTACTATAATAACACTGTACTATTCTGGGGAAGTGATCAGAATTTTTTTTTTTTTACATATTAACCACTTAAGCCGCGGAGGATTTGGCTGCTCAAAGACCAGAGCCTATTTTGCAATTCGGCACTGCGTGACTTTAACGGACAATTACGTGGTCGTACGACACTGTACCCAAATGAAATTGACGTCCTTTTTTTCCCACAAACAGAGCTTTCTTTTGGTGGCATTTGATCACCTGTGCGATTTTTACTTTTTGCGCTATAAACAAAAAAAAGCAACAATTTTGAAAAAATAATAATATTTTTCACATTTTTTTTATATGAAATTCCCCCAAAAAATGTAAAAATCTAAATTTTTTAACATTTTAGGCCAATTTGTTTTCTGCTACATATTTTTGGTGAAAAAAATCGCAATACGCATATTTTGATTGGTTTGTGCAAAAGTTATTGCGTTTACTAACTACGGGAAAGATTTATGTCATTTTTATTGTTTTTTTTCTAACTAGTAATGGCGGCGATCTGCAATTTTTTTTTGCGGGACTGCGACATTGCGGCGGACAGATCGGACCCTTGACTGACATTTTTGTCACTTTTGGGGGTACCAGTGACATTACTAAAGTAATCAGTGCTATAAATATGCACTGTTACTGTGGCTAGTGATGTAACCACAGAGACATACTGTACGATCCTACATAGCAGGATCGTATGATCTCTGCAGTTACTTCAGGGAGAATGACAGGCGGCTTTGTTTACATTAGCCGCCTGCCTTTCTCCCTCTCCAGCGGGAGTTTGCGAGTGACCGGCGGACATCGGAGCCGCCAGTCGCTCGCGCGGGGATGTTACTGAACGAGCGGGGGAAGGAGCGCGCCTCCGGCGGTGCGCGCTCGCCCCCTAGAGGCTCGCCCAGGAGGGGCTGACCGCCGCAGTAAATAGTCGTGCGGCGGTCGGCAAGCTGTTAAAATTGCTTATACCAGTATAAGCAACCATTTTTACTGAATGAAACTGATTTATTCAATGTCCTTTGCTGTGATTGGTCAAAGGTAACCAGAATGGGCTGTGATTGGTCCTGTCTGTTCCATGTGATTACTTTGACCAATCACAGCTAGTAACACAACTGTATACAATGGATGGCATGCAAGGAAGCCATCCATTGTTTACAACTGTCATGTGATCTGCTATGATTGGTCACAGCAATCACATGATAGTGGCAGAGAGCAGATACATTGAGTAGTCATCGGCTCAGCTGGTGACAGATCGCGCCTCGGCATGGCCCTGCGGCCGCGCAAGAGCTGCCTTCTGGGACAATGTCTTGGCCTTTTACTACAGGCCGGGCAGGATGGTGTTAATTTATTTTTAAGATTCAAAGCAAACTCCCCAATTCGTCCTTGTCTCTATGGCTTTATTTTGCTGGGAAATCTCTTTGAAAAACACCCCCTAGCATTTCTGGCCAGAGTAAGGGCAGATGATTAATGTAGCATTTGTTCCCTTGAATTCATCTGCCCTTAGCTCAAGCATACAAGCAGGAGGATGTACTTAGCTGAGAAAACCCCTCCTCCCCACCTTAATAGACTCCTGGGAAGTATGACATAATTTGCATTTGCATAGAAACCAGGAATGAAACTAAAGAAATGTAAAAAAATGTGTCCAGGCTCGTCAGCCTCCTGCTTCTGGGGTTGTGGCCAGATAGGTTTGTTTCTGCACATATGGTGGACTTGTCCTAAAGTGCATCGTTTCTGGATGAGGGTACATTCCTTTATCTTTTCAGTCAAGATGGTCAATATTTCTAAAGATGCAAGTGTTGCTCTATTAAAACAAACCAGTTATGAATGTCTCAAGACACACATACCCTAATATACTACAAATGCATCACATAAAATTAGAATATCATTTAAAAAGTTAATTTATTTCAGTAATTCAATTCAAAAAGTGAAACTCATATATTTTATATAGATGTGTTACACACAGAGTGATATATTTTAAGAATTTCTTTCTTTACATTTTGATGATTATGGCTTACAGCTAGTGAAAACCCAAAATTCAGTATGTCAGAAAATTAGAACATTACATAAGACTAGTGTTGAGCGAACACGGACTGTATTATTCGTGTTCGTACCGAATAATTGGATTTTTTTTACCCGAACACGGACACGGACACTTTACTGTATGTTCGGGTAAAAATCCGTGTTCGGTCGTTTTATTTCCGGGTTTTGCATGCTTTGGCGCTCTTTTCATGGCGGGCTTTCAACAGCCAATCAACAATCGTTTAACTGGTGTGCCTTAAGCCATCCCAGCCATGCCTGCAAATGTCTTAGTAGCTGTGATTGGCCGTCTGAAGCATGTGACCAAGTCTTTATAAGTTCGAGGCAGCCGCCGCAGCAGCGTCATTCTGCTACTTAGCTAAGGGACAGAGCACACATCAATGTGCTGGCTGCTGATTAGGGAAAGATAGGCAGGAAAAAACCATTTGTGTCCGGATAGAATTGAGGGACAGGTCGGAGTGTTTAGGCAGGGCGAGTTGTAGGCATTTTAGGGATAGAGTCTGCTGAATTATAGGGTCAGTGTCTTCTACAAACTACAATCGATATTGCTGTGTGGGGGGTGGGGTGAATCTGCACTCAATCCTGATCTACGATCTCTTCTCAATCCTGTTAGGGACAGAGTCTGCTGAATTTTAGGGAAACTGTGTTCTACAAACTACAATCGATATTGCTGTGTGGTGTGGGATTGGAGATAGGCAGGTGTCAGTGATCCACATCCATTTTTCTGTGTGTGAGCTGCAGTGAACACAATCTTTTTGGGCTGCAGTGAACACAATCTTTTTGGGCTGCAGTGAACACAATCTTTTTGGGCTGCAGTGAACACAATCTTTTTGGGCTGCAGTGAACACAATCTTTTTGGGGTGCAGTGAACAAAATCTTTTTGGGGTGCAGTGAACACAATCCTTTTTGGTGTGCAGTGAACACAATCTTTGTGGGGTGCAGTGAACAAAATCCTTTTTGGGGTGCAGTGAACAACATCCTTTTTGGGGTGCAGTGAACACAATCTTTTTGGGGTGCAGTGAACAAAATCCTTTTTGGGGTGCAGTGAACAACATCCTTTTTGGGGTGCAGTGAACACAATCTTTTTGGGGTGCAGTGAACAAAATCCTTTGTGGGGTGCAGTGAACACAATCTTTTTGGGGTGCAGTGAACACAATCTTTTTGGGGTGGAGTGAACAACATCCTTTTTGGGGTGCAGTGAACAAAATCCTTTTTGGGGTGCAGTGAACAACATCCTTTTTGGGGTGCAGTGAACACAATCTTTTTGGGGTGCAGTGAACAAAATCCTTTGTGGGGTGCAGTGAACACAATCTTTTTGGGGTGCAGTGAACACAATCTTTTTGGGGTGGAGTGAACAACATCCTTTTTGGGGTGCAGTGAACAAAATCCTTTTTGGGGTGCAGTGAACAAAATCATTTTTGGGGTGCAGTGAACACAATCTTTTTGGGGTGCAGTGAACACAATCTTTGTGGGGTGCAGTGAACACAATCTTTTTGGGGTGGAGTGAACAACATCCTTTTTGGGGTGCAGTGAACAACATCCTTTTTGGGGTGCAGTGAACACAATCTTTTTGGGGTGCAGTGAACACAATCTTTGTGGGGTACAGTGAACAGAATCTTTGTGGGGTGCAGTGAACACAATCTTTGGGGGGTACAGTGAACACAATCTTTTTGGGGTGCAGTGAACACAATCTTTGTGGGGTGCAGTGAACACAATCTTTTTGGGGTGGAGTGAACAAAATCATTTTTGGGGTGCAGTGAACAACATCCTTTTTGGGGTGCAGTGATCAAAATCCTTTTTGGGGTGCAGTGAACACAATCTTTTTGGGGTGCAGTGAACAAAATCCTTTGTGGGGTGCAGTGAACAGAATCTTTGTGGGGTGCAGTGAACACAATCTTTGGGGGGGTACAGTGAACACAATCTTTTTGGGGTGCAGTGAACACAATCTTTGTGGGGTACAGTGAACAGAATCTTTGTGGGGTGCAGTGAACACAATCTTTGGGGGGTACAGTGAACACAATCTTTTTGGGGTGCAGTGAACACAATCTTTGGGGGGTACAGTGAACACAATCTTTTTGGGGTGCAGTGAACACAATCTTTGTGGGGTGCAGTGAACACAATCTTTGGGGGGGTACAGTGAACACAATCTTTTTGGGGTGCAGTGAACAACATCCTTTTAGGGTGCAGTGAACACAATCTTTGTGGGGTGCAGTGAACAACATCCTTTTAGGGTGCAGTGAACACAATCTTTGTGGGGTACAGTGAACAGAATCTTTGTGGGGTGCAGTGAACACAATCTTTGGGGGGTACAGTGAACACAATCTTTGTGAGGTGCAGTGAACACAATCTTTGTGGGGTGCAGTGAACACAATCATTGTGGGGTGCAGTGAACTCAATCTTTGTGGGGTACAGTGAACACAATCTCATACTTCTGAAGATTTGAGGGTGCTGCCTGTTCCATACTCCCCCTACTCCTCATCTAGCCTTTTAGGGGTACAAACAATAGTAATTGGGGCCTAGTGTGGTTGTGTACGTGTGATATACATACACTTTTTTTGGATCATATTTTCTATTCCGCTATTTAATCAAAAACCTTTGGGGATCAGTTAAATTGGGGGATAGTCTGTGTTGGTACGTGTGAGAGAGATCCACCTTTCCAAGTTGTTGGGGTTCATCTCATACTTCTGAAGGTTTGAGGGTGCTGCCTGTTCCATACTCCCCCTACTCCTAGCCTTTTAGGGGTACAAACAATAGTAATTGGGGCCTAGTGTGGTTGTGTACGTGTGATATACATACACTTTTTTTGGATCATATTTTCTATTCCGCTATTTAATCAAAAACCTTTGGGGATCAGTTAAATTGGGGGATAGTCTGTGTTGGTACGTGTGAGAGAGATCCACCTTTCCAAGTTGTTGGGGTTCATCTCATACTTCTGAAGGTTTGAGGGTGCTGCCTGTTCCATACCCCCCCTACTCCTCATCTAGCCTTTTAGGGGTACAAACAATAGTAATTGGGGCCTAGTGTGGTTGTGTACGTGTGATATACATACACTTTTTTTGGATCATATTTTCTATTCCGCTATTTAATCAAAAACCTTTGGGGATCAGTTAAATTGGGGGATAGTCTGTGTTGGTACGTGTGAGAGAGATCCACCTTTCCAAGTTGTTGGGGTTCATCTCATACTTCTGAAGGTTTGAGGGTGCTGCCTGTTCCATACTCCCCCTACTCCTCATCTAGCCTTTTAGGGGTACAAACAATAGTAATTGGGGCCCAGTGTGGTTGTGTACGTGTGATATACATACACTTTTTTTGGATCATATTTTCTATTCCGCTATTTAATCAAAAACCTTTGGGGATCAGTTAAATTGGGGGATAGTCTGTGTTGGTACGTGTGAGAGAGATCCACCTTTCCAAGTTGTTGGGGTTCATCTCATACTTCTGAAGGTTTGAGGGTGCTGCCTGTTCCATACTCCCCCTACTCCTCATCTAGCCTTTTAGGGGTACAAACAATAGTAATTGGGGCCCAGTGTGGTTGTGTACGTGTGATATACATACACTTTTTTTGGATCATATTTTCTATTCCGCTATTTAATCAAAAACCTTTGGGGATCAGTTAAATTGGGGGATAGTCTGTGTTGGTACGTGTGAGAGAGATCCACCTTTCCAAGTTGTTGGGGTTCATCTCATACTTCTGAAGGTTTGAGGGTGCTGCCTGTTCCATACCCCCCCTACTCCTCATCTAGCCTTTTAGGGGTACAAACAATAGTAATTGGGGCCTAGTGTGGTTGTGTACGTGTGATATACATACACTTTTTTTGGATCATATTTTCTATTCCGCTATTTAATCAAAAACCTTTGGGGATCAGTTAAATTGGGGGATAGTCTGTGTTGGTACGTGTGAGAGAGATCCACCTTTCCAAGTTGTTGGGGTTCATCTCATACTTCTGAAGGTTTGAGGGTGCTGCCTGTTCCATACCCCCCCTACTCCTCATCTAGCCTTTTAGGGGTACAAACAATAGTAATTGGGGCCTAGTGTGGTTGTGTACGTGTGATATACATACACTTTTTTTGGATCATATTTTCTATTCCGCTATTTAATCAAAAACCTTTGGGGATCAGTTAAATTGGGGGATAGTCTGTGTTGGTACGTGTGAGAGAGATCCACCTTTCCAAGTTTTTGGGGTTCATCTCATACTTCTGAAGATTTGAGGGTGCTGCCTGTTCCATACCCCCCCTACTCCTCATCTAGCCTTTTAGGGGTACAAACAATAGTAATTGGGGCCTTGTGTGGTTGTGTACGTGTGATATACATACACTTTTTTTGGATCATATTTTCTATTCCGCTATTTAATCAAAAACCTTTGGGGATCAGTTAAATTGGGGGATAGTCTGTGTTGGTACGTGTGAGAGAGATCCACCTTTCCAAGTTGTTGGGGTTCATCTCATACTTCTGAAGGTTTGAGGGTGCTGCCTGTTCCATACTCCCCCTACTCCTAGCCTTTTAGGGGTACAAACAATAGTAATTGGGGCCTAGTGTGGTTGTGTACGTGTGATATACATACACTTTTTTTGGATCATATTTTCTATTCCGCTATTTAATCAAAAACCTTTGGGGATCAGTTAAATTGGGGGATAGTCTGTGTTGGTACGTGTGAGAGAGATCCACCTTTCCAAGTTGTTGGGGTTCATCTCATACTTCTGAAGGTTTGAGGGTGCTGCCTGTTCCATACCCCCCCTACTCCTCATCTAGCCTTTTAGGGGTACAAACAATAGTAATTGGGGCCTAGTGTGGTTGTGTACGTGTGATATACATACACTTTTTTTGGATCATATTTTCTATTCCGCTATTTAATCAAAAACCTTTGGGGATCAGTTAAATTGGGGGATAGTCTGTGTTGGTACGTGTGAGAGAGATCCACCTTTCCAAGTTGTTGGGGTTCATCTCATACTTCTGAAGGTTTGAGGGTGCTGCCTGTTCCATACTCCCCCTACTCCTCATCTAGCCTTTTAGGGGTACAAACAATAGTAATTGGGGCCCAGTGTGGTTGTGTACGTGTGATATACATACACTTTTTTTGGATCATATTTTCTATTCCGCTATTTAATCAAAAACCTTTGGGGATCAGTTAAATTGGGGGATAGTCTGTGTTGGTACGTGTGAGAGAGATCCACCTTTCCAAGTTGTTGGGGTTCATCTCATACTTCTGAAGGTTTGAGGGTGCTGCCTGTTCCATACCCCCCCTACTCCTCATCTAGCCTTTTAGGGGTACAAACAATAGTAATTGGGGCCTAGTGTGGTTGTGTACGTGTGATATACATACACTTTTTTTGGATCATATTTTCTATTCCGCTATTTAATCAAAAACCTTTGGGGATCAGTTAAATTGGGGGATAGTCTGTGTTGGTACGTGTGAGAGAGATCCACCTTTCCAAGTTGTTGGGGTTCATCTCATACTTCTGAAGGTTTGAGGGTGCTGCCTGTTCCATACCCCCCCTACTCCTCATCTAGCCTTTTAGGGGTACAAACAATAGTAATTGGGGCCTAGTGTGGTTGTGTACGTGTGATATACATACACTTTTTTTGGATCATATTTTCTATTCCGCTATTTAATCAAAAACCTTTGGGGATCAGTTAAATTGGGGGATAGTCTGTGTTGGTACGTGTGAGAGAGATCCACCTTTCCAAGTTTTTGGGGTTCATCTCATACTTCTGAAGATTTGAGGGTGCTGCCTGTTCCATACCCCCCCTACTCCTCATCTAGCCTTTTAGGGGTACAAACAATAGTAATTGGGGCCTAGTGTGGTTGTGTACGTGTGATATACATACACTTTTTTTGGATCATATTTTCTATTCCGCTATTTAATCAAAAACCTTTGGGGATCAGTTAAATTGGGGGATAGTCTGTGTTGGTACGTGTGAGAGAGATCCACCTTTCCAAGTTGTTGGGGTTCATCTCATACTTCTGAAGGTTTGAGGGTGCTGCCTGTTCCATACCCCCCCTACTCCTCATCTAGCCTTTTAGGGGTACAAACAATAGTAATTGGGGCCTAGTGTGGTTGTGTACGTGTGATATACATACACTTTTTTTGGATCATATTTTCTATTCCGCTATTTAATCAAAAACCTTTGGGGATCAGTTAAATTGGGGGATAGTCTGTGTTGGTACGTGTGAGAGAGATCCACCTTTCCAAGTTGTTGGGGTTCATCTCATACTTCTGAAGGTTTGAGGGTGCTGCCTGTTCCATACCCCCCCTACTCCTCATCTAGCCTTTTAGGGGTACAAACAATAGTAATTGGGGCCTAGTGTGGTTGTGTACGTGTGATATACATACACTTTTTTTGGATCATATTTTCTATTCCGCTATTTAATCAAAAACCTTTGGGGATCAGTTAAATTGGGGGATAGTCTGTGTTGGTACGTGTGAGAGAGATCCACCTTTCCAAGTTTTTGGGGTTCATCTCATACTTCTGAAGATTTGAGGGTGCTGCCTGTTCCATACCCCCCCTACTCCTCATCTAGCCTTTTAGGGGTACAAACAATAGTAATTGGGGCCTAGTGTGGTTGTGTACGTGTGATATACATACACTTTTTTTGGATCATATTTTCTATTCCGCTATTTAATCAAAAACCTTTGGGGATCAGTTAAATTGTGGGATAGTCTGTGTTGGTACGTGTGAGAGAGATCCACCTTTCCAAGTTGTTGGGGTTCATCTCATACTTCTGAAGGTTTGAGGGTGCTGCCTGTTCCATACCCCCCCTACTCCTCATCTAGCCTTTTAGGGGTACAAACAATAGTAATTGGGGCCTAGTGTGGTTGTGTACGTGTGATATACATACACTTTTTTTGGATCATATTTTCTATTCCGCTATTTAATCAAAAACCTTTGGGGATCAGTTAAATTGGGGGATAGTCTGTGTTGGTACGTGTGAGAGAGATCCACCTTTCCAAGTTTTTGGGGTTCATCTCCTACTTCTGAAGATTTGAGGGTGCTGCCTGTTCCATACCCCCCCTACTCCTCATCTAGCCTTTTAGGGGTACAAACAATAGTAATTGGGGCCTAGTGTGGTTGTGTACGTGTGATATACATACACTTTTTTTGGATCATATTTTCTATTCCGCTATTTAATCAAAAACCTTTGGGGATCAGTTAAATTGGGGGATAGTCTGTGTTGGTACGTGTGAGAGAGATCCACCTTTCCAAGTTGTTGGGGTTCATCTCATACTTCTGAAGGTTTGAGGGTGCTGCCTGTTCCATACCCCCCCTACTCCTCATCTAGCCTTTTAGGGGTACAAACAATAGTAATTGGGGCCTAGTGTGGTTGTGTACGTGTGATATACATACACTTTTTTTGGATCATATTTTCTATTCCGCTATTTAATCAAAAACCTTTGGGGATCAGTTAAATTGGGGGATAGTCTGTGTTGGTACGTGTGAGAGAGATCCACCTTTCCAAGTTGTTGGGGTTCATCTCATACTTCTGAAGGTTTGAGGGTGCTGCCTGTTCCATACCCCCCCTACTCCTCATCTAGCCTTTTAGGGGTACAAACAATAGTAATTGGGGCCTAGTGTGGTTGTGTACGTGTGATATACATACACTTTTTTTGGATCATATTTTCTATTCCGCTATTTAATCAAAAACCTTTGGGGATCAGTTAAATTGGGGGATAGTCTGTGTTGGTACGTGTGAGAGAGATCCACCTTTCCAAGTTTTTGGGGTTCATCTCATACTTCTGAAGATTTGAGGGTGCTGCCTGTTCCATACCCCCCCTACTCCTCATCTAGCCTTTTAGGGGTACAAACAATAGTAATTGGGGCCTAGTGTGGTTGTGTACGTGTGATATACATACACTTTTTTTGGATCATATTTTCTATTCCGCTATTTAATCAAAAACCTTTGGGGATCAGTTAAATTGGGGGATAGTCTGTGTTGGTACGTGTGAGAGAGATCCACCTTTCCAAGTTGTTGGGGTTCATCTCATACTTCTGAAGGTTTGAGGGTGCTGCCTGTTCCATACTCCCCCTACTCCTAGCCTTTTAGGGGTACAAACAATAGTAATTGGGGCCTAGTGTGGTTGTGTACGTGTGATATACATACACTTTTTTTGGATCATATTTTCTATTCCGCTATTTAATCAAAAACCTTTGGGGATCAGTTAAATTGGGGGATAGTCTGTGTTGGTACGTGTGAGAGAGATCCACCTTTCCAAGTTGTTGGGGTTCATCTCATACTTCTGAAGGTTTGAGGGTGCTGCCTGTTCCATACCCCCCCTACTCCTCATCTAGCCTTTTAGGGGTACAAACAATAGTAATTGGGGCCTAGTGTGGTTGTGTACGTGTGATATACATACACTTTTTTTGGATCATATTTTCTATTCCGCTATTTAATCAAAAACCTTTGGGGATCAGTTAAATTGGGGGATAGTCTGTGTTGGTACGTGTGAGAGAGATCCACCTTTCCAAGTTGTTGGGGTTCATCTCATACTTCTGAAGGTTTGAGGGTGCTGCCTGTTCCATACTCCCCCTACTCCTCATCTAGCCTTTTAGGGGTACAAACAATAGTAATTGGGGCCCAGTGTGGTTGTGTACGTGTGATATACATACACTTTTTTTGGATCATATTTTCTATTCCGCTATTTAATCAAAAACCTTTGGGGATCAGTTAAATTGGGGGATAGTCTGTGTTGGTACGTGTGAGAGAGATCCACCTTTCCAAGTTGTTGGGGTTCATCTCATACTTCTGAAGGTTTGAGGGTGCTGCCTGTTCCATACTCCCCCTACTCCTCATCTAGCCTTTTAGGGGTACAAACAATAGTAATTGGGGCCTAGTGTGGTTGTGTACGTGTGATATACATACACTTTTTTTGGATCATATTTTCTATTCCGCTATTTAATCAAAAACCTTTGGGGATCAGTTAAATTGGGGGATAGTCTGTGTTGGTACGTGTGAGAGAGATCCACCTTTCCAAGTTTTTGGGGTTCATCTCATACTTCTGAAGATTTGAGGGTGCTGCCTGTTCCATACCCCCCCTACTCCTCATCTAGCCTTTTAGGGGTACAAACAATAGTAATTGGGGCCTAGTGTGGTTGTGTACGTGTGATATACATACACTTTTTTTGGATCATATTTTCTATTCCGCTATTTAATCAAAAACCTTTGGGGATCAGTTAAATTGGGGGATAGTCTGTGTTGGTACGTGTGAGAGAGATCCACCTTTCCAAGTTGTTGGGGTTCATCTCATACTTCTGAAGGTTTGAGGGTGCTGCCTGTTCCATACTCCCCCTACTCCTAGCCTTTTAGGGGTACAAACAATAGTAATTGGGGCCTAGTGTGGTTGTGTACGTGTGATATACATACACTTTTTTTGGATCATATTTTCTATTCCGCTATTTAATCAAAAACCTTTGGGGATCAGTTAAATTGGGGGATAGTCTGTGTTGGTACGTGTGAGAGAGATCCACCTTTCCAAGTTGTTGGGGTTCATCTCATACTTCTGAAGGTTTGAGGGTGCTGCCTGTTCCATACCCCCCCTACTCCTCATCTAGCCTTTTAGGGGTACAAACAATAGTAATTGAGGCCTAGTGTGGTTGTGTACGTGTGATATACATACACTTTTTTTGGATCATATTTTCTATTCCGCTATTTAATCAAAAACCTTTGGGGATCAGTTAAATTGGGGGATAGTCTGTGTTGGTACGTGTGAGAGAGATCCACCTTTCCAAGTTGTTGGGGTTCATCTCATACTTCTGAAGGTTTGAGGGTGCTGCCTGTTCCATACTCCCCCTACTCCTCATCTAGCCTTTTAGGGGTACAAACAATAGTAATTGGGGCCCAGTGTGGTTGTGTACGTGTGATATACATACACTTTTTTTGGATCATATTTTCTATTCCGCTATTTAATCAAAAACCTTTGGGGATCAGTTAAATTGGGGGATAGTCTGTGTTGGTACGTGTGAGAGAGATCCACCTTTCCAAGTTGTTGGGGTTCATCTCATACTTCTGAAGGTTTGAGGGTGCTGCCTGTTCCATACTCCCCCTACTCCTCATCTAGCCTTTTAGGGGTACAAACAATAGTAATTGGGGCCTAGTGTGGTTGTGTACGTGTGATATACATACACTTTTTTTGGATCATATTTTCTATTCCGCTATTTAATCAAAAACCTTTGGGGATCAGTTAAATTGGGGGATAGTCTGTGTTGGTACGTGTGAGAGAGATCCACCTTTCCAAGTTTTTGGGGTTCATCTCATACTTCTGAAGATTTGAGGGTGCTGCCTGTTCCATACCCCCCCTACTCCTCATCTAGCCTTTTAGGGGTACAAACAATAGTAATTGGGGCCTAGTGTGGTTGTGTACGTGTGATATACATACACTTTTTTTGGATCATATTTTCTATTCCGCTATTTAATCAAAAACCTTTGGGGATCAGTTAAATTGGGGGATAGTCTGTGTTGGTACGTGTGAGAGAGATCCACCTTTCCAAGTTGTTGGGGTTCATCTCATACTTCTGAAGGTTTGAGGGTGCTGCCTGTTCCATACCCCCCCTACTCCTCATCTAGCCTTTTAGGGGTACAAACAATAGTAATTGGGGCCTAATGTGGTTGTGTACGTGTGATATACATACACTTTTTTTGGATCATATTTTCTATTCCGCTATTTAATCAAAAACCTTTGGGGATCAGTTAAATTGGGGGATAGTCTGTGTTGGTACGTGTGAGAGAGATCCACCTTTCCAAGTTTTTGGGGTTCATCTCATACTTCTGAAGATTTGAGGGTGCTGCCTGTTCCATACTCCTCCTCCTACTGCTCAACCATCCTTTTAGGGGTACAAACAATAGTAGTTGGGGCCTAGTGTGGTGGTGTACGTGCGAGATACATACACTTTCTTTTTGATCATATTTTCTATTCCGCTATTCAATTAAAACCTTTGGGGATCAATTCAATTGCGAGATAGTCTGTGTCGGTACGTGTGAGATCCACCTTTCCAAGTTGTTGGGGTTCATCTCATACTTCTGAAGATTTGAGGGTGCTGCCTGTTCCATACTCCTGCTCCTACTGCTCAACCATCCTTTTAGGGGTACAAACAATAGTAATTGGGGCCTAGTGTGGTTGTGTACGTGCGAGATACATACACTTTTTTTGATCATATTTCCTATTCCGCTATTCAATAAAAACCTTTGAGGATCAATTGAATTGCGGGATAGTCTGTGTCGGTACGTGTGAGATCCACCTTTCCAAGTTTTTGGGGTTCATCTCATACTTCTGAAGATTTGAGGGTGCTGCCTGTTCCATACTCCTCCTCCTACTCCTCATCCATCCTTTTAGGGGTACAAACAATAGTAATTGGGGCCTAGTGTGGTTGTGTACGTGCGAGATACATACACTTTTTTTGATCATATTTCCTATTCCGCTATTCAATAAAAACCTTTGAGGATCAATTGAATTGCGGGATAGTCTGTGTCGGTACGTGTGAGATCCACCTTTCCAAGTTTTTGGGGTTCATCTCATACTTCTGAAGATTTGAGGGTGCTGTCTGTTCCATACTCCTCCTACTCCTCATCCATCCTTTTAGGGGTAGAAACAATAGTAATTGGGGCCTAGTGTGGTTTTGTACGTGCGAGATACATACACTTTTTTGGATCATATTTCCTATTCCGCTATTCAATAAAAACCTTTCTAGGGCAAGATCTTAAATTACAGAAATATGAGGAGACCGTCAAATAAGGGCCGTGGCCTGGGTCGTGGTGCTGCTGGTAGAGCTCCTGTTGCAAGGAGAGGACGTGGTCGATCTGTGCCAGCTACACGCACAAGTGAAACACCTTCCTCAAGTGTGAGTAGGCGACAGAACCTGCATCAGTATTTGGTAGGGCATCAAACGCCCCTAGAAGTGATGAGGCCAGAACAAGTTGAGGCGATAGTAGATTGGTTTGCTGCTGACAGTGCCTCCAGTTCCTTCACATTGTCTCCCACCCAGTCTACTGCAGAAAGGTCAGAGTTGGCACCTGCAGCCAATGTCCAACCGTCTTTCACCTCACCCCCTTGCAAATCAGGCCAGCAGTCTGAGCCCCAAGCCATACAGCAGTCTCTTATTCTTTTTGAGGACTCTGTCAGCAGGGTTTCCCAGGGCCATCCACCTAGCCCTGCCCCAGAAGTGGAAGAGATTGAGTGCAGCGATGCCCAACCACTTATTTCTCAAGATGAGTACATGCAAGGATCATCGCAGCACGTCTCCGATGATGACGAAACGCAGGTGCCAACTGCTGCGGCGTTCAGCATTGTGGAGACCGACAAGGAGGGCAGGGGTGAAGACTGGGTGGAAGATGATGTGGAGGACGATGAGGTCCTCGACCCCACATGGAATGAACGTCATGCAGGTGACCTGAGTAGTTTGGAGGAAGAGGCGGTGGTCGCACAGAGCCACCAGCACAGCAGAAGAGGGAGCAGGGTGCAGAAGCGGAGCGGCCGTGCCCTAGACACTACGCCCGCTACTGCCCAACGCAGCAAGGGAACGAGCGCACCAAAGTCAGCTCAAAGGAGTTCTCTAGCGTGGAAGTTCTTTAGAAAATGTGCTGATGACAGGACACGAGTGGTTTGCACCCTGTGCAATCAGAGCTTGAAGCGAGGCATAAACCTTCTCAACCTGAGCACAACCTGCATGATCAGGCATCTAAGTGCAAAGCACGAGCTGCAGTGGAGTACACACCTTCAAAACCAAGAAACGTCTCTGGCTCATCCTGCTTCCTCTTCTGCTGCAGTCTCGGCCGCTCCAGCCACATCTGTAGTGATACCGGCACCTGCCACCCCGCAAACAGACGATCTGTCAGCAACACCACCACCTGGGTCACCAACAACCATCTCCACAATGTCCCGTGGAAGCGTTCAGCTTTCAATCTCCCAAACACTTGAGAGGAAGAGGAAGTACCCCCCTACCCACCCGCGATCCCTGGCCCTGAATGCCAGCATTTCAAAATTATTGGCCTTTGAAATGCTGTCATTCCGTCTGGTGGAGACGCACAGTTTTAAAAACCTTATGTCGGTGGCTGTCCCACAGTACGTCGTGCCCAGCCGCCACTACTTTTCCAGGCAAGCCATCCCTTCCCTGCACAACCAAGTGGGGGAAAATATCAGGTGTGCACTGCGCAACGCCATCTGTGCCAAGGTCCACCTAACTACGGATACGTGGACCAGTAAGCACGGTCAGGGGCGTTATATCTCCCTAACGGCACACTGGGTAAATGCAGTGGCGGATGGGCCTGAGGCGGATAGCAATTTGGCGCATGTCCTTCCACCACCGAGGATTGCAGGGCGCTTCAGTTTGCCTCCTGTTCCTAACTCCTCCTACTCCGCTTCCTCATCCTCTACCGCCTCCTCATCCGGACAGCGTAACACCTTCACCACCAACTTCAGCACGGCCAGGGGTAAACGACAGCAGGCAGTTTTACAACTTGCCTGTTTGGGGGACAAACCACACACCGCGCAGGAGTTGTGGAGGAGCATGGAACAGCAGACAAATGAGTGGTTGCTGCCAGCGAGCCTCAAGCCCGGCCTGGTGGTGTGCGATAACGGGCGAAATCTCATAGCAGCTCTGGGCCTAGCCGGTTTGACGCACATCCCTTGCCTGGCGCATGTGCTGAATTTGGTGGTGCAGAGGTTCCTTAAAAACTACCCCGATATGTCAGAGCTGCTGCAGAAAGTGCGGGCCGTTTGTGCGCACTTTCGGCGTTCTCACCCTGCTGCTGCTCGCCTGGCAGCGCTGCAGCGTAACTTCGGCCTTCCCGCTCACCGCCTCATATGTGACGTGCCCACAAGGTGGAACTCCACCTTGCACATGCTGGAAAGACTGTGCGAGCAGCAGCAGGCCATAGTGGAGTTTCAGCTGCAGCACGCACGCGTGAGTCGCTCTGCGGAACAGCACCACTTCACCACCAATAACTGGGCCTCCATGCGAGACCTGTGTGCCTTGTTGCGCTGTTTTGAGTACTCCACCAACATGGCCAGTGGCAATGACGCCGTTCTCAGCTTAACTATCCCACTTCTATGCCTCCTTGAAAAAACAATTCGGGCGATGATGGAAGAGGATGTGGCACAGGATGAGGAGGAGGAGGAGGATGAAGAGGTAACATTTCCAAGGCTTTCAGGGCAGTCATTCGCAAGGGGCTCCGAGGGTGGGTTCCTGCACACGCAAACGCCAGGGACGCAATTGTCCAGCAGGGGCACAGTTCTGGAGGATGAGGAGGATGAGGAGGAGGAGGAGCTGGAGGAGGAGATGGAACCATGTTCACAGCAGGGTGGCACCCAGGCCAGCTCATGGCCATCACTGGTGCGTGGCTGGGGGGATACAGAGGACACGGACGATACACCTCCCACAGAGGACAGCCTTTCGTTGCCTCTGGGCAGCCTGGCACACATGAGCGATTACATGCTGCAGTGTCTCCACAACGACCGCCGAGTTGCCCACATTCTAACTTGTGCTGATTACTGGGTGGCCACGCTGCTGGATCCCCGTTACAAGGACAACGTACCGTCCTTAATTCACTCACTGGAGCGCGATCGCAAGATGCGCGAGTACAAGCGCACGCTGGTAGACGCCATGCTGCTGGCATTCCCATCTGACAGCGGGGCCACAGTGGAAGCACAAGGCAGAGGAGGAGGAGGAGGAGGTCGCCAACGCAACCAGGGCACCGCCAGCACCTCAGAAGGCAGGGTTAGCATGGCCGAAATGTGGAAAAGCTTTGTCAGCACGCCACAACAAACAGCAGCACCAGCAGCTCAGATGGAACGTCTTAGCAGGAGGCAGCATTTTACCAACATGGTGGAGCAGTATGTGTGCACACGCCTACATGTAGTGAATGACAGGTCTGCCCCCTTCAACTTCTGGGTCTCCAAATTGGGCACATGGCCTGAGCTTGCCCTTTACGCCTTGGAGGTGCTGGCGTGCCCTGCAGCCAGTGTATTATCTGAACGGGTATTTAGCACGGCTGGGGGCGTTATAACAGACAAGCGCAGCCGCCTGTCCAGAGACAATGTGGACAAGCTCACGTTCATTAAAATGAACCAGGCATGGATCCCACGGGACTTTTCCGTACCTTATGCAGAATAGCAATGGATACCGACCTTACCCACCCATTGTTCCATTTTTGCTCTTTCTCACTCTTTTGGGGTGTACCCTCATTTAAAATTTTTGAAAAGAAGCAGTGTTGGCTACCTCGTCCTCCTCCTCAGGGCCAGATTAATGTAGGGGCTATTGGAGCTGCAGCTCCAGGCCCCTACCTTTTATATAGGCCCCGGGTTGGCCATATTCACTGTTACCGCTCTTCTGTCACTTGTAAACACAGAAGTCTGGCTTCTATGCTCGCTTCCCCAGGCAGCACCCTCAGAACCTCCCCACACAGCGTGAAGGCCGGACAAGGAGGGACAGTTGGCGATGCATGGATGTGTTTATGGGCTTCAGAGACAGCATCCCATGTTGAATTAGGCATGCATGGCTGCACCCTTCCTCCTCTGGGTGCATGGCAAGGCACGGCCCTTAAGGCCCTTCAAAATCCTCAGCACCAAGCCCATGATGCTGTTAATCCGGCCCTGGTCCTCCTCCACCGCCGCTTCCACCTACACCGCCCATAGGTGTGCGCAGCCTATTGCATTAAGGTGTGCACCCCAAAGTTGAAATACACATGCATGTGTTTGCCAGCAGGGAGAGTAATGTATCGGGGCCATGTACCTGTAGGCAAGGAGAAATAGAGCAGAGCAGGTCCCAGGGAGATCTTTCCCATCTCCTCACTGGCAATGCTATGTGCCCTAGGTGATTAGGGTGTGCCCAGGCACACCCAGCACACCCTGTGCGCACGCCTATGTCACCGCCACATCCACCACCACCTCAACCTCCCTCCTACTCCATATGGGCCTCGTCCTTCAGAGATGAAGAAGAACATTGTTTTATTTTTCTGTTTTTTTTTGTTGTTTTAAGTTATTTCCCTATCCACATTTGTTTGCAGAGCACTTGCCATGCTCTTAATTACGTTTTGCTGCCATTTGCAGCACTCTAGCCCTTTCCTTTGGTGTTTTAGAGCCATTTTAGTGCCTTAAAGTTCGGGTCCCCATTGACTTCAATGGGGTTCGGTGTCCGGGAAAAGTTCGGTAAAAGTCCGGGACACGGACCCGGACTTTTTTTTAAAGTTCGGCCGAACCCGTCGAACACGGACATCTAGGTGTCCGCTCAACCCTACATAAGACCCATAAAAAAATAATTTTTAATACAGAAATGTTGGTTTACTGAAAAGTATGTCCATGTACAGTATGCACTCAATACTTGGTCAGGGCTCCTTTTGTGCGAATTACTGCATCAATGCGGCGCGATCACCCTGCCGCACTGCTGAGGTGTTATGGAAGCCCAGGTTTCTTTGATAGTGGCCTTCAGCTTGTCTGCATTGTTGGGTTTTGGTGTCTCTCATCTTCCTCTTGACACGGATTCTCTATGGGGTTTAGGCCAGGCGAGTTTGCTTGCCAATCAAGCCCAGTGATACCAGGATCATTAAACTAGGTATTGGTACTTTTGGCAGTGTGGGCAGGTGCCAAGTCCTGCTGGAAAATTAAATCAGTATCTCCATAAAGCTGGTCAGCAGAGGGAAGCATGAGATGCTCTAGAATTTCCTGGTAGAGGGCTGCACTGACTTTGGACTTGATAAAACACTGTGGACGAACACCAGCAGATGACACGGCTCCCCAAATCCTCACGGACTGTGGAAAATTTTGCATTTTATTTGGAAATCAAGGTCCCAGAGTCTGGAGGAAGAGTGGAGAGGCACGAAATCCAAGTTGCATGAGGTCCAGTGTAAAGTTTTCACAGTCCGTGATGATTTGTTGTGCAGTCACCACTATTGTGACTGCTTGGAAAACTCCAGTCTTAGACAAAGCTTTTATAAAACTCACGTGGATCATGTTAACCACTTGCCGACTGCTCACAGTATATTTACTGCGGCAGTCGGCCCCGGCCAGGCAGAGTGACGTAGGTCTACGTCGCTCGCCTGTCACTCCTTCTAGAGCCAATAGCGGGCGAGCGCGCGCCCGCCGAGGTTCGTTCACGGAGGAGTGCGGGAGTGTGACTGGCAGACCCGATGTCCGCCGGTCACACTACGATCGCTGGTACAGCGGGAGAAAGACAGAGCGGCTTATGTAAACAAGCCGCCTATCAGTTCTCCCTGTGTAAAAATGAAGATCAGACGGTTCTACTATGTAGAACCGTTGATCTTTGTTTTTACACCAATAGCAATGTCCCACTACAGTTAGAAGCACGCCCCTAGGACACACTTAACCCCTCCCTGTCCAATACAGTTAACCCCTTCCCTGCCAGTGTCATTTTTGCAGTAACAGTGCATATATATAGCACTGATTACTGCAGTAATGTCACTGGTACCCCCAAAAGTGTCAAAAATGTCAGTCAAGGGTCCGATCTGTCCGCCGCAATTTCGCAGTACCGCAAAAAAAATCGCAGATTGCCGCCATTACTCGTTAAAAAAAAAACACCAAAAATGACAAAAATCTTTCCCTTAGTTAGTAAACGCGATAACTTTTGCGCAAACCAATCAAAATACGCTTTTTGCGATTTTTTTTACCAAACATAGGTAGCGTAAAACAAATTGGCCGAAAATGTTAAAAAATTTTGATTTTTACATTTTTTGGGGGGGGAATTTCATATAAAAAAAAGTGAAAAATATTGTTATTTTTGCAATAATTACGCTCTTTTTTTGTTTATAGTGCGTGATCAAAAAATCGCACAGGTGATCAAATACCACCAAAAGAAAGCTCTGTTTGTGGGAAAAAAAGGACGTGAAATTCGTTTAGGTACAGCGTCGCACGACCGCGCAATTGTCCGTTAAAGTCACGCAGTAAAAAATCGCAAAAAACCCCCTGGTCTTTTAGCAGGAAAATCCTCCTGTGGTAAAGTGGTTAAACGAAAAAATAGTGAGTGTCTTGCAAGACAAATAACCCCTCTTTGATAAAATACGGTCCCCTTGGCTCGCCTATTTGCAGGTCCCAAACAAATTGGTGGTAGATCCCTGGACAGGACCCACCTTCTCTTTTTCGCCGTTCTTTGCTCATTCTTTTCTGTCTTCCTTTTACTGTCTGTTCTGTAACCGGTCCTACACCCCCCCCCTTTTTTTTTATCCTTTTCTTACCTCTGTTCAACAAATTGTCAGTAGTGGGGAGTTGTATCCCCCATAAACGACTAAAAAGATGTATGACAATGGGGAGAGCATTTGAATTGTATAATATAAGCTAAACGTTTTATCATTCTGAAGATCTCTTCATAGAGGTTCCGAACTTTTGATGTTTTAAATCTCATAGCCTCTACATACAGTATATAACAGGTGGACCTGATAATCTGTCTCTGCGATGGCCCTTTTTTTTTTTTTCTTAGGGCATTGTGGGTCTATGTTATTTAGCTATTCATCATATATTTGATCTCCCTCTTTGAAGGGGGCTATAATGGACACCATGGTCAGTTCCTCCTATTTGCAAAGGCCCTTCTATGCCCCCTATTTTATTATTATTATGTATCTATGTTTTTAAATGTACAGAGCTTAGCAAGGACTGTTCAATACTCTGCTTTGTAATGTTCCTTCTTTACTTTTCAAAAACGTTTAATAAAAACAACTTAAACAGAAATGTAAAAAAAAAAGTTTAAAACAAGTAAATAGGATATACTTTCCTATCGATTTACTAATGATAACATGATTGAGAGAGTGAAGTTCCGCTTTCAGCGGACAGGCTCCCAGGAACAGTACCTGTTAGAGACTTCTTCAAACAGTACATCCATAGCATAAGGCATGGAGACTGCTACAGCTACAGGAATTTTAAAGATTCTGGAGAAGAACACATAGAACTAAAAACAGTTGGCCCACAGAATCTAGCATAGCTGCAAAAAACTCTTTCCTGGATAGGGCAGAAGATGGGGTCACAATAGAACGGAGCTAATTGACGAGTAGGGGACAACAATCCAGGCTGTGAGTTTTAGGTCCCTTAGGAGCGACACTGCAGGCAAACCCAGAACTGTTAGTGGATCGTAAACTGGAGCGACCTGCTTCAGAGGGACTGCTTCTCCTTGTGCTAGGAATCTGACGTGTTGCACGGTGATGATACACTGCTGAAAAAAATTTAAGAAACAGTTTGAAAACAAATCAGATCTCAACGGCGAAAAATCTCACGCTGGAAATCTATACTGATATGGATTGGGTAATGTGTTAGGAAGGAAAAGATACCACATTGTTTGATGGAAATGAAAATTATTAACCTACAGAGGGCTGAATTCAAAGACACCCCAAAAATCAAAGTGAAAAAATGATGCAGCAGGTTAGTCCATTTTGCTGAAATTTCATTGCAGTAACTCAAAATGGTACTCAGTAGCTTGTATGCATGCCTGACAACGTCGGGGCATGCTCCTTTTGAGATGACGAGTGCAACATGGTGGCACCAGATGGACTGAAACATAATGTTCCAGAGGTGTTCTATTGGATTTAGGTCAGGCGAGTGTGGGGGCCATTCAATGGTATCAATTCCTTCATCATCCAGAAACTGGCTGCATACTCTCGCCACATGAGGCCAGGCATTGTCGTGCACCAGGAGGAACCCAGGACCCACTGCATCAGCGTAGGGTCTGACAATGGGTCCAAGGATTTCATCCCAATACCTAATGACAGTCAGGGTGCCATTGTCTAGCCTGTAGAATTCTGTGCGTCCCTCCATGGATGTGCTTTCCCAAACTATCACTGACCCACCACAAAACCGGTCATGCTGAACAATGTTACAGGCAGCTAACATTCTCCACGGCTTCTCCAGACCCTTTCACGTCTGTCACGTGCTTAGGGTGAACCTGCTCTCATCTGTGAAAAGCACAGGGCGCCAGTGGCGGACCTGCCAATTCTGGTGTTTAATGGCAAATGCTAATTGATCTCCACAGTGCAGAGCAGTGAGCACAGGGCCCACTAGAGGACATCTGGCTCTAAGGTCACCTTCATGAAGTCTGTTTCTGATTGTTTGCTCAGAGACATTTACACCAGTGGCCTGCTCAAGGTCATTTTGTAGGGCTCTGGTAGTGCTCATCCTGCTCCTCCTTGCACAAAGGAGCAGATACCGGTCCTGCTGATGGGTTAAGGACCTTCTATGACCCTGTCCAGCTCTCCTAGAGTAATCTAATAGTGTCTCCTGGAATCTCCTCCACGCTCTTGAGACTGTGCTGGGAGACACAGCAAACCTTCTGGCAATGACACGTATTGATGTGCTATCCTGAAGGATTTGGACTGCCTGTGCAAACTCTATAGGGTCCAGGTATCACTTCCTGCTACCAGTAGTGACACTGACCCTAGCCAAATGCAATACTAGTGAAAAACAGTCAGAAAAGATGAGTAGGGAAAGAAAAGTCAGCGGTCTCCACCTACAAAGCCATTCCTGTTTTAAAGGTTGTCTCATTATTGCCCATCTAGTGCACCTGTTGTTAATTTCATTAACACCAATGCAGAAAAACTGATTACCAACCCCCTCTGCTACTTAACTGACCAGATCACTATCCCAGGAATTTAGTTGACTTGATGCTATACTCTTTAATTTTGAGCAGTGTGGGAATAACTAAGAGAATTCACCAGGTATGAACCTATGGTTTACTCAGACAAGGCAGAAGAGGTTAATAGCCAAAAGCGACCATGTCACTATAGGCAGCCGCATGAGGGGTGAACCACTTGTCTCTTGCAGTTAGGAGAAATGGCAAGAAGAATCTACCTCATGCTGACAGGAAAAAAGGTCAGGAAGAGAGGAAGAGAGCAGGGAGTGCATGACTCCTAATCTAATGATGTAGCATGCGATTCCTCCCTTAGCATGTTAACCTTTTCCACAGATTCTAACAGAATAAGGGAGTAATGGCAACATTCAACATTACCAAATAGTGTAAGAGCTCCTCATGCTCAGCTCAATGGCATACTCACACAGAGTCCTCAAGAGAGAAGTGGGTGCCAAGTGCACAGTAAGGTATGGAGTGTGGTTGGATGCTGGTTGTCTTCATATCTTCTTTAGGGCTCTTTCACACGGAGCGGACCGCATTGCGATCCGCTCCGGCACTTTTTTTTTTTCACGGAGCAGATGACATTTGTGTCATCCGCTCCGTATGTCCGCATATCATCTGAAAGAGTGTATCAATGTGCCTTAATAATATATTGATATCCCACGATACCAGAGACATACATTTCAGCTAGTGCCCAACTCACAATGGAATATGGTCTCTGGAAATTATATTAACAAGTCATTCATTACCAGTACAGACATATTAAACACATCTCATTCATACCTTCTGGACACTTAACAGTTACACCTGAATACATTGATAAGTACTGTACTTACATATTAACACATCAGACAGCTGAGCATAGACGGGAAGGCCCTTCCACAAAAGCAACTTCAGACACAAGACGTCTCACATTTACATCAATGTGTTAGGGACAACAAAACCTTTCATGTATTGTCTTATTAGATATATTCTATTGTTAAACTGACCCATGGATTGTACACCAGTTTAAACCGTTTTTTTCCTGCTGAAATGGCCTATAAATGTGTGAGCTGTAAATAAATAAATCAGATGTATTTCCATCAAGCTTGAGTGCTGTATGCCTGTACATCTCCTGGCCAGAGGGGGAAAATTCACTGCACGAGGGAGTAGAACTGAAGGGTTGTAGGTTTGGGACCTAAACGCAAAATCATCTTGCAACTGCCTCTTGACGTGAACGAGTTAACATCATCCCATCCGTTTGCGGATGATTTACGGACATAATGTATGTCTATGGGCATTGCGGATGTCAGCGGATGACATCGCTGACATCCGATTTTGCATCCATTCCGTTTTTTACACGGAACAAAAATAAGGCTCTGTTCCCTTCCAAAAAACGGAACAGAACTGAAAGGACGAAAATCGGATGTCAGCGGACAATGCCATTGACATACATTATGTCCGTATATCATCCGCAAAAAAATAGGATGATATACGGACATGCCGAACGCCCGTGTGAAAGGGCCCTTACCCACTTGAGCTCCGAAAGATTTTATCCCCTCCAGGACCAGGCCATTTTTTTGCTATTTGGAACTGCACTACTTTAATTGGAAATTGAGAGGACATGCAAGCCTGTACCCAAATTAAATTTATATCATTTTTTCACACAAATAGAGCTTTCCTTTTTACTACTATTTAATGACCACTTGGTTTTTTATTTTTTGCGATAATAATATTTTTTAATATCTAATATCATTTATAAAACATAGCCAGTAAATAAAAATCAAATCTCCTAATAAATCTTAGCTAAAATGTATTCTGCTATGTTTTTGAGCGTATATGGATTGGTTTGTGTGAAATTTATAGCACCTACAAACTATGGTGTATATATACTGGAAGTTTAATTGTTTATTATTTTTATACTACAAATGGCGGTGATCAGCTACTTATAATGGGACTGCAATCTGACACTGAGAGGAACTGATTAACTGCCAATACAATACAGTGATCAGTGATAATACTATACAGGGTCACTGTACAGTACTTATGACACTGGCTGGGAATGGGGTTAACATCAAGGGATTAAATGTGTGCCTAACTTGACTGTTTTACTGCGTGGGGTACGGGGCTCTGAGATTTCGGGTGAGACCGACTCCATGATATATCACTAGAGTAGGGTGTGGGAGGTAGTGATGGCTAAACTGAAGTACCCTGCCCTTCACACTTATACTCCTTTGTGGCATAACGCGGCCCTGGTGGAGTTCAGGTCCTTGCCGGACTCTGCGCTATGGAGTGGCAGAGGCATTCTCTATCTTTCGCATTTCATGCAAAGAGCGACCCTGCGCACGTTTGCTGACCTGAGATCCACCTACTCTCTCCCGGCTTCTATGCTTTTCCGCTATTATCAGATCAGACATGCATTCAGGGCCCAATTTCCGACTCCTCCTTCCCCCCTGGAGACCCCCTCCATGATTGAATTTATCAAGAGTACTGATCCCCAACACCTGATCTCCATTCTATATGCGGAACTCCACACTCCCTCCTCTACTGTAATAGCTTACGCTGCTAAGACCACTTGGGAGACGGACGTGGGTGACATGGATGATGAGGAACGGGATGAAGCCCTGGGGACATGTAAAGTGGTGTCCCCTAGGCTGTCCGACAGACTTACCCAACTGTTTATCTTGTACCGTACGTATCTGACTCCCCTGGGCCTAACGCGCTACCGACCTGAGCTGTCGCCAAACTGCCCGATGTGCCGGACGGCTGTGGGCACTTTTTTCCACCTCCTCTGGAGCGGTCCTCTGCTCCAGGGATATTGGAAACAAATTGTTACTTTCCTACACGACAAAATGGGCTCCCCGGTGCAGTTGGCCCCTAAGCAATGCCTCCTGGGTATATACCCGGATGACGACATGGACAAATGTCTCCTTTTTTTTTTTGCACACCACCTTGTTTCTAGCCCGGAAGCTGATTGCCAGACGGTGGATGCGGGACTCCCTGCCCACGTTTGGTGCATTTAAGGCAGAGGTCAATACTGTCATACCGTACCGCAAACTTATGTACAAAAACAGGGGCAACCCTGCTAAGTTTACTAAGATATGGGATAGATGGGTCCAGAGCCCAGATACCTGTCCTTGAGGCATTTTATATCAATGCCCGGGGTCCCTCCGGGACGCTGCATTTTACTTATGGATTGTCTGGTTACTTTGCAAATCGATATGCCCTGTAGGCACGCACTGCTCTGATTCTATATGTATGCACAGTTCTTGTTACTGCTTGTTGTTCTTATGTTTTTTTTTTTGTTCAATAAACTCACTGTTTTAAAAAAAAAAAAATGTGTGCCTAACTATGTGTAATGTGTGCTGGTTTTACTTAAAGGAGAAGTGCAGCCTAACACTAAAATTGCTACATTTATAGACATCCACGATATAACACTAACCTATTTAGCCCAGTAAGCCCCGGTTCACATTAGTGCGATGCGGGAACGCTGCAAATATACAGCGTGTTCCCGCATCGCATCCGCACCCCTGGCAGTTCACACTGCCATATGTGATACGCAGGGGGTGTCAATTAAAAGTTAACGACACCCCCAGTTGAGATCGCATATCACAGTGCGATCTGCAAGTTGGCACAGATTCGGATCACACTAGTGTGAACCCCCATGAGATCCGATTCTGCTGCGGATTAAAAAAAGGGTCATTTGCGTGTTTAGTGCGATTGCGGTGCGAATTCAGCAATACAAACTGTATGGCTGAATTTGCACCGGCACAGACATCGCATGTAATTTTAGGAGCAGTGCGTTTCGAACTATATGCGATCTCTACGATCGCACTAATGTGAACCGGCACTAAAGAAGAAATCAGTATACATACCTTTTCTGAAGCTGATCCAACCCGATCCCACGCTGAGCTGTCCGACGCAGCTTCGCTGTGGAGGTGGGTGCAGAGGAGGCAGCCGACAATGGAAGCCCCAAAGTAACTCTATGGGTGACGTCACCTCCCATTCATTTCACAGCCGTTGTTGACTGTGTCCTCTTGCAGAGCTTCCGCTGCTGGAGATCGGACCGGAGCGGCTTCAAAAAAGGTATGTATACTGATTTCGTCTTTACAGGGTTAGATAGGTTAGTGTTAAATCGTGGATGTCTATAGATGTAGCGATTTTAGTGTTAGGCTGGACTTCTCCTTAAAGACCACTCAGTTTGTCATCTCTACTTTGCAGGGATGAGAAACTGACAGATGACTTCCTCTGTACAGAGCTCTAGGCTGTGATTGGACACAGCCGATCAGCAGGTCCTGGTCGTGAATAATTGGCCGAGACTGGCTGACAGGCCCCTGCTGTGTACAATCACAACGGGTGCTGGGTGGGGGGGGGTCATGTGGGCCCCAAACCCAGAAGGAGGCAGAGGCATGCCAGTACCTCGCTTTGCCTACAGTGGCGGCTCACCTGCAGTACATTGCCAAGTTGTTTAAGGCATTGTATGAATTTTTTCCATTTTTTTTGACATGCTGGTGTATCTTTCACTTGAACGTTAAAAGTTGTACAGAGTAAATATAGCTGGATAAAACTAAAAGGGTGTCTGTCTTAGTTTCAGGTTGCAAAGCAAGAAAAATGGGATTTTTGACTTACCGTAAAATCTATTTCTCTGATGTTCATTGACGGACACAGCTCTTGATCTTCATAACCATTGGGTTATACTGCCCCCTACAGGAGTAGGACACTAGGCAGAAAAATAATCCGGCTACGTCTATGGGCAGTCCCAGGAGATATACCAATTCAAATCTGTAAAGAAAAGCGCACGCAACCTCGGGCAATAACGCTTTAATAAAGGACAACAACACAGTACATTGGAATTGCACTCACACTTTTCCTTTAAGACAATCGCTTTACAGCATTCCAACAGGAGCTACTCGCTCCTCCCGTCCCTCCAGATGGTGACTCTGCGGTCTCCTCATTCGCGGCTGTCGCCGCTGTTTCCCCGCTCTCCTTCACTTCCTGTGTTGCCTGGTCACCGGATGCCGGTTCTAGTGCGCCTGCGCACTATACCAACGTAATCTACGGCGCCTCAGGAGAGCCTCAGCCAAAGCCGGAGCCACAAGTTGTACGGAGCTGCGAGGTGGGAGATTCAAGACACGGGTGCACTGCCTCTGCTGTTACTACGGACAACGCGTTTCGGAGGCGGAGCCTCCTTCCTCAGGTCCCACTCAGGGAAACGCCTCCGAAACGTGTTGTCCGTAGTAACAGCAGAGGCAGTGCACCCGTGTCTTGAATCTCCCACCTCGCAGCTCCGTACAACTTGTGGCTCCGGCTTTGGCTGAGGCTCTCCTGAGGCGCCGTAGATTACGTTGGTATAGTGCGCAGGCGCACTAGAACCGGCATCCGGTGACCAGGCAACACAGGAAGTGAAGGAGAGCGGGGAAACAGCGGCGGCAGCCGCGAATGAGGAGACCGCAGAGTCACCATCTGGAGGGACGGGAGGAGCGAGTAGCTCCTGTTGGAATGCTGTAAAGCGATTGTCTTAAAGGAAAAGTGTGAGTGCAATTCCAATGTACTGTGTTGTTGTCCTTTATTAAAGCGTTAGTGCCCGAGGTTGCGTGCGCTTTTCTTTACAGATTTGAATTGTTTTGATCCGCCCCCCCCCCCCCCAGTGGAGTGAGAGAGGAGCAGCAGCAACCAGGACATTTCAGCTATAAAACATACAAACAAAGGAGGTGAATACATGGACAGCGCCATGGGCTGGTGAAGTACTCCTCTTTGTACTTGTTGTATATCAGCATGTGCAGGATTTGTCCTTTTTGATTGTTACCAGGAGATATACTCCCTCTCTCTGCTATAGGTACTCAGTTTTGTTGCAAGCAGTGTCAGAAGAATTACAACTCCACAGAGGGGTGGGTGCTGTGTCCGTCAATGAACATCAGAGAAATGGATTTTAAGGTAAGTCAAAAATCCCAGCTATTGATCTTCATAACATTTGGGATGTCCCAAACCAGTGTTAAACATGAGGGGTTGGAAACAGTGAAAAATAAATTCCTAAACTATAGCCAACCAGGTAAACAGAAGCTCAACCAAAACAACTTGAGCCCACCTGAAAAAAACAATACACCCTCAATACACCCTCAAAAAGCAGCCTGCAAAACCTTTCGACCAAAGGAAGCATCCGCAGATGCCAACACATCCACTTTATAGAACTTTGTGAAAGTGTGCACCGACAAACCTGCATCACTGACGCCTAATGACGAAAGGCCCAGGAGGCACTGAGCACCCAAGTAGAATGCGCCTTGACAGGAAAAGGAGGAACCTGACACTTCATGGAATAGGCCTGAACCACTGTCTGTCTGTTCCATCTGGAAATGGTCGCAGAGGAAGTGAACAACCCTTTCTGAGGCCCATCTGTGAGTACAAATATTGAGTCTGATTTTGTAGCTTCCAGGTAGGTCCTAATCGCCCGGACCACATCCAAGGCATGCAAAGCAATTTCCTTTGAATGTTTTGGCCTGGGACACAGGGAAGGCAACACAATGTCTTCATTCAAATGAAAATCAGAGACAACCTTTGGAAGGAACTAGGGACAGGGGCGAAGAACCACCTTATCTCTGTGAACCACCAAGTAAGGTGAACGACAGGATAACGCCACCAATTCCGACACCCTGCGCACAGAGGTGATAGCCACCAAAAGGGCCACCTTCTGGGACAGTGTAAGCAGGGGAATCTCGCGAAAATCCTCAAAGGGAGGCTTCTGGAGGACTGAGAACACCAAATTGCTCCTCTCCCACAGCAAAGCGGAGGAAGCGCTGGTGATCGACACATATTTGAATGTGAAGGTAAGCATCCTTGATGTTGATAGAGGCATGAAAATCCCCCTGATGCAGGGATGCCACCACCGTACGAATGGACTCCATCCTGAACTTCTGCACCCGCACAAAGCAGTTCAGCGCCTTGAGGTCCAGGTTTAGCTGCACCTTGCCTTCCTTCCTAGGAACTGTAAACAGGTTTGCGTAAAAACCCTAAAAACTTTCCGAAGTCGGAAATGGGACAATCACCTCTTAAAGAAACAGGTCTTGTACCGCCCCAAACAGACCCTGTAAGCGGTCCGGGGACAGGCGCAAGTTGGAAGGAAAGAATCTTGCCGGGGGCCAAGAGCGAAATTCAATCTTGTAGCTGGACCAAATGACTTTGTGGACCCACTTGTCTTATACCAGGGAAGCTCACGGGGTCCAGAAACCAGCAAAGACATCCCCCCACCCCCGATACGGGTGAAGGCGCACCTTCATGCGGAAGGAGCCTTGTCCACGGGTCTGGAGAAGCCCGTTCTCGGCTTTCCAGACCAGGTTCTCGCACCGGAGCCGCCACCTGGAGGTATCCACAGCGGAGGCCGCTACCCAGAAGTCAGCAAGCGTCGGGACCCGGCCTGGAAAGCATCAGGGTTGCCATGACGACATGTTTTGCACTGCTGTGCTTTGTCAAAGTCACAGGGGGAACAGCAACCTGAACATTTAAGGTGGAGGAGGGGGCGGGCACCCAGTGTCTCGATATCATCATTAACCCCTCAACATCCACTCTTATGAAAATTATAAAAAGGAACATAGATAAAAGCAATTGCTACTGCATAAACAGTTGGTAATGATAGTGGACATATGCATTCAGTACTGGTACAAACATAAAACTGCAAATATGAGAAGAAATAGTGAAAAACGCATAAACAAAAAGCATAATAAAAAAAAAATGCAAATAAAAATAACTGGATGTAAGGATAATAATAATAATAATAATAATAAATAAATAAAAAAAATATATGTATATATACATAAAAAAAATATATAAAATAGCACAGACTGATTAGACTATTGTGTGTACCTCCAACTCCTCATTCAAGCCCCCAGGGGCCAAGGACCCAATTGTAAATATCCAAAAGGTCTCCCTCTTACATAAGAGGGAGAGTCTCTCATTGTCAGTCAAAGTGCCTTTAGGGATGAATTCTATAGCCATTACCTCAAGCGACTTAAGATCTTTTTTGTGGACTTGTAGGAAGTGGCGGGGAACGCTATGTTTATCACACCCTTTGTGGATTAACCTCCGGTGTTCACCTATCCGGGTTTGCATGGTTCTTATAGTTCGTCCTACATATAATAAATTACATGGGCACTTCAAAATGTACACCACATAGTCAGTGGAGCACGTGATGAACTGCTTGATCTGGTATTCCCTGCCTGACCCATCGCAGATCGTGGTCCGTCCATGTTTGATGAACTGGCATGTTAGACAGCCACTCTTCCTACATTGGAACACCCCTGTTCAATTGTCAAAGAACGTTCTAATGTCCGATAGGGGGCCAGTCGTTGTACTCTTGAGTTTGCTTGGTGCCAGAATGTTTTTTACCGTTCTGGCCCTGCGAAAGGTGATCTGAGGTGTAGGTGGTAAAAGGGGAGCCAATCTCTGATCTAATTAGAGAATGTAAAGTGTTTCTTTATAATTTTACTGATTAAAGAGAATTGATCATTGAAGGTTGCAATAAACCTAACGCCATTGGTGTTCTTATTTGACGCTACAGATCCCTTGGGACAGCTGGAAACAATCTGTTCGTCAAACGCCTTCTTAACCAACCCAGATGGATACCCTTTCTCTAGGAATTTTTGAGACATATGAACGCCCTGGGAGAGATACTCACTATCTTTAGAACAGTTTCTCCCCAATCTGTTAAACTGGCCTCTCGGAATGTTATTCTTCCATGATGGGTGGTGACAGCTGGAATAATGGAGGTAAGAAATACCTCCCACCGGCTTCACATGATTCCTACTGATGTTGCCATCCTCATGCGATAGGACCAGATCATGGAACACCAGCTCATCCCCATCCAGAACATGGGTAAAAGCCAAACCCATATTGTTGCTATTGCAATGGGCCACAAAGGAGGAGAACACATTCTATTATGTTTTAATCATTACTATCTATTTTTTATAAATAAACTTTTCAAGGTTTTCCATCAGGCCTGCCTGAGTTACATTGTCTACATAAAGATAGCCTAGGCAATAAGAAGATTGCCAAGACCCTGAAACTGAGCTGCAGCACGGTGGCCAAGATCATAAAGCGGTTCAACAGGACAGGTTCCACTCAGAACAGGCCTCGCCATGGTTGACCAAAGAAGTTGAGTGCACGTGCTCAGCGTCATATCCAGAGGTTGTCTTTGGGAATAGACAAATGAGTGCTGCCAGCATTGCTGCAGAGGTTGAAGGCATGGGGGGGGTCAGCCTGTCAGTGCTCAGACCATATACCGCATCAAGTTGGTCTGCATGGCTATCGTCCCAGAAGGAAGCTTCTTCTAAAGATGATGCACAAGAAGGCCCCCAAACAGTTTGCTGAAGACAATCAGACTAAGGACATGGATTACTGTCTGGAACCCTGACCTGTGGTCTAATGAGACCAAAATAAACTTATTTGGTTCAGATGGTGTCAAGCGTGTGTGTGTGTTTGTGTGTGTGTGTGTGTGTGGCAGCAACTAGGTGAGGAGTACAAAGACAAGTGCATCTTGCCTACAGTCAAGCATGGTGGTGGGAGTGTTATGGTTTGGGGCTGCATGAGTGCTCTTGGGAGCTACAGTTAATTAAGGGACCATGAATGTAAACATTTACTGTGACTTACTGAAGCAGAGCATGATCCCTTCCCTTCAGAGACTGGGCGGCCGGGCAGTATTCCAACATGAAAACAACCTCAAACACACCTCCAAGACGACCACTGCCTTGCTTAAGAAGCTAAGGGTAAAGGTGATGCACTGGCCAAGCATGTCTCCAGACCTAAACCTTATTGAGCATCTGTGGGGCATCTTCAAACGGAAGGTGGAGGAGCGCAAGATCTCTAACATCCACCAGCTCCGTGATGTCGCCATGGAGGAGTGGAAGAGGACTCCAGAGGCAACCTGTGAAGGTCTGATGAACTCCATGTCCAAGAGGGTTAAGGCAGTGCTGGAAAATAATGGTGGCCACACAATATATTGACACTTTGGGCAAAAATTGGACATTTTGACTAAGGGTGTACTCACTTTTGTTGCCAGTGGTTTAGACATTAATAGCTGTGTGAAGTTATTTTGAGGGGACAGCAAATTTACACTGTTATACACACTGTACACTCACTACTTTACATTGTAGCAAAGTGTCATTTCTTCAGTGTTATCACATGAAAAGATATAATAAAATATTTACAAAAATGTGAGAGGTGTACACACTTTTGTGAGATACTGTATATAACTGAGGAAATAATGAAAATTTATATATATATATATATATATATATAAGTAAAAATACATTATAACATAGTGTGGATATCTAGTTCTCCATTTAAGCCTCGAGGCGCAAGAGTGTCTAAAGTACTGTACAGTATACTGTATATCCAAAAAGTCACATGTAAGCACAATCTAGAAAAACTTTCTGTCTCGGACAATTCCTTGGATACAGACTCCATGACCAACACCCAGAGGGCCACAGTGGATTTGTTGTGGACCTCCAGGAAGTGTCGCAGTACACTATGTTTGTCGCAACCCCTTTCCCCAAGATGACGGTGTTTACCGAAGCGTTGTCTCAGGGGCCTGATGGTGCGACCAACATACTTCCTGGAGATCCACAACAAATCCACTGGGCTTCCGGGTGTTCCGGGTCAGAGAGTCTATATCCAAGGAACGGTCAGGCAAAACGTTTTTTGAGATTGTGCTTTTATGAGACGTTTTGGATATATACTTTAGACACTCTTGCGCCTCGAGGCTTAAACGAAGAACTAGTTACATAGTTAGTCAGGTTGAAAAAAGACACAAGTCCATCTGGCTCAACCAATAACAAACAAAAGACAGTAAAGAAAACCCAACCATACAATTCCATATACAGAATCCTATACCCGCAGTTGATCCAGAGGAAGACGAAAAAAACCCCAACAAAGCATTATCCAATTTGCTACAGTAGGGGAAAAAATTCCTTCCTGTTCCCCAGAGAGGCAATCGGATATTCCCTGGATCAACTTTACCTATAAATATTAGTACCCAGTTATATTATGTACACCTAGGAAAGAATCTAGGCCTTTTTTAAAGCAATCTAGTGAGCTAGCCAGAACCACCTCTGGAGGGAGTCTATTCCACATTTTCACAGCTCTTACGGTGAAGAAACCTTTCTGTATTTGGAGACAAAATCGGTTTTCCTCTAGACGCAAATAGTGCACCCTTGTCCTTGTGTTGACTTTAAAGTGAATAACTCAACACCAAGTTAACTATATGGAGCCCTTATGTATTTATACATATTGGACATATCCCCCCCCCCCCTTAATCTCCTCTTCTCAAGAGAGAATAAATTAGGTTCCTCTAATCTTTTCTCATAGCTGAGCTCCTCCATGCCTCTTATCAGTTTGGTTGCCCTTCTCTGCGCTTTCTCCAGTTCCCCGATAACTAGATATCAGCAATATAATATAATCTGGTCTGACTACATTGTTTACCATGTTATTATTTTCTTACTTTCGTACGGTACACTTGATAAAGGAGCACGCATGTTTAGAAACATGTCATGCCCTTGATCCCTGGTGACGTCACTGGCTCCTCCCGTGCTGCGTTCCACCCTACGGCTCAACACAGAACCCAGAACGACTAGGAGGCTGCCGGCATCTCTTCCTTTCCTGACTGTGGTTTTTGCATCTCTGGATCAGCGCGGCTGCACTCTTCACATGCAAGAGATCCCTTTATCCTATTTGATGGGCTTTTTGTCTACTCTCATCTCATGAGTTGCCAATTGTTATTGACATTTCCCTGTTTAATAAAGTAATACACTTAGAGGCACTTTTCTGCTTTTTTTTTTTTTATATACACAGCAGAAGCAGGCACCTGCAGCCACCAGAATAATCTGCAATCCACGTGCGGTGGTCAGGAAGTGAAAAGATTCAGGAGTCAGCACCAGGGGATGAGGGGCTCCCACCGCTAAAATCGCCGCCCACAGGGCTCCACTGTCATGGCCGCCACTATTTTCAATGGCATACCACCGCAAAATGGCTGCCAGACTACACACACATGGAAGGCTACAGCAAAATGGCAGCACCACGAGGCTTCCAGGGACCCAGAAGGGATCCCTAGGCCTCAATGACAGACCCAGGCAGGATAGGGGGCCCTGGCAGGAGCCCTCATCAGGTACAACCCCTCCGCACAGCCAATTGTCCGGTCGCCGGCGGTGCTACCCTCCCCGGCCCCCATCCCCAGTATAGCACTCTGCCCTCACCCCAGGTGGTTGACCAGACCACCCACACAGCCCCAGCATAAGTGGAGGAAGGGGGTAGGATGAGGGGGCACATATGAAGGGGGTGCCTAATGGGAAGGAGGGGAACCCGAGGGTCCGACCGTCCCAAGGAGGGGCCCAAGTCCACCCTAAAAAACCCTCCAGGGGGCGATGGGGGACAGCTACTCACCATACCAGGAACCAGGCGGGCACCGCTCCAGACAGAACCCCTCGCCATCGAAATGGGGGGGCTGTCGGCCAGGAGGAACACTGGGCCTCGAGCCGAGACCCGATCGTATGTGACCTTGTGAGGCGTTTAACTCGCAGGCCAGCCCCCGTCCGGTGGGGCTATTTTGCGGCCAATCTAGCGCAGATCTGAGGTCTGTACACGCGCTCCCTGGTCGGACTAGCGTGACCATTTGATTGTAGATCTCACAGGAAAAAAATGTATATCTAAAAAGAAAAAAGGCATCCCAGCAAGGAACTAGGTCCTTACTCCTGACTAGGCATAAAAAAACTGAGTACCTATAGCAGAGAGGGAGTATACCCCCTGGGACTGCCCATAGGCCTAGACAGATTTTTTTTTGCCTAGTGTCATACTCCTGTAGGGGGCAGTATAACCCAATGGTTATGAAGATCAAGAGCTGTCCCCGTCAATGAATGAAAGAGAAATGTGAGAGTACACAAACTATGGTGTATGTATATATATATATATATATATATATATATATATATATATATATATATATATATATATATATATATATATATATATATACACACACACACAGTGGGTACGGAAAGTATTCAGACCCCCTTAAATTTTTCACTCTTTGTTATATTGCAGCGATTTGCTAAAATCATTTAAGTTCATCCTTCTTCCTCATGAATGTACACATAGCACCCCATACTGACAGAAAAACAGAATTGTTGACATTGTTGCAGATTTATTAAAAAAGAAAAACTGAAATATCACATGGTCCTAAGTATTCAGACCCTTTGCTGTGACACTCATATATTTAACTCAGGTGCTTTCCATTTCTTCTGATCATCCTTGAGATGGTTCTACACCTTCATTTAAATCCAGCTGTGTTTGATTATACAGATTGGACTTGATTAGGAAAGCCACACACCTGTCTATATAAGACCTTCCAGATCACAATGCATGTCAGAGCAAATGAGAATCATGAGGTCAAAAGGAACTGCCTGACGAGCTCAGAGACAGAATTGTGGCAAGGCACAGATCTGGCCAAGGTTACAAAAAGATTTCTGCTGCACTTAAGGTTCCTAAGAGCACAGTGGCCTCCATAATCCTCAAATGGAAGACGTTTGGGACGACCAGAACCCTTCCTAGAGCTGGCCGTCCGGCCAAACTGAGCTATCGGGGGAGAAGAGCCTTGGTGAGAGAGGTAAAGAAGAACCCAAAGAGATCACTGTGGCTGAGCTCCAGAGATGCAGTCAGGAGATGGGAGAAAGTTGTAGAAAGTCAACCATCACTGCAGCCCTCCACCAGTCGGGGCTTTATGGCAGAGTGGCCCGACGGAAGCCTCTCCTCAGTGTAAGACACATGAAAGCCCGCATGGAGTCCAAGATGGTGAGAAACAAGATTCTCTGGTCTGATGAGACCAAAATAGAACTTTTTGGCCTTAATTCTAAGCGGTATGTGTGGAGAAAACCAGACACTGCTCATCACCTGTCCAATACAGTCCCAACAGTGAAGCATGGTGGTGGCAGCATCATGCTGTGGGGGTGTTTTTCAGCTGCAGGGACAGGACGACTGGTTGCAATCGAGGGAAAGATGAATGCGGCCAAGTACAGGGATATCCTGGACAAAAACCTTCTCCAGAGTGTTCTGGACCTCAGACTGGGCCGAAGGTTTACCTTCCAACAAGACAATGACCCTAAGCACACAGCTAAAATAACGAAGGAGTGGCTTCACAACAACTCCGTGACTGTTCTTGAATGGCCCAGCCAGAGCCCTGACTTAAACCCAATTGAGCATCTCTGGAGAGACCTAAAAATGGCTGTCCACCAACGTTTACCATCCAACCTGACAGAACTGGAGAGGATCTGCAAGGAGGAATGGCAGAGGATCCCCAAATCCAGGTGTGAAAGACTTGTTGCATCTTTCCCAAAAAGACTCCTGGCTGTATTAGATCAAAAGGGGGCTTCAACTAAATACTGAGCAAGGGTCTGAATACTTAGGACCATGTGATATTTCAGTTTTTCTTTTTTAATAAATCTGCAACAATGTCAACAATTTTGTGTTTTTCTGTCAGTATGGGGTGCTATGTGTACATTCATGAGGAAGAAGAATGAACTCAAATGATTTTAGCAAATGGCTGCAATATAACAAGGAGTGAAAAATTTAAGGGGGTCTGAATACTTTCCGTACCCACTGTATATATGACTATCAGTCAGCCCTGATGTACTGATGGCCTGTCTCATTTCTTGAGGCCTGAAAATGGCAGGAAAGTACAAATATCCCCCAAATGACCCCTCTTTGGCATGGCAAGCTTTTCAATGTTGTATTTATTGTCACAATTTTTGGGGAAAATAAAGAAATTTACAATTTTTACATACTGTCACCATTGGAGAACAGCGCCACCAAATAACTGGTGAGGCAGTGATCAAAGACACTGACTGGTGATCGTATAAAAAAAAAAAAAACGCGTTTTAATATTTTTTTTTTTTTTTTTTTACATACAGTGACCAGAGCAATACGGTTTACTATTTTTATTTTCTTTTTACACACACTAGGATTGCTTATACCTGTTCATTTTATAGTTTAAAGAAACAAATTTTTTCTGAATTAAAACTACTCAGTCAGTGTTTACTATGGTGTTTGCTGTGATTGGCCATAGCTAATCACATGGTACAGATTGGCTGTGATTGGCCCTGTCTGACCAATCACAGAGCTCATCACAATAGTACACAATTAAAGGCATGTAATAAAGATTCATTGTGTACAACTGTCTTGGGATCTACTGCAATTGTCCACAGCAGTCACATGGTACCAGAAGCAGGCTGGTACAGCGATTGGTCGCTGCCAGATCGCGCCAAAGAGCAGTCCATGGGGTACGATCCTGGGGGGACATCATATGACATCCTCCTAGAACAACAGTGCTCCAGCCCAGCCTATTGTAACATGGCGGCTGGGCGGAAGCACTGTTCTGGGAAGATGCCGTATGATGTCCTCCCAGGATTGCGCCTTACGTGCTACCCATGGGCTGAAGGGGTTAAGGACTTTGAGCTCAGATGCAATAAGGCATCAAAATACACAGAAAAAACAAAACTTCTCACAACATCTTATGAGTACATTTCCAATTTATTTACCATTATATTACAGATATTAGCATTCGTATTTGTAATTCGCCATAAACTACTTGAATGAGAACTTCAGTCAGCACACACAAAAAAAATTAGATCATCCACCGATAAAAATAATTTGCATAATATCAGGTCTCAATCACCTTCTTCATTTTAACTATTCTCTCCAGAAGTCCTGTTACCAGGGTTTAGGAACGGTGACACAAGATTTTATCAAAGAGCATTTGTGAAAGGATCAGCGGATCACAGAGCAATCATCTACTCAATAATTAACTTTTACCTCCGTCTTTTGTGAGAAACCACTGGCATAAAAAAAAAAAACAAAAAAAAAAAAACCTGCTATTAAACTCCAACAGCTCCAGTTCCCAGCTAGCATACTAAATATTAGCATTGATTTGGGGTGTGTCTACTTTGTTCGAGAGCATCTAGTATACAAGATTACTATATACGCTATATGACCAAACGTCTGTTGACACCTGGCAATCACATCTACTACATGGCCACAAAGAAAATTCCTCCAAATGACTGAGTTCAGGCATTTCTAATGAGAGGTACCTTTGATGCTACAGCATATAAGAACATTCTATACAACTATGCGCTTCCAATTTGTGGTAATAGTTTGGGGAAGGTCCTTTTTTGTTTCAAAAAGACTACACTCCTGTGTAAGCCAGCTCCAAAAACACACGGTTTAAAGTGGTTCTAAAGGCAGAAGGTTTTTTACTTTAATCAATTCTTCTGGGTGTGACCCCCCCCTCCCCATTAAGGTAAAAAACCTTCTGGATGTGCCCCCCCCCCCCCTTATACTTACCTAAGCCCCATCTTGATCCAGTGGTGTGCATTAGAGCAGCAGCTCACTCCTCATTCGCTCCTGCTGCTGTCCATGACAGCCAGTGAGCCAATGAGGAGAGAATGTGGGCGGGGCCAAGACACTCCATATGTGAATGGAGAACGTCAATTCACAGGAGTGAGCCTGCTTGAGTACCCTCCCAGCAAGAGGCTTGCTAGGGGGGCACTCAGCAGGAGGAAGGGGCCAGGATCACCGGCAGGGGACCCGATAAGGGGAGGATCAAGGTGCTCGGTGCAAAAACTATTACACAGAGCAGTTAGGTATAATATATTTATTTTTATTTTTTTATAAAAAAAAAAAAAAAAAGCAACCCTTTAGAATCACTTTAATTAGTCTGGCGAGGCCTGCACAGAGCTCTGACCCCAACCCTACTGAGGACGAACTGGAATGCCAACTCTTTTCACCCAGCATCAATACCGGACCCTAAAAAATGCTCTTTTGGCTAAACAGGCACAAATTCTCACAGACACACTCTTGTCCACAAACGTTTGGCTATATAGTGTATGTTGAAGGCCAAACTAATGGGAGATATGTATTGTCCCAAATAAGCTGAGAATTCTTCATTTCACAAGCAGCCCTTTGAGCTATAGCATGCTAAAATCTGATGTGGGAATTTACCTTCTCTATCCATGTATATGTCCCAAATATTCTCAGAATTCCTCATTTCACAACTAGCCCTTTGAGCTATAGCATGCCAAAATCTGGTGTGGGAAGTTAACCTCTCTATCCATGCATTTAAAAAAGAAAATGCACACAAAATAATCAGTTTTTTCTACTGATCATCTATTCCTTAAATTAGTGTTTTGCCTGAAGTTCTCCATCAGTGTTATTACCGGAGCTGACCACAGACCTACCAATGTGCTGTTACCCTCTGACAGCAAGGAGTCTAAACGTAACTAGCACCAAAATAAAAGTCTTCCTCCAGATTGAACACTCATTTCTTTAAAAAAAAACAAAAAAAGTTAAAATAATACTTATGCAGCACAATTATAAGAAATGTTTTTTTTTTCTTCTTTTTTTGATATACATCTTTCAGTCTATATTTTCTTTTCCATATATACACACAAACATTTGTACATCCCTGCTTGTTTTGGACAAAATACCTGAAGGAAAACACTTTGCAGGAGAAAAACAAGAGGGTGGAAACAAAACCAAAATGAAACAAAAAAAGTTTTTTTTGTACAATTTTCCTTTTCAGAAATACGATGATATATTGTAGATAGAATAAGGCTTGGCTGGACTTGCATCAATAAAAGCAGATAGTATGAAGGAAGGCTCGACCGCTTTTGTCTTCAAAATCTTGTAACAGTTCATCAATTTCATTCTCCATATCTTCTGTGTGTTGTATCTGTAATATTAGGAGATGACCATACTTAGGAAGTGTGCATAAAAATACAATATTATTCACAGATTCCTCAGATGCATTGGAATAGTTGTGTCACTCTGTAATGATTACTTCCTAGGGGAAAAGAAGCGTGCAATGACTGCAGCACCATAAATTAGGCTCAACCCAAAAAAAGTGTCTGCAATGCATTTATCCATGATTGAAGCTGAACTCCAGTAAATACATAGATATTTACACAGTAAGGGCTAGTTCACACCACATGCATCTCAGTGATTTTTTTTTCTGGATCCAAAACGCATAGAAAGTAGGTTACATGGTTTTCAATGGCATAGTTCCCACCAGTGCTTGCAGTTCCAGAAAAAAACAAAAAGTAGAACATGCTGCATTTTTTATGCACAGAACTGTACTGGAATGTGGTAAAATGCATCATAAACACATCAAGTGTACAGTACAGTACACTGAAAAAACTAGAAAGAAAAAAAAAAAAAAAAAAAAGAAAGAAAAAGGAGGAAAAAAGCATCTAAAAATACATCAAAACTGCACCGAAAAAGCGTCAAAAACACGTATGTAGAAACGCATCTGGAATGGATCTGGAGAGCTTTTTTGAGGTGTGAACTAGCCCTTAAAATACATTTGAATGGTCTGCCAAAGGATTAATAATTCTATGCAGCTGATTTGGTGATTAAAGCAGAACTTCACCCAAAAGGGAAGTTTCACTTGTTTGCATCCTCCCCTCTCTCCACTACCACATTTGGCACTTTTTGGGGGGGAGCAGGTACCTGCTCCCATTTCCAGTTAGATCGCCACAGCCATCTGCATGGACCTTTGGCACCCTCTTCCTTCCCCCGTCAGCTTTCTGGGACAATATACAGGTCCCAGAAGACTGAGGGACCATTCCCAAAGTACAGCACGGCTTGCGCAGTAGGAAACTGGCTGTGGAGCCAGTTTCCCTAACCTAAGATGCCGACGCCTGCACCCAAAGCCATTTGAAGAATCGGCTCAGGTGAGGACAATGCTGGATCCCTGGAGAGGTAAATGTTCATATATTAGGAGTCAATATGAAGAAACGTGTAGGGCAGGACTTTCGGTTACGTCAATTCTGCTTTCTTGGAAGGCACATTAGAGGGCACAGTGGAGTCCCCCCCTGTATAGTTACTGAGGGTCTGTGTTTCTACTGTTTACACCATAAGTACATTTCTTTTATGCTCTTGAAGTGCATATCTTATCTTTTATAATGTGGGATTTGTTAAAGAATATATTACACTATGAGAGGTTGCTTCTCCCCTTTCGATGATACCACTGTACAAGTTTAGTGATCAAAGAGAATTTAAAGGGACAGTGGTGTAAACCTGATGAAGGATCCAATTTATAAAATCCGATTGGGGGAACATCCAGTCCAAAAAAGAGCTTTTTGACCTGCTTGTTGTAAAAAAAAGGGGTCAATATGGTCTGGTAAATGCAGTTTGTGGTAGAGTGGTACACACACAGTCTTGTCCTTTGGAGCACATGTGGCTTGGAATAAGCAAATGGAGCACATCTATTTATGGGGACTTATTATAGTTTATTTGTTCATTGATTTATTGCCTATGTTGCACAGTTAAGTTATAAACTGTAAGGAAAGGCTTGCCATTAGACGAGATGACTTCTCTAGATGGACTTCTGTGCACAGGCTAAAACATATTCTCCTTCGTGCTTGCAAGACTTGGGCACTGGCTAATGCATATGCACACTCACGCATGCACCTGTGACAGATGTTGGCACCAAACGGGTTATTTAAACTCTGCCAGTGCTCAGGATCAGTGCTGTTTTGTCTTCAGTGACTCTGCATCCTGATTCCAGTTGTTGACCCGGCTTATCTTGACCACTCTCCAAACCCCATCTGCACTGACCTTAGCTTGTCCCCTAACCTCCGCTTTTGTCTGCTCCATTGGCTCCTTCTTCTCTGATCGGTTCCAGACGCAGCTTGTTTCTTGACCATGCTCCTGCCTGTGCCCTGTACCTGTTCCATCCTGACTGTATGAACCGGCCTGCCTGACCCCGCCACTCTGCCTGCTGTCATCGGTACCCACCTACCCCCTGCTGTTCTGGCTGACCTATCTGCTACCAGCAACCATCTAGGCTGCCGCTGTCACCCGTGCCAGCCTGCTTGCTTACTGGAACCTTTTGACTATTTCAGCTGCTCAGCGTGGACACCTGCCCAGCTGCTAGCAAGACTTACAGGCACTCATGCTACTCTGTACTCCTGTGCCTCCTGTCTACACTAGCAGAGGCCCCAAGTCAGAGGTGTAAGAGAGGCCTTCCTCGTCATATCAGGCTCTGCTACCAGGTACGTGATATAAATGCTGTTTTTGCCCCATGTTTGCATAGGGCTTACATATATTTTGGTCATTGACAAATCTGTCTGCTGGCAGCTGCTGCTCTTACACTTTGTAGAGTTTTCTTTCGTAGGATAACAAGGGCTATTTTGATTAAATATCTTCTGGACTCACGCTGAAGGCAGCTATTGTGGGCTCCTATGCAACTCTGAGACTTGGTTTTCTGGGGCCTTCCTGCCCACCCTTTACTCTCTTGTCTGATGAGGACCACCATCACTGGATGTAGACGAGAGCGCAATACCCTGAGCCTAACACCTTCTCTCCTCATATACCCCTTTGGGCAAGCCTTGCCCCATCTAAACATGCTGCCTTGCCCCATCTAAACATGCTGTCTGACCCTCAATTGTGGGCCAGTCAGGGGATAGTGGGTCTTAAGCACATCAAATCCAATGGCAATCGATGGAGCTTTGCAGAACTTAAGGCAGAATTTCCCCTGCCTAATAGGATGTCATTTAGATACCTACAGCTTAGATATGCGGTGCTCTTGCAGTATCATGCTCCTATCACCCTGGACTCTAACCCCCCTGTAACATCTTCTGACGTACAGGGCACTGGGAAGTCCTTGTCATCAATATACCTTTGACTCTCTGTTGCACACTGATCTGCAAGCTGATCTGACAATTATTGGAGGAGGACTGGGACATATGTACAAGTCACTATGTTGCCAACATGGTCTTAGCCAAGGATAAGTTTATCCAGGTGAAGTTTCTTCACAGAGCCTACTATACTCCTGTTCACTTGGCTGCCATTTATTCTTTAGTTCGTTCCCTGTGTACTAGATGTCGTCTTGCCAAGGGCACATTCTTTCACATGGTCTGGACATGCCCTGAGCTCTGGCACTTCTGGACCTCTGTCCTGGATGCTATAAGTGCAATCTAGCTTTGGGTTTGGACCCCAAAGTGCTGCTGCTGAGAGTGTTGGATAGTGCAGAACAGAGTCAGTATGTTAAACATTTTGTGTTTTTAGCCTCCTATACTGTAGGAAGTCTCCCCTACTGTGTCCTCCTGGTGTGCAGCCATCAATGCAGCACTGGCTATATACAAGTAAACCTATGAAAGTTACAACTGTTCCAGGAAATTCAACAAAATCTGTTCGGCCCCTGGACAGACGCCTGCGGCTCATGTGACTCTGCATCTGTTTAATATGCTAATGGTCATGTGTTTTGGCCTGTTTTCCCTGTCCCCCCTCCCTTTCTTCCCTTTGTTCTTCTCCTCTCCCGATGCCTCTGTCTCCTGGCTGCAACCCTTGCTCTTAGCTCTCAGCCCTGTGTAGCACCTGCCTGCAATCAACTGCCTTCTCTTTTATACCCCTGCAGCATATTGTACTTTGGTTGCCCTACATTTTGCGTACTGTACCAAATAAGATATCCTACTGTCTATTGTTCGGATTAAATCAGCCGTACTTGTCTGTATTGGTTTTGCTTAACGGAATAAAATATTTATGTGGGGGAAAAAAAAATATTTCTTCTGGACATATACAGCTGCGATGCACGGCAAAGAAGAAATTCAGATGGACACGATTTCACTGGACACTCCATCTGTTCAGGGAATACAATGTTGCCCTTGCATTGGGGGAACAAAGCTATATCCTCTCCCATCCCCCCCCCCCCAACATTTTTTGCTTTTCTTTTCCTTCCTTATTTTATTACTCTGTTGCTCCCAGATACTGGAATATTCTATTTGCATGTTGATGTTTAGAACTGAAGTTCGGGCACGGCCAAAGTCACACCACTGCTTATTTGAGTTTATATTTATATATTGATTAGAAGTGGATACTCCTCATCTCACTGGATGTAGCTCTTATACTCAATGTGCTGTGACAGGTATGGATGTGCTGGTGTGGTCGCACCCTTGTTTGTTAAAAAAATAAATAAAAAATACAAAACAAAAAACTGAGCCCATTCACGCTAGCAAATTGAGTATTTTTTGATTAATCATGGAAGACGTAGCAGGTATCAGTGTGATTAGCTTCGGGCAGAAATCTCAGCCACATGAAAAGTATCCGCACTAAAAAAAAAAAAAAAAAAGACATACCTTTCTTCCAAAATACTACATAAATCTGGTTGGTTGTTTAATGCAGGAACTTTTCTTGCACATACTTCTGCTATGTGCAGGCGTTCCACACAACAAGATCTAGCATGATTAAGTGTAAGCTAAAAAGTGGCACCCTGCAATTTTCATCCATTTATTATAAAACTACACGTACTATCAGATGGATACAGGCTCCATTCATACTGGCGAATGGAGCCCTTTACGATTAGATGCAGGAGATCCAGCAGGGGTTCCCTGGGGGTAGCTGCAGGAGGGAAGCCTCATTGAAAACAGTGGAAAGCCGATAGCTTCCGCAGCTATGCACAGGCGCTCTCCTATGGAGTGATAACCTGTGAATGTTTGGTCCTGAAAACAGATTGTTGGCGTCCAGGGATGATCAGTCTCAGGTAATTGCTCCATGAGTGATTACATGCGAGCAGTCATAAGTAGCTGTGGGAGCTTTCAGCTTTCCACAGTTTTCAATGGGGCTTCCTTCCTGCAGCTAATCACAGGGTATCCCCGTTTTGTCTCTCACATTTTCAAACAGACGCACTCACAATTGGGAATGAGGCCTAGAGCAGAATGGGGTCCTAGACAAAACAGGCAGCAAATAGAGATCGAGAAGAGGCATATGCATTGCCTATATTGCCACACAGGCAATGCATATCAGACACCTACTACCAAAAATGCACATCCTCTTTCGTGAAGTGACAGGCAGGTCCACAGCTTTATAAGACCAATCAAGAAAAAAAAAGGTGCCGCCATCTCAATGTAGTGTTTTATTAAAAAAAAAAGTTTTAAGTACACTCACAAAAAGGTGAGTGGGAACATCTGCAAATGGGAACATCAAACAGTCCTGTGGACACTCACAGAGATTGGCAGGAAGGCGGCCAAGTGTAGTACAGTGGCACCTGAGTGACCACAGGACTGTTTGATGTGCCCATTTGCTTCTACCTTTGTATTATAAACTTTTTTTCACAGTTTTTAAAGTGGCGCTCCAGCCCCCCCAGGAAAAAAATTAAAGACAACAAATACTGTAGCTGCTAACTTTTAATATAAGGACACTTACCTGTCCAGGGATCCCACGATGTCAGCGCCCCAGCCAATTTTTCAATCGGTTCTCGGGTGCTGCCCCCCGCTATTCCTTCTAAGGTAAAACAGCAGTGAAGCCCTGCGGCTTCACAGCCAGTTTCCTGAAGCGCACTGCGCTTTGTAAATGGCCCGGTAGTGGGGGAAGGAGGAGGGGGGCCAAACTTCCAGGGGACCTTGCCACGGCGAGGTCACCCAGAAGTGGGGACAGGTACCCGACCAAAACAGCTATCCGCTCCCCCATTCCCCCAACCCCCCCCCCCGATAGGTGCCAAATGTGGCAGCGAAAGAGGGCAGCAAGCAAACAAGTGGAGCTTCCCCTTTTTCCGCTTTAATAAAAGACTACACTTAGAGGGTGGCGTTTTGTTTTCCTAATTGTCTTATTGCACAGAACATCCACTAGAACAGAGCTGCAGCCATTGCATAGAGGGACTTTTTAATCCTGAATTTCTATGAAAAAAATTGAGGCTGTTTTTCTTTGTGGTTCCCCTTTCTCTTTTTTGCGCATTAAAGCCAACTTTTCTTGCTACTTCTGTACGGTCCACAGTTTTGACCAATTGCACTATTCCACCGGTTTACTGCAGAAGCATGAAGGTTGTAGCTGAGCCCAAAGACATCTACCAGGCCCTAGGCTGCTTCTTTAGAGTGCTTTGTGGATGATCCAGCTTGAAGGACGATCCGGCTTGGAGGACTATAACTTTAGAGCAGCTTGAGATTCAAAGCTGGGCAGCCACGTATACATGCCATTTCTACATTTAATGGAATGTGATACAATACACCAAATTAATATACAAACTTACACATTGGCAAAGTTCACAAATTAAGAAGGCTCCTAAAGTGGCTTCTTCATGGTTATCCTGAATATCAACATTTATGACATGTACTGGTTGGCACGTTTCTTGTTCTCTAGAGTTCAGGTCTGTAAAGGAGATAAAAAATAAACACACAGCATTAAAAACACAGCAATCACTCAGCAGTGCTGAGCATGGCATTTGCAAGAAGGAATAGTAAACCTTAGCAAGAAAAGAAAAAAAAAAAACAAAAAACACTAGAATGTTCAAAAGGGTATATATACCAAAAAATAGAATTGTAATAAATTGCAACTTGCTAGTCCTTGATATGGTGGCTGCAATAGTTTTTCTTTTTTCAGGCTCTCCCTCGTTTATTTTAAAGAAGGATTCCAGGTATGGCATTGTTTACAGCTACATTGGCCCAGTACCTGGCCAAAGTGGAGAGGCAGCTGCTCAGCATGGGACTCAGAAGCTAGAGAGATTACTGAAGTAGCGGTGCCTAATACAGAGATTTCCAGTTTAGAGGCAGATCCTACAAGTATAATATATGCACAATTACATTGGTCAAAGCTGAACCAATGTACTATGTAAAAATATCCATTCGTTGAATAATTATTTAACCTGGTGATCCTGCCAGTTACACACCTCCTGTCCTAGGATAACAATGCTTACTAATGCTGGCCAAAGATGGATGGAAATTTGGCTGGTTTAGCAAGAACTGGTCGAACTTTGATCCATGTGTGGCGTTTTCTGTTTGATAGAAGTTGATCATTAAATTGTCTTCTAGAGAACATAAATGTTGGAAATTGTTATCGATTGGTGGCTGCAGCTGGTGCTCAGGAGAGAAGAAGAAGGAGAGAAGAAGAAGGAGAGAAGAAGAAGAGAAGGAGAGAAGAAGAAGGAGAGAAGAAGAAGAGAAGAAGAAGGAGAGAAGAAGAAGAGAAGAAGAAGGAGAGAAGGAGAGAAGAAGGAGAGAAGAGAGACCCCGCAGGCAGGATTCCTCCATCCACCTTGCTTGTGTGGATGGAGAAATAAGTTTTGTTTTTTTGTTCAGCCCCCTGTTTTACTGTACATATGAAAGAAGTCATCCCAGGCTGGACTTAGGACTTCCTTTTATCTGCATTATGGGAATTTAGCAAGAACAGCAGGTTCTGTACTAGCTGAAAATGCTCTTGAGAAAAGGGTTTTCCTTGCTTTCTATATTCATTCACTCGACTTCCTGTCTGAGAAGGCATTTGTCACCAGGACTGGAAATTAGAGATTGTAAGCTCCTTGAGGGCAGAAACGTATGTGAATGTACAATAAATGTAAAGCACTGCACAAATTGTCAGCACTCTATAAATAGAATAAAAATCTGCTAACTGGGTATGCAGGATCTACTTTGGCCGTGCTTTACTGTTCCTCTCTCACTCTCAATGCAGTTTGATTAGTCCTCCCTGAGTGAATAATGATGAATAGCAATCTTAGACAGAAAAGGTTCCTCTGTTTGCCTCTCCTAAATTAGCTTTAATAAGGAGTCCAGCTACCATAAAAGCCAGACCAAATGGAATTCCATTGTTCAATAAGATGGTCTAAGTTGCTATTAAGTGCATTTTCTAGGGACAAGAGAATGGTGGGTGGTAGGAATAAAGGGGATACACAGTTCTGGCCACAATTTGCGCTGTGGCTGGCCCTGTCAGCACCCCTCCGCTCTACAAAAGTCCTTTGAACAACTTTTGTCGAAAAAGCAGGTCTGAACAACTGACTACAAAAGCCTATAAGCCAACATTCCTCTATCCACACTGTTTAACATAGATACAGGAATGTAGATGAATGAGAGAGTGTATGAGAGTGCCATACAGGTGTATGGCCAGTTTAACTTTGAATAGTGAGTTCCTAAGAAGCTAAGTGAAGCACTCCACACAGAAGGTGCTCCTCTGACAAACGATGATAAAAGGAATATTGTGGTGCCTGCTTGGGCATAATTCTCTGGGGAATTCCATTTAGTTGTCATTGACTACAAACTGTTGGTGTACACGGTCGGTCTATGTCAATCTTTGCTGGAGGTTATAAACAAAGGCTGCCTGAAAAATGATTGTTCAAGCTTGGAATGATGCTGGTGAGTTCAGTTACCCTTGACCCCAACTTCAGGGACTTTAGTATCCGGGGTCCCAGCTCTGCCTACTTCATCCATTTATTTTATGTTCAAGAGAAGGCAGGAGCAGCAGAGTCCCGAAGCTTGGCTCTGTGATGGCCACTGTGGTGGTGGTGGAGCTGAACATTCTGGAATTCTGCAACAGAGGTCTCCAGAAACCAACCAAACCTAATACAGTGTATCTGTTCTAAGTAAATTTGTTTGATCTTGGCGAGAATAGGAAATCTGTGCAAGTTTATAATACCCATTTCCAACTAAAATATAGAACTTCAAGGCTTTCTATACATGTAACATATAATAAAAAAAAAAAAAAAAAAAAAAAAAAGGTTCTTACCTTCAACTACTTGATCATAAACTCTTTCCTCGCAGGTGATCACTAGGTCAAAGTAGTCTTTGCAGTTCTGGAACCTCTCCGGTCGTGGCTTGATCCTCTTATTTCTGTCCAGCATGTGCAAAATACCATTCTGTGTGTATCTGAATTATCATGAATTAAGGAACTTTTGCAACTAGTCATGTTAATCTTATAATAAAAACAAAAAAAAGGTTCAAGGCTGCTCTTTTTTTTTTTTTTATGTGTATACTAGGCCGCCCTAACAGTTTTAACCAGTTTACTGAGCTAAATAGCTCAAGGTTAAATTGCACACACACAATTGAATAAGAGGTGGGGCTGCCCTCTCCTCAGACGGAGTCACATTAATATTAAAATAGAATCACAAAAGCAATAAACTACTACTGATTCTTCCTAACAACCATTGTTATGGGTGCATCCTTTAACCGGTTGCCGACCGCCGCACGACTATACACTGCGGCGGTCAGCCCCGGCCAGGCAGAGTGACGTATGGATACGTCACTCGCCAGTCACCGACTTGAGAGCCAATTGCGGGCGGGCGCGCGCCCGCCGCGGCTCGTTCACTGACAAGTCAGTGCGTGTGACCGGCGGACCCGATGTCCGCCGGTCACACTACGATCGCTCCGGTGAAGGGAGAAAGGCGGAGCGGCTTATGTAAACAAGCCGCCCGTCATTCTCCCTGGTGCAAAAATGAAGATCAGACGGTTCTACTATGTAAAACCGTTGGCTATTGGTGTAAAAACAAAGATCATGTCCCTATACAGTTAGAATCACGCCCCTAGGACACACTTAACCCCTCCCTCTCCAATAGTTAACCCCTTCCCTTCCCTGCCAGTGTCATTTTTGCAGTAACAGTGCATATGTATAGCACCGATTACTGTAGTAATGTCACTGGTAACCCCAAAAGTGTAAAAAATGTCAGTCAAGGGTCCGATCTGTCCGCCGCAATGTCGCAGTACCGAAAAAAAAATAAAAATCGCAGATCGCCGCCATTACACCAAAAATGACAAAAATCTTTCCCTTTGTTAGTAAACGCGATAACTTTTGTGCAAACCAATCAAAATACGCTTTTTGCGATTTTTTTTACCAAACATATGTAGCATAAAACAAAATTGGCCGAAAATGTTAAAAAATTTTGATTTTTACATTTTTGGGGGAATTTCCTATAAAAAGAATGAGAAAAATATTGTTATTTTTGCAAAATTGACGCTCTTTTTTTGTTTATAGCGCATGATCAAAAATCGCACAGGTGATCAAATACCACCAAAAGAAAGCTGTGTTTGTGGGAAAAAAAGGACGTCAAATTCGTTTAGGTACAGCGTCGCACGACCGCGCAATTGTCCGTTAAAGTCACGCAGTAAACAAAAAAAAAAAAAAAAAAAAAAAAAAAAAAATCGCAAAAAAAACCCTGGTCTTTTAGCAGCCAAATCCTCCGGGGCTTAAGTGGTTAAAATAGGTTTGTAAAAAAGGGAATTATAAATTTAAAACCTTCTAAACTTTACAAATTATTAATCATCCACCTTAAATGGAGCACAGTTGGAGTTAGATGAAAGCAGGATTAAAATAGACAATTTTATTGTAGTGTGCCTGTCCTGGGGATAACGTATCTTCACTTTCCATCCCCCAGTCACAAGAGGATACAAAAAAGAAAAAAAAATAGAAACTAAAAAGAAAAAAAAAAAAAAAAGCACCCAGATAAGATTATTTTTATATATATATATATATATATATATATATATATATATATATATATATATATATATATAATATAATCTCCAAGCTTCCTATGCACTCCTCAGTGTAGTTCACTTTGAAATTCTCTGCCTTCTGCTAATTTGAAGAGCTGCAGACAAGGTTTTTGTAATCATAAATGTATTCATTCAAGAGCATTCCTTTCTTTAATAGCAAAAAAAAAAAAAAAAAATGGGTTACATCAGTGCAGTGTTTCGCAGCTCCAGTCTTCAAGTATTCCCTACAGACTGTAATTTCAAGACTCCCTCTACTGCCTTACTCAGGCGATTCAATCGGTATTGCTGGATTGCAGTTTTATCTAGGACGTCAGACCTCTTGGAAGTACTTAAGGACTAAAGTTGAAAAACATTGTTATGGCTAGTCCCCATGCTGACCCTAATGCACCTTTTTTTTTTTAAGCGGTGTTGTAGATCTTCCCTTCTGTTAGCAAGAGATGCTGCATAATGTACCCAAAACAGATTATCACGCCTACCTTGTCATGGCATTGCATAATACACTTCAAAGATAGGTTGTGGCAGAGCCCGAGAACATGTCAAATCATATAAGAGTAATCACTGGTGCCTAGGCCTCATTCACATGGGCACAAAGGACCGTTCAGCGTGAGGAATGCATGTGTGTATGCTGCAGGGAGCGGCAGGTGTTTGTGTACACCCATCAGTACAAGTCAGTGACAGACTGTTGCTGTATGGGTGTCACTGCACATCCATGCATTTGCATTCGTATAGGGATGGAGTAGCTGGTCCGGACGCCGAAAGTTAGGGAAACTTTAAGGCCTCTTACACATGATACTTCTGTTTGAGCATCTCCTTTTTCAGCCGTAAACTTCAGGTGTATTTGTCATATTGAAATGAGTGCGTTTTCACGCATTCGCATGCATTTTCACGCATATGCTTCGCGCAAATTTGCGTCTTTTTAGTATTAGTATTTTTCAGAGCAACAGTATGTTCGCGTGCGTTCATTTGTTCGCAATCGCACGTATTTGCGCGCATTAGGCGTAAATTAATGTAAATAAAATGCAGATTTTTCTATTTTATTCTTACTGAAGAATTCACTCATTTACGCGCCTGTGTGCATAGGTGCATTGCAATGAATGGGCTGTATTTTAGCTCAGAAAAAAAAAAGCTGTACTGAGCTTTAAGCTGCAGTGTGCAAGAGGCCTTAATGGGTTTAAAACCATTTTTTTTTTTTGGTTAACCGGTTTATATTTTACCATCTACATACATTTTTTTTTTAATTCTGGTTGGAGTACCGCAGTGCCAGATCCTTGATCTTTATTGATACTCAAAGCCCAGATGAGGCAACTTCCCCCCCAAACGCTTCTCACTTCTCTTCTGGTGTGCATTCTCCATATATAGTCCTATGGAGCATCCATTAGGGAGCCAGTGACAAACTAGTGCAAGGAGCATTCCAGGCTTTTTGACTACATGAGAAAATGAGCAAATTGCCACTCTTCGTCTGGGTCACTGCCAGCAGTATAGCCCTGGCAAGTGTCTGAACCTTCCACCAAAGACAAGAGTAAGCACTGTAATGCATAAAGCAAAGCTGTCTGTAGTAACCAGATCCTAGCAACAGTTATTGTAAAGTATAACAGGAAACTAAAACAAAGAACCAGTTGCTAGGTACAACACACAAGGGTCTAATTATCAGGCTGGGTTCGCACTTCCAATGTAGTGCCTAAAAAAAACAAAAAAAACAAAAAACAAATACAGGATGAAGCCTGGGTTCACACTATTGCGAACACAGACATTGCATGTGATTCAAAACACATTGCTGTGCAGATCGCATGCAATGTCTGTGTAATACAAATTCAGCCATGCAGTTTTTATGGCTGAACTCGCATTGCATTCGCATGAAAGTGCTGCAAGAACCCCCCCCCCCCACACACACACAGAGGAAACGGGTCGACCCATGCAATCAGATTTCTGTCCGAATTCACAGATCGCACTGCGATCTGATCTGGGGGGTGTCCCTAACTTTGTATTGACACTCGCAGCGGTTCACAGAGAGCGGTGTGAGCTGCCTGCGGGGGAGATGCAATGCGTAAACCCGCACTGGAATCGCGCTTTGTTCCGCATCGCAAAAGTGTGAACCCAGGCTCACACATTGTCACAAATTAATTCAGTTAGAAAAATGTGTGAATTGTGTGTAAAAGTTGTTGGAATCTGAAAATAGTTCTACATAGAACCCAAGCACTGCATCAGTTTTTTTTTTTTTAAATCCTACACGCCTGTACCAGTTCTAAGATCACGCTGTCTCAGGCTTACTGCTCTGTACCCGTTCTAAGATCACGCTGTCTCAGGCTTACTGCTCTGTACCAGTTCTAAGATCACGCTGCCTCAGGCTTACTGCTCTGTACCCGTTCTAAGATCACGCTGTCTCAGGCTTACTGCTCTGTACCAGTTCTAAGATCACGCTGTCTCAGGCTTACTGCTCTGTACCAGTTCTAAGATCACGCTGTCTCAGGCTTACTGCTCTGTACCAGTTCTAAGATCACGCTGTCTCAGGCTTACTGCTCTGTACCCGTGCTAAGATCACGCTGTCTCAGGCTTACTGCTCTGTACCAGTTCTAAGATCACGCTGTCTCAGAACTGGTACAGAGCAGTAAACCTGAGACAGCGTGATCATAGAACTGGTACAGAGCAGTAAGCACGAGACAGCGTGATCTTAGAACTGGTACAGAGCAGTAAGCCTAAGATCACGCTGTCTCGTGCTTACTGCTCTGTACCAGTTCTAAGATCATGCTGTCTCAGGCTTACTGCTCTGTACCCATTCTAAGATCACGCTGTCTCAGGCTTACTGCTCTGTACCAGTTCTAAGATCACGCTGTCTCGTGCTTACTGCTCTGTACCAGTTCTAAGATCATGCTGTCTCAGGCTTACTGCTCTGTACCCATTCTAAGATCACGCTGTCTCAGGCCTACTGCTCTGTACCAGTTCTAAGATCACGCTGTCTCAGGTTTACTGCTCTGTACCCGTTCTAAGATCACGCTGTCTCAGGCCTACTGCTCTGTACCAGTTCCAAGATCACGCTGTCTCAGGCTTACTGCTCTGTACCCATTCTAAGATCACGCTGTCTCAGGTTTACTGCTCTGTACCCGTTCTAAGATCACGCTGTCTCAGGCCTACTGCTCTGTACCAGTTCCAAGATCACGCTGTCTCAGGCTTACTGCTCTGTACCAGTTCTAAGATCACGCTGTCTCAGGCCTACTGCTCTGTACCAGTTCTAAGATCACGCTGTCTCAGGCCTACTGCTCTGTACCAGTTCTAAGATCACGCTGTCTCAGGCCTACTGCTCTGTACCAGTTCGAAGATCACGCTGTCTCAGGCTTACTGCTCTGTACCAGTTCTAAGATCACGCTGTCTCAGGCCTACTGCTCTTTACCAGTTCTAAGATCACGCTGTCTGCCAGTTCTAAGATCACGCTGTCTCAGGCTTACTGCTCTGTACCCGTTCTAAGATCACGCTGTCTCAGGCTTACTGCTCTGTACCCGTTCTAAGATCACGCTGTATCAGGCTTACTGCTCTGTACCAGTTCTAAGATCACGCTGTCTCAGGCTTACTGCTCTGTACCCGTTCTAAGATCACGCTGTCTCAGGCTTACAGCTCTGTACCAGTTCTAAGATCACGCTGTCTCAGGCTTACTGCTCTGTACCAGTTCTAAGATCACGCTGTCTCAGGCCTACTGCTCTGTACCAGTTCTAAGATCACGCTGTCTCAGGTTTACTGCTCTGTACCAGTTCTAAGATCACGCTGTCTCAGGCCTACTGCTCTGTACCAGTTCTAAGATCACGCTGTCTCAGGCCTACTGCTCTGTACCAGTTCTAAGATCACGCTGTCTCAGGCCTACTGCTCTGTACCAGTTCTAAGATCACGCTGTCTCAGGCTTACTGCTCTGTACCAGTTCGAAGATCACGCTGTCTCAGGCTTACTGCTCTGTACCAGTTCTAAGATCACGCTGTCTCAGGCCTACTGCTCTTTACCAGTTCTAAGATCACGCTGTCTGCCAGTTCTAAGATCACGCTGTCTCAGGCTTACTGCTCTGTACCCGTTCTAAGATCACGCTGTCTCAGGCTTACTGCTCTGTACCCGTTCTAAGATCACGCTGTATCAGGCTTACTGCTCTGTACCAGTTCTAAGATCACGCTGTCTCAGGCTTACTGCTCTGTACCCGTTCTAAGATCACGCTGTCTCAGGCTTACAGCTCTGTACCAGTTCTAAGATCACGCTGTCTCAGGCTTACTGCTCTGTACCAGTTCTAAGATCACGCTGTCTCATGCTTACTGCTCTGTACCAGTTCTAAGATCACGCTGTCTCAGGCTTACAGCTCTGTACCAGTTCTAAGATCACGTTGTCTCAGGCTTACTGCTCTGTACCAGTTCTAAGATCACGCTGTCTCAGGCCTACTGCTCTGTACCAGTTCTAAGATCACGCTGTCTCAGGTTTACTGCTCTGTACCAGTTCTAAGATCACGCTGTCTCAGGCCTACTGCTCTGTACCAGTTCTAAGATCACGCTGTCTCAGGCCTACTGCTCTGTACCAGTTCTAAGATCACGCTGTCTCAGGCCTACTGCTCTGTACCAGTTCTAAGATCACGCTGTCTCAGGCTTACTGCTCTGTACCAGTTCTAAGATCACGCTGTCCCAGGCTTACTGCTCTGTACCAGTTCTAAGATCACGCTGTCTCAGGCTTACTGCTCTGTATCCGTTCTAAGATCACGCTGTCTCAGGCTTACTGCTCTGTACCAGTTCTAAGATCACGCTGTCTCAGGCTTACTGCTCTGTACCAGTTCTAAGATCACGCTGTCCCAGGCTTACTGCTCTGTACCAGTTCTAAGATCACGCTGTCTCAGGCTTACTGCTCTGTACCAGTTCTAAGATCACGCTGTCTCGTGCTTACTGCTCTGTACCAGTTCTAAGATCACGCTGTCTCAGGCTTACTGCTCTGTACCAGTTCTAAGATCACGCTGTCTCAGGCTTACTGCTCTGATGTCTAGTTGCCTGCATACCAATAACACTTGTACATGGCGATTCAATCTGTTAAGTTTATTGCTGTAAAAAGCTAAATAATTCAACACTGGTTACTGTAGCGGGAAAACTGTGCAGAAGGTAATAAGATTGGATGGAAACAGAATTAAAGTGTACATTACGGAAATATATAGGGTACAGGTAGAGACTACAGTGGCAGAACAAGGACCAGCAATGCTAAACATTACAAAATAAGAGGTGACTTCTTTATAGGAAAGGTTTTGTCAGTAACCCTATTTATGCCACTGAAAGGCCTTAGATTGAGTTAGGACAATTCTATTATGCTTTATTTACGGATTTTGTTTTTAACCGATACTTTTCCTATGGAAAGAGTCTGAATCTTGGTTGCCAGTTTACATTATAAGGTGCTAGTTTGTATTAAGACTTTATTTGGAATTTATGTATATTTAATGTTCCAGGCTAAACTAGGATTTTTGATTTACCAGCAAAATTCTTTGCATCAAACAATACAAGTGGGTTAGGGCCCTTTCACATGGAGATCCTACATTCTGATCAGCAGGGGATACGTGACAGATCCTCTACTAAATCAGAGCCAAACTGTATAAATGCCTCTTTAATTACATCCATGTCTGTTCAGTTTGCTGCCACAGCTTAAAGTGATTGTTAAGGTTGTGATTAAATCGAGAAAAAAAAAAAAAAAAACACAACATACTTACCTGCTCTGTACAATGGTTTTGCACAGAGCAGCCTTTAACCACTTTTTTGGGTTCCCCACCAGTGGTCCTGCCTCCTCCTCCCTGCGAAGTGCTTGCTATTGGGGCACTTGAGCAGCTGCGCTCCTGTGAATGGACATTGTCCATTTACACAAAGAGCGCCCCCCCCACTCTCTCAATGGCTCACTGGCTGTGATTGATAGCAGCAGGACCCACTTGCTTCTGCTGCTGTGTGAGCCAATGAGGCAAGAGAGACCCGGGAGAGCCGCTGCTCTCCACTTGATCTTAGCCAAAAGGCCGAGAAGCGATGAGAGCCGCTGCGCTCATGCACATCACTGGCTCATATAAGCTAAGGAGGAGAGATGCACCCATTAAGGTAAAAAACCTTCTGCCTTTAGAACCACTTTAACTGACTCATTAGGCCTCTATAGGCAGATGGGTGTAAATGTATGTGTGTCGGTCGATTTCCTTTTACCTTTGGTCCATCATATTTATGTGCAAAAAAAAAAAAAATTGAAAAAAAGGACACAGACCTTTTACCTCTTTTTTGGGGATCTAAACAGACTCGTACTCCCAAAAACTTTGGAGATTTGTCTTGCACGGTTTTGTATTATGTCTTTGTGATACTGTAATGCAATGGTTATTGTTATACTGCACATGTACAATGTACATATTGTCTTTCTATGAGCATGGAATATTTCCCCTATGCATGTTTATTTTGCTTTCAAAACTGAATAAAATACAGATTTAACAAACAGACTCGTACGTTATCAGATGTAAATGGTTGCATGCCTATCACAGAGAGTGATTTCCTTAGATTAAGGATCCAATCAAAGCTTTGCAGAGTCTGTTTTCTCCACTGGACATTGACAAGGACGACTGCATCTACCAATAGAGCAACATAGAGCTTACTTTAAGATCTGCCTGAAAAACTGAAAGGCAGATGTAGTTGAAATGCCCATGTGAAAGGGCCATTTATACAGTTACCTGGTGATTGTTCACTGGCAACGAAAAAGGTTGCAGGGACATCCCCCCCAATGTAACCTTTCCCACCTCCAGCTAGTCTGTTGTGTAGCATGCAATATAGAGAACACAAGAACAGAGGGATGGGTACAGTGCCCCATACCATACTCCAGAAGATGAATTTTACTGGCAAGTCAGAAATCCAATTTTCTTTGTTGTACAGTTGGAACACAGGCTCTTTAATCATTACGAATGGGATGTCCAAACAAATCCAACTGAGGGGTGGGGAACACAGCAAACAATGCCAACAAGTCCACATAACAAATAGATCAACTAAGATGACAGACAAAAAACAGCTAGTAGCTAGTGTTGAGCGAACACGGACTGTATTATTCGGGTCCGTACCGGATAATTGGATTTTTGTTACCCGGACCCAAAAACTTTACTGTATGTTCGGGTTTAAAATCCGTGTTCGGTAATTTTATTTCCTGTTTTGTATGTAATGGCGCGCTTTTAATGGCGGGCTTTCAACAGCCAATCAACAAGCGTTTAACTGGTGTGCGCCATCACAGCCATGTCTACTAATGTATTCGTAGCTGTGATTGGCCAGCTGAAGCATGTGACCCAGGTCTTTATAAGCTCGAGAGACACATCGCGGTGCGTCAGTCTGCTGTAATGTAGGGAGAGAGCACACAGAACAGTGCTGGCAGCTGCTGATTAGGGACAGACAGGGTAAAACAACATTGTGCTGAAAAGAATGCAGGGACAGGTCGGAGTGTAGGCCGGGAAAGATATTTGAGCATTTTAGGGACAGGCTGGAGAGATTAGGCAGGGAGAGATTAGGAGACACAGGACAGAACAATCGTCCGTTAGCGATCTACATCGATTTTGCTGTGTGGGGGGTGGTGCAGTGAACGATCTTTTTGCCCTCACTTGAGCCCACTGAGGAGGAGGAGGAGGAGGGAGAAAATTATATTTTTTATCAGTCTGCTGTGTGCAGCGTTCAGCTATATTTTACTACAGATTGCTGTTCTAATCTGCCATTTAAAAATTACAAATGTAAAAGGGGAATTTTTGTTTTTTTTTAAGAGCACTTGCCATGCTCCTTTTTTGCTGCCATTTGCAGCACTCTAGCCTTTTCCATTGTTTTTTTTAAAGCCATTTTAGTGCCTGAAAGTTCGGGTCCCCATTGACTTCAATGGGGTTTAGTGTCCGGGTAAAGTTTTAAAAAAGTCCGGGACACGGACCCGGACTTTTTTTTCCAAGTTCGGCCGAACCCGCCGAACACGGACATCCAGGTGTCCGCTCAACTCTACTAGTAGCACCTTATATCTGAAATGGACATCGGAGGAGGCCCGAACATCCATTAGAACTTAGACAGGTTAACAGAAGCCCAAGTGGCAGCTTTGCAAACCTGAGAAAATGATGCCCAAAGATGAAAAGCTCATGTCTGGTAGAGTGTGCCTTATAAGGAAAGGGAAAACCCTATCTTTTAACTCAGGGGTCTCCAAACTATGGCCCTCCAGTTGTTCAGGAACTACAATTCCCATCATGCGTAGTCATGTCTGTGAAGGTCAGGGTTTTACAATGCCTCATGGGACGTGTAGTTCCGGCTTAATCCATAGGCTCGAATGGTAATTTGTCTTAACCACCTAGCAATGGTGGAGCGAGAAGCAGGGGGACCCCAGAAAGTACAAAGAGGAATCCTATTGCCTAAAAGATATAGTAGCTAAAATGTAAATTCCCACAGTGTGCACTACATCTAGACAGTGGAGATAAGTTTCCCTGAGACTGGAGCAGGATATAAAGGAAGGAAGGAGAATATCCTGAATAAGGTAGAAAGAAGAGACCACCTTTGTGAGGAAGGAGGCCTTAGGCAACACTAACAATAGCTCCCGGAAGGATAAGGCCACCAACTCAAGAGACCCTCCTTGCAGAGGTGAAAGGAGCAAGAAAAGTTACCTTGCGATTAAAGGGTCATTAAACCCACATCATTAAAAACTATCAGTAATAACTGTTGCATTAAAACGAAAGAGGAACAATTCAATAAAATCTGGTTTTATTGGCATGATGTCCGGTACTCGCAAACCTACAATACTCTTATGGCCTCCCCAGATGAGCAACTGTAACTGTACACGCTCAACCAACCCCCCCCGCCTCAGTTTTCCTGTTCTTTTTCTGCCTTCTCTTATAGAGTCTGTTCATTCTCTCTTGCTTTTTACTCCGGTTTGTTTATTAACTACAGATTGCTTAAGTTCTCAGTTGCCATTTTGACATCACCCTTCATGCTTTGTTCCTCGCTTGTGGTTTTATTTTCTATATGTTGGTGTAACAGTTTTTGAATATTGTACCCTCTATCAATACTATTTTCTACACTGAGCATTTCCTCCCCATCACATCTGAGCAGCCCATGTGACAATAGAGTCACACGTGTGGGCGTATACACAGTGATAAATGACAGCCCACTTCCTACCATTCTCCCCCTCCATGCCCACTAAGCAGCTAAACACAATGGGGGCAGAATATTAGATTGTGATTGATAGTGCCTCCATCTCCCTGTTATTCTATGACACAGGCTGGAAGGGCACCCACACAGAAAAAAAAATAAAGATAGATTTGATTGATAAAGATTGATTAGTAGCAGAGGACTGGAAGCTCCTCCTGCTACGGTTTCCCTACAGACAGGCTGGGAAAGAGCTGGATCATGTGACAGCTATATAGTGGATTGGGGGGGGGGGGGGTTACTTAGGTGTTTTTTTCTTATTTAATATATACAGGACCATCATCCACATACAGAATGAGAAGGGATAATGTATATTGAATTTAGTAATCTTAAAAACACACTGTTTAGTATTACTAAATTCAGACAAGGGATTATTCGTAAAAGGTTGAACAGGCAGCTTCTTTAAAGCGGAGACCCAGATTAAAGCCCTAAGGGGACACCGAAGAGAATGTATGGGGGAAAGATGTGTGCTACACCCTGAACTAAACCTGAGAGGCCAAAGATCTCTGAAACAGGATAGCCAAGGCCTAGAGTTGTCCTTTGTACTGAAGGCTAGATGCTCATCGAGAAAACACTGGAGAAAAAACAGAATACATGGAGTACTTTCTAGGATTAAAAGTTCCTCAACTCACACCAAGCAAAACCGGCTTTCCAGGTGTGATGGTAGACTTTGCATAAGGTCATATTCTTAGCCTTCCAGAGGGTGGGGACAACTGAGTCTGATAGGCCCATGTTTCTAAAGACATGTATGTTAAAACCAGCGATCAAGAAGGATGCAACATAGGCCCTTGAAACAATAGATCTGGAAGGGCCCACAGAGCATTTGCAAGGAATCTTAGGATGTCCAATTACCATGCCCTCCTGGGACAATTTGGTGTGATGAGGATCATCAGAATGCCCTCCAACTGGATCCCATAGAACTGATAAGGTTGAATCTGGAGGGGCAAAAAGCTAAACTGATCCTATGGTGTCACTAGCGTGTCCACTGTGAATATCCGAGGGTATCTGGGAGATGCATCCAGAGAGAACTTTCTCAGACTGAGGATTCAAAGCTTTACAGAGTCTGAACTCTGTTGGATATTGGCTGACAGGCACATGAATGACTGATATTGCACATCATTAATCCTTTGAGCATAGAGCAGAGCCAAAACCAGGGGAAGGCATCTTGGTGAAAACCAACAGGGCTTTAGACGGACGAAATGGAAGAGCAACAAATTGTTAATACTGAGCGCTCACTGCAAAATGCAGATAGAGCAAAGGTGGCAAAAAGATGACAATGTGCAAGTAAGCTTTCCAGATATTGATTAAGGCCAGTAAATCCCCTAAAAGGAGGAAGGTAATAACCAACCTAGCACTTGGGATTCTTCAAATCCAAAATGGGACTTACTATTCAGTTTGGGAACCATAATAAAGTTTGAGTAGAAACATTGAAAGGGTTCTTTCATAGGTAAAAGAATAATTACCACTTGATACGAGAGAACCTGAACAGCAGTGCGCATATCTACACGCCATGATGGAAAAAGGGACCAGTTTGAAAGCATTAATCAGGGAGTCCGAAAATGGGAGCACCCAATTACTGACAAGAAGCTTGTCTTCTTACAAAAGTTTCTGTTGTTGATTTGGCATAGGAACACAGAGGGACTAAAGGACAAATGGAACCTTTCCTAACCTCAGCAGCAGAAGCCCTACCGATAGAGGGATGGCCCCATGCACACGGGGCGTTCGAAAAAACGTGCGTCAAAGTTAGTTCTGACGCCGGAAAAAGCAGCTGTAAAAACGTGCTTTCAGTAGCTTTTTCCATTTGCGTTATTGCACGTTTTGCCACGTCGCTTTTAGCAGCGTTTTTTTCTGCCTCCATTCAAAATCAATGGTTCCTATGGGAGCCTATTGATTTGAATGGAAATCACACCGCAAGTCGGATCAGGATGATCCGACTTGCGCTGCGAGAATCTTGAGGGGGAACTCCACGCCAAAATGGGAAAAAACGGCGTGGGGGTCCCCTCCAGGTTCCAGACCAGGCCCTTCGGGTCTGGTATGAAATTTGAGGGTAGCCCCACGCCGAAAAAACGGCGTGGGGTCCCCCCCAAAATCCATACCAGACCCTTATCCGAGCATGCAGCCCAGGAAAGGGGGAGGGGACGAGCGAGCGCCCCCCCCCCCCCCCGGACCACACCAGGCCACATGCCCTCAACATGGGGGGTGTTGGTGTTTTGGGGCAGGGCTCTGCACCCCCCACCCCAAAGCACCTTGCCCCCATGTTAATGAGGACAAGGGCCTCATCCCCACAACCCTGGCCGGTGGTTGTGGGGGGTCTGGGGGCAGGGGGCTTATCGGTATCTGGAAGCCCCCTTGAACAAGGGGGCCCCCCCAGATCCCGGACCCCCTCCCTATGTGAATGGGTATGGGGTACACTGTACCCCATACCCATTCACCCCATAAAAGGCAGTGTATGTGAATAACGACAGGAGACGTTTTGGAAAGTTTATTTAAAATCTTCATCCGGTCTTCTCTACTCCGGTCTTCTCCTCTCCGCTCTTCTGCTGTCCAATCTTCTGCTCTTTTGCTGTCCGCTATTCTGCTCTTGGCTGTTCTTCCTCCGGTCCTCCTCCGACGCTGTCCCCGGTGATTATGCCGGTCTCCGGTCTCTGCAGCTTATTATATAGCCATTAGGGGCGTGGCCGCTCAGTGACGTCATGGAGAGACCCCGCCCCCTTATGTCACATATGTTGTCTGTGACATAAGGGGGCGGGGTCTCCCGATGATGTCTAGAGGCCACGCCCCTAATGGCTATATATTAAGCTGCAGAGACCGGAGACCGGCATAATCACCGGAGACATCGTCGGAGGAGGACCGGAGGAAGAAGACGAGCCAAGGGCAAAAGAGCAGAAGAGCGGACAGCAAAAGATCAGAAGATTAAACAGCAGAAGAGCGGAGAGGAGAAGATCAGAAGAGCAGAGTGGAGAAGACCGGATGAAGATTTTAAATAAACTTTCCAAAACGTCTCCTGTCGTTATTCACATACACTGCCTTTTATCGGGTGAATGGGTAGGGGTACAGTGTACCCAAAGGGAGGGGGTCCGGGATCTGGGGGGCCCTTGTCCTCATCAACATGGGGGCAAGGTGCTTTGGGGTGGGGGGTCCGGCCCCCCCCCATGTTGAGGGCATGTGGCCTGGTGTGGTCCAGGGGGGGTGGGGCCGCTCGCTTGTCCCCTCCCCTTTCCTGGCCTGCCAGGTTGCATGCTCGGATAAGGGTTTGGTATGGATTTTGGGGGGGGACCCCACGCCGTTTTTTCGGCATGGGGCTATCCTCAAATTCCATACCAGACTAGAAGGGCCTGGTTTGGAACGTGGGGGGGACCCCCACGCAGTTTTTTACCATTTTGGCGTGGAGTTCCCCCTCAAGATTCTCACAGCGCAAGTCGCGCCGCAAGTCGGATCATCCTGATCCGACTTGCGGTGCGACTTCCATTCAAATCAATAGGCTCCCATTCAAATCAATAGGCTCCCATAGGGAACCATTGATTTTGAATGGAAGAAAAAAAAAACGTATAACGTGGCTTAACGCACATTAAGCAACGTTATTCAGCCTTTAGCAGCGTCAGACGTTTTTACAGCTGTAACGCTGGTCCTCAGAATGCGCAGGTCGTGGGTTCTTGTTGCAGCTTAAAAACACCTAAGGCCACTTACAGCTCAAAAACGTCTGTGTGCATGAGGCCATAGAACAACATGGAGGTGCGTTTTTAGGCTGCAAAAAGAAAACGCCTGATGCTACTTACAGCGGCGTTAAAAACGTCCTGTGTGCATGGGGCCTAAGCTCTCCTGTTCTCAGGGAGATAAGTACTCTTACCCTATGTAATCATGTTCATTTATTTATCCAACAGGCATTTGCTATCAAACAGTAACCATTTAAAGTTGGATAGAAGCACTTGGATAGGAGCTCAGCTGACCAGCATTTCAAGCAACACTAAACAATAGCCTTAGTCTCAAAAATAAATAATTCAAATACTTCCACTACCTAATGGTCCTTTGAACTATTTTTCATGAAATTGTTTTAATAGGTTTTTCTGCCTCCTTGTAACCTTCTCTGTGAACCCCCAAACCTCTTTTTTGCCCCCTCACTTCTGTATTTTTGGATTGAGCAGATTATGTTAGCTGCAGTCATGTGAGCTGTTCTAGACACACTACACATACCAGTCCATCTTGGTAGAGAGCAAGAGGGTGGCCATGTTTCTACATACAGTGGAACCATGGAATTAACAACAACCCTATGAAAGGATCACAGAAAAAAAAAAAAGGAATTTGGAGGATGCCAAGAGCAATAGAAGGTCCTTTCTGAGTTACGAATACATACTTATTTTAAACAGTTTAGTGTCACTTTAAGCCAGGGGTTTACAAACTTTTTAAACAAAGGGCTGGTTTATTGTTCTGCAAACTGTAGGTGGGTTGGACCGTGGCCGGGAGTGAAAATTTTCTTGCCCACAGTGAGTAAACAACATCACCACATTTGGTATTAGGGGGAGAAATACTGCCCCATCAGTTTTATTGGGAGGAATAATACCCCATTGTTGGTGTCAATGGAAGAAAAAGGTCTCATATTAGTGGGAGAATAGTGCCCCAAGGGCTGGATAAAGACAAGCAAAGGGCCACATCCAGCCCCTGGGCTGTAGTTTGGAGACCAATGCTCTAAACCGAAGGCTCCTGTGTAAATGATTGGAAAGAAGATAATGCTGGTGATTAGGCAAATTGTATCCACCAAGCCATTTGCACAGTAGCATAGGGTCATAAACAAAAAGACAAACTGGCTGGATGAAGTCATACATTAGGATAGAACTAGGATTTTCGGACCATTTGTTTACTTTAGACAGCAATGTCTGACAAACTGTCATAGAAGCAAACAAATTGCATAGCGGGCCCACCAAAGAAAAGAAAGACAGAGAGAATCCTCCACAGTAAAAAGGGCAAGCTTCTCTCAGTAAAGAGACCGAAGGATGCTTTAAAAAAAAAAAAAAAAAAAAAAAAAAAAAAAAAAAGGATTTTTGTCTTAACGTAGAATCCATTTCCCTGATGTTCATTGACGGACAAGCTCCTGATCTTCTTAACCATTGGGTTATACTGCCCCCTACAGGAGTAGGACACTAGGCAGAAAAAAAAGCTCAACTACGCCTATGGGCAGTCCATGAGGGTATATGCACACTCAGCTATAGGCACTCAGTTTTGTTACAAGCAGTGTCAGAAGAAATCCAACTCCACAGAGGGGTGGGTGCTGTGTCCGCCAATGAACATCAGAGAAATGGATTTTACGGTAAGACAAAAATCCCATTTTCTCTTTTGTTCATTGATGGACACTCCTGATCTTCTTAACCATTGGAACGTCCCAAAGCAGTGTTAAATATGAGGAGTGGAACAGCAGAGAAAATTCCCAAAGCTAAACCATAGTAACCCGGTAACGTGGAGCTCAACCAAGAACAACTGGAGCTCACCTGAAAAAGCAATTCACCCTCAGAGGATCAGGTCCTCTAAACAGCAGCCTGCAAAACCTTGCCAACACATCAACTTAGAATTTTGCAAAAGTGTGCACAGACGACCAGATAGCTGCCTTGTAAACCTGCATTACTGACGCCTGATGACGGAAGGCCCAAGAGGCACTGAGCGCTCTAGTACAGTATGCCGTAACAGTGAAAGGAGGAACCTGACCCTTAATTGAATTGGCTTGAAACACTGTCTGCCTTATCTTTCTGGAAATGGTCGCAGCAGAAGCGGACGACCCCTTCCGAGGTCCATCCGTAAGCGCAAATAGTGAATCTGACTTCCTAAAAGACTCTGTAGCTGCCAGGTACACTAATTGCCCAAACCACATTCAAGGAATGCAAGGAAATTTCCTTGGTATGTTTTGGCCTTGGACACAGGGAAGGCAACACAACGTCATCATTCAAATGAAAATCAGATAACCTTTGGAAGGAACGACAAGACGTGGCAAAGAACCACCTAATCTCTGTGAACCACCGAGTGGTGTGAATGACAAGACAACGCCGCCAGCTCCGATACCCTGCGCAAATAAGTGATTGCCATCAAAAAGGCCACCTTCTGGGATAAGGTAAGCAGGGGAACCACCCTAAGATTTTCAAAAGGAGGTTTCTCTCCCGGGGCTTGAGGCGTGTTGGAACGTAGCAGGGCTCTCTAGCCCCGTCTCCTAGAAATGGACCCTCTCAGCCAGGGGAGGTGAAGCAGTACTGTTCGGTGTCAGGTGGCTAGTGCATGTACACAAAGTCCGTCTGGTCACGGCCAAGGCACAGAGTTCAGCTGCTGGTGATGTGAAGAGGGAGAGACAGCCGAGGCACGGACCAGAGCCAGAGGCGCAGCAAGTGGAGTAGAATGTTGAGAAAAAAAAATTTTTGGAAAAGAAAAAAAAAAAAGGAACAAGGGGGGGGAAGGGATAAAAACAAGGGGAAACGTACAGTTGAATGTACAAGGGGGGAGAAGAACCCGAGGAAGCAAGATGCCAGTGTCAGAAGGTTTCCCATTTCAGCCGCGGGTTTCAAGGTGCTCCAGCCACGCTATGGCCGCTTCCGGATCGTCAAAGAAGTGAACCCGGTCCTCTCCTTCAACACGGAGTCTGGCTGGGTAGAGCATTGCGTATTTGAGGTGTTTAATCCTAAGTCTGCGCTTGGCCTCCATAAAGTTCTTTCTCTTCCTCTGTACCTCAGCCGAGTAATCCGGGAATATTGCCACCCTGTTGTTTCCCATTGGGATGTTCCCCTTCTCCCTAGCCAGGCGAAGGATAGTGTCTCGGTCTCGGTAATTGAGGAATTTGGCGATGAACGTGCGGGGGGGAGCTCCCTGGGGTGGGGGTCGGCCTGACAGGCGGTGTGCCCGCTCCACCACGAATGTGGGGGAGAATGAGTCCCGGCCATATGTTTGAATAAGGAGATTCTCCAGGTATGTGTTGGGGTCTCTACCCTCCGATCCCTCAGGGAGCCCAATGAAGCGGAGGTTACACCGTCTCAGGCGGTTCTCCATATCATCCTGTTTGGCAAGGATTTGAGACACCTGGTCCTGCAATCGAGCGGTGGTGTGCTGCAGCGGGGGGAGGGAGTCTTCCATTCCCCCTATCCTGTGTTCCGCCTCTGTGACCCTCTCCCGCAACTGCCTCATATCTTGCCGGATTAAAGAAATGTCTACCTTTACCTCATCGATCTTAGAGGTCAAGGATGCCTGGCATACAGAGATTGCCTCCAGCACCGTCGCTGTGTCTGCGCCGCCCTTCGATCCCGCGGCCGTGGACGGCCCGGCGCCATCTTGGATCGGGGCCTCCCCAGCCTGTCGGCGAAACTTCTCGAGCTTGGCCGCTGCATCCGAGGGCTTCTTCGGCGGCGACATGACCCGTGGGGTGTCCGGAGTGTGTAGGGGTAGGTGGCGGGTCAGATCGAGCCGAGAGGGTACAGGATTATCAAGGTAAGGATGTGTGGGTGACGGAGCTCCAGCTACTCACGTCTCACCTCATGCTGCGCCAGGCCACGCCCCCAAAAGGAGGTTTCTGGAGGACTGGAAGCACCAAATTGAGGTTCCAAGGCGGCAATGGAGACCACACCGGAGGAGCCAAGTGTCAAACTCCCTGGATAAAAGTACGCACCAAGGAAAGTGTGGCCAATGTTCGTTGAAAGAAGACCACCAGGGCCAAGACCTAGCCCTTGATGGTACTCAAAGCTAGGCACTGCTTAACCCCCCGTTGGAGGAAGGTCAAGATCCGAGCCACCGAAAGAGCGAGGATGAACCTCAAGAGACTCACACCACGCAATGTATGACTTCCATGTACGATGGTAGATCTTCCTAGAGGTAGATTTTCTAGCTTTTACCAGCGTAGGAAGTCTCCAAGGAACATCAGTGACCAGCTGTACCAGATTGGCGCACCAAGACCAGGGAGACCAGTCTGGAGCCACTAAGATGACGGGAATCCCTTCTGCCTCGATCCTGCACAGAAGTCTTGGCAGAAGCTTGGGGGGGCGTAAATCAGACGATACTGACCCCACGGGGCCACTGGCACTTCTGTGGTGTCCGCCAGAGGGTCCCGAGACCATGCCACAAACCTCTGCACCTTCCTGTTGAGATAAGAGGCCAATAGGTCAACCACGGGAGTACCCCAAAGGAGGCACAACTGATGAAACACCTCTGGATGAAGTGACCATTCCCCCTGGTTCAACGCCTGTCGACTGTTGTAATCTGCCTGCCAATTTTCAACCCCTGGAATGTGTACAGCAGAGAGGGCCGGAATGAAAAACATTCTGCCTACCTTAGAATGCCGGCTACTTCCTGAGCTGCCAGGACACCTCTTGTGCCTCCTTGGTGATTGACATAGGCGACAGACATGGCATTGTTCAAATGAATTTGCACCGGACAGCCGTGAAGATGATCTATCCAATGATCCAGACAAAGTCTGATCGCTCGGTGTTCTAGTACATTGATTGGCAGTCTGGACTCTTCCAGCATCCAGACCCCCAGAGCAGAATCTTTTCCGAGGACGCCCCACCCACACAGGCTGGCATCCATGGTGACCACCGTCAAGTACAGGGGGGGAAAAAGGATTTGCCCTGGCAAAGTGCCGGAGAACGAAGCCACCAGATAAGAGACGCGCTCTTACCCTGGCTCAGTTGGATCAGATTATCTATAGACTGAATTCTTGTCCCATTTGACCAGAATTCCACTTTGCAGAGATCTCGTGTGGAACTGTGCAAACGGAACCGCTCTGAAGGTAGACACCATCAGGCCCAGCACCCACATGCAAGCCCGAAGGGATGACTGTCTGCTGGACAACCAAATCTGAATTACTTCCTGCAGTTTCTGGAGTTTTTCCAGAGAAAGAAACACTCTGGGTAAGGCCGAGTCCAGAGTCAAACCCAGATAGTTCAGATTTGTGGACGTTACCAGAGCAGACTTCTGAAGGTTCAGAATCCAACCAAACTCCCTCAGAGCTCACAGAGTAATCTCCAAGTTGTCCACCAGAGCAGTCGGAGACTCCGCTCGCAGAAGATGATCATCCGGGTACCCCCAGTACCGCAATCCCCCTGACGCAGCAATGCCAGCACCGGGGTCAAAACTTTTGTGAAGACCCGAGGATCAGAGGCGAGACCCAAGGCTAATCCCACAAACTGATAACGCTCATCTCCCACAGCAAAGCGGAGGAAGCGCTGGTGACCACCACATATTGGAATGTGAAGGTAAGCGCCCTTGATGTCGATAGAAGCAAGAAGATCCCCCTGTTTCAGGGATGCCACTACTGTGCAAATGGATTCCATTCGGAACTTCTGCACCCGCACAAAGCAGTTTAGCGCCTTGAGGTTCAGTATTGGACGCACCTTGCCCTCCTTCCTGGGGACTGTAAATAGGTTTAAATAAAACCCCTGAAAACGTTCCGAGTCGGAACCGAGACAATCAGTTCTTGGCTCAGCCAGTCTTGCACTGCCCCAAAGAGACCTCGTGAGCAGTCCGGGGACAGGTGCAAATTGGAGGGAAAAAAACCTTTCCTGGAGAGTAAGAATGAAACTCGATCTTGTAGCCGGACCGTATGACTCGGTGGACCCACTTGTCCTGTACCAGGGAGGTCCACGGGTCCAGAAGCCAGCGTAGACGTCCCCCCCCACCCCAGATACAGGTGAGGGCGTCCCTTCATGCTGAGGGAGCCTTGTCCGCAGTTCTGGAGAAGCCCGCTCTCGGCTTGCCAAAAATAAATAAATAAAAAATAAATAAAAACGTATGAGCCGAGAAGGATGGACCTCGTCTACGATGGGGCTCCTGGCCCTTACTAGCCTGCGGAAGAAAGGTGCTTTCCTCCCTGTGAGACCCATAATGTCCTCATCCAGGGAAGCTCCAAACAGGCAATCCCCTAGGGAGGGGAGATCAGATAAAACCTTCTTATAAGTCTGGTCCGCAGACGAGCATTTAAGCCATATAACACGCATAAAGGACCACTGCTTAGACAGACAGCCCTGCAATTAGAGGAGCCGCATCTAAAGAGGCATCACAAACTGCAGTCCCCGGACCAACTGGTCCGCCAGGTCAGCAAAGGCAGGGGGAAGCTGCTCCCCTTCAGGTCCCATCGTAAAAGCTTGGCCCACTCAATCAGTTTGCGACACCAGTGCGATAGTAAATACTGGCCTAAGAGCCGAACCAGCCACAGTGTCCATAGATAGGGGGCCACAGTCTTCGCCTTCTTGTCAGCCGGGTCCTTTAAGGCCAGGGACTCCTCAACCGGAATCATGGTTGCCTTGTTTAACCTAGAAACCGGAGAGTCCACCAAAGGTGGGACAGTCCACTTTTTATGCAGGGAGTACTCAAAGGGTACCGCATAGCAAAACCCTTAGGGACCACAAAGGGGCGCTTTGGAATACCCTTGTCGCTCTGGAGGGCTTGTGGGTGCCAAAAGGGACCGGCACATCCGATGCGTCATCAGTGCATTAGTGCATTCCCCAGCGCCTTTTAATGCACTGCTACAGGAGCAGAGCAATCATCCACACTATCTGAGAAATCCGGGTGCGTGGAGACAGACCCAGCAGGGTGACCTAATCAGATTAAGGATCCAATAAGACAGATAAAGCAGGCGAAGGTGGGGGATGCTTTTTGCTAGCCTGTTTTCCCAGGACCAAATCCACCCTGGACACCAAAGACTCAAGGACTGCCGTCAGTGCAGTAAGGGATTGTTGGGACCCGGAAGGCCTGGCAGCCTCAGAGGGGATCAGGTGGGGAAATGTGCTCCAGGGACTCCATGAGTGAAAAAAGGAGGGCCCACAAAAAGAGGGTGTAAAAACACTGCTAGGGACACCCCCACCACGCTGGCAGCACCACAGGTCCCCAGTTACAGAGCACCAACTGATCCTATAGCAGAGAGGGAGAGGACCCCACCACCCAGCTATCAGGCAACGCAGCACCAGGCTATCTACACACACGTGCACCGATCAGGAAGATAAAGATCCAAGAGTCAGCACCAGGGGATAAGGGGCTTCAACCGCCGCAATCAACGCCCATATATGCTTTACAGTCATGGCCGTCGCTATTAGCAATGAGAAACCACTAGAAAATGGCTGCCGAGGCTACACAAACATGGCCGCCGAATCTACAGCACACAGGCTATAAGAACTACATCACCAAGGGGCTCCCGTGGGCCCAGGAGGAGTCCCAAGAGCCCTGAAAAAAGGACACCAGCAGGAAGGGGGGGGGGGGGCCATGGCAGGAGCCCCCACGAAGTAAAGCCCCCTCCCAAAAGCTGATCGTCCCGTCGTGCGCCCCCCCCCCCACCAGCTCTGCAGCCCCAGACCAACCTGAAAAGATGGTATGGCCACGCCATGGGGGGGGGGGCGGAGGAAATAAGGGGTAAAAGTCGACGAAGGGATTACAGAGAGAGGGGAAACGCTGGATGGGAAGGAGGAGGGGAATCTGGGGGTGTGACGCAGGGAGGGGCCGCATCCACTCCAAAACTGTCTAGGGGGAGACAGCTACTTACCACACCAGGAACAGGGTGGGTACCGCTCCAGACAGAACCGCCTTTCCTTTGAAATGGGGGTCTGTCGGCCAGGAGAAACACTGCGACTCACGCCGTCGCCAGGTGGTATGCGACCACGTGAGACGTTTAACTCGCAGGCCAGCCCCCGTTCAGTGGGGCTATGTCGCGGCCAACCTAGCATGGAGCTGAGGCCTGCATGCTCTCGCTGGCCAGACTGGGATGACTACTGGATTTTAAAAAATCTCCAGCCTGTCGTTTGTAGAATCTCACAGGAAAATCCATTAAAAAAGGGAAAAAATTGCCAGGACCGATGATACCAGCAAGGAACTAGGTCCTTACTCCTGACTAGGCAGACGAAAACGAGTGCTTATAGCAGAGAGTGGGAGTATACAACCTGGGACTGCCCATAGGCATAGTCAAGCTTTTTTCTGCCTAGTTTCCTACTCCTGTAGGGGCAGTATAACCCAATGATTAAGAAGATCAGGAGCTGTGTCCATCAATGAATGAAAGAGAAACTAAAGCTAAGAGAGGGAGGAGTTATTTAGGGGGATGTCCCTGCAGCCTTCTTTTTTCCTGTCCAATCCCCTGACGGTAGCAGCATATAAACCGGTCATGATTAAACAGTCTATGTCCTGTATTTTAGGACTAAGAAATTTGCTTTATTCAACTAAATCCTAAATCCATACTAAAGTAGATGTAAATCCTAACATGACGACGTTTAGTTTGCTTTACTATAAAAAGTTCTATTTGAATTTTAACAAAATACATATTTTTTCCATCCTTTGTTGCATCTCAGTGCTACTGAACTCTTTAAAGTCATTTTCGGGTCTACATGCACTCCATTGATGGTTGTATGGCATTTCTCAGGGAGTCATTTCTGATGGCAACCACAGTGGGCCATGCCTGTGTGATGTAGAAGTTAGTTATTTTTGTTAAAATGGTCACTTGTAGTTATCAGGTCAGTGGCAGGTTGACAACACAGGAGCATAATTAAAACAGGGAGAGAGTTCAGCCACCTTCTATAGCAATTACCTACACAAGAATCTTCATGGCAGGATCACCAAGTTTTTTTTTTTTTGGTAAATTTAAATATAATAAAAATAGTTTTTGAAATTACATTAAAAGTTTGAGCATTTCTCTTTCAAAGTACACACATATTTTTTGCCCCTCAACCACCGCCTTGAAGTTATCTTGTTAAAGGCTTAAATACTCAGACCTGACCTTTTTACAATTTAGAATATATCTAAAGAATTTTTTGAGGTTTCATACTTTCGCAATTCTGTCGTTCGTTTTAAATTGTTGCGGTCTTCATTTTTCTTTTTACTCAATTGGTTACAGTCTTCATAATGTTTTAATGGAGGATCGCATTCCTTAAATTTTATAATTTTAAATGCACTTTTCTTATGCTTTATGGCTGTTAACTTTGGATGTGAGCCACATAGGTGTACTTTCAGCCTTTTAAACTTGTTGCCCATGGGAATATATTTTGCAGTGTGTTTGCATACAGTCAATTTGAAACATTTCCATTTCTGTTGTGTTCTTTGAGGACAAGATTTCTTCCCAGTCTAAAGTATTGGAGAGCAACCCCCAGCCTTAGAAAATCTGCTCTCGAAGTGTTTTTTTTTTTTTTTAATTTCCAGTATATGCTGCTTGTTTGCAGCGAACATTAAATGAAATTATGTTCTGGTCACTGCTACCCCAGATGTTCTTATAGAATGTTTAAAATAAAGTTCTACATTATTTGTGATCATCAGGTCCAGCAGAGCACTGTTTCTAGTTGGGGATTCTATAAACCATAAAATTATCTTGTAATAGATTTCTCACCCTCAGCAGTGTTATTACTCCAGTCAATTTTAGGGTGAATTCCCCCATTACTATTACTGTCCCAGCCCTTTCTATCTGTTCATGCTGCATCTCAGCCTCATTAGCACCAGATGGCCTGTAATAAACTCCAAAAAGGATCACTTTGAAGCATGCACACGCATATGAAGCTCCACCTATAATGCCTCTCTCTGCACCATCACAGTCTCCATCAACAAGGTCCTCTTTCACACTTTTTTATAATACATTACATCATTAGAAAGATTTCAGTGGTCAATCTATCTCTATATTTAGGCATGAGGTTACTCAGTAGCAGTATCTACTACTCACTGTTTCACAATCAGAGCTAGGTCACAAAGGCTAGAGCTCTATGAGCAATTATTAGCCCAAGTTTGACCAACTGCCTTCCTCTCCTCCATAGATTTGGACATAAAAGTAAAACTAATAAAAAAAATGCTTTATTGTTAAGAGCTTTCTTCTTTAAGATCCCATTTATATGTAGGCAGCTCATCTATGTAGTGGAAGGTACCAGAAAAAGGTGCATTTGCCATTTTTAGCAAAGCAGTAAAGTACATTGCACAGCAGTAATACCACAGTGCAGCAATGAATTTTACCATAATGCAACAATAAAAATATGGCTTTAAAAAAAGTATGGGAATACTTTTTGTAATCATACTTACCTAACACTGAGAACTGAGCGATCAAACACCGATTGCTTGGCTCTCACATCTCTCTGCGCTATAACCACCCCCCCCCCCCCCGCCCGCGCCCACTGGAGCGATGGGCTGTGAAGGGGGCCAAAGTGGTCTGAGCTGGGTGTCAGTCCAGGCATGTGGGCAGATCCTCACCATATGGTCGTGATCTTGCCCAAGCCTGAACTGGCTCTGAAAAACAGGTCACAGGAGTCCAGAATGAACCGCACTCCTGTGATCCACAGAAGTACAGCCAAATGAGCTTTGGCTGTACTTCTCCTTTAAAGTGAAATGTCACCCAAAAGGGGGAAGTTCCGCTTTTTTGCAACCCCCCCCCCCCCCCATCCACTGCCACATTTGGCACTTTTTGGGGGCAGGGTGCACCCGCTCCCACTTCTGGGTCAGAACACCGCAGCAATAAGGATGTTCGGCCCTCCTTCCCTCCCGCAGGCTTCTGGGACACACACAGGTCCCAGAAGACCACGGGAACATTCACAAGGAAGCTCAGCTCGCGCACCTACAGGCAGAGGCCGGATGGCTTCACTGCCAGTTTTCCTTATCTAGGATGCCGGACCCTGGTCCCAAACCCGATTATAGATTTGGCTCGGGAACAGACATTGCTGGATCCCTGGACAGGCAAGTCGTCTTCAAATGTAAGTCAGTAGCTACAGTATTTGTAGCTGCTGATGTTTAATTTTGTGGGGAAGACAGGAGCTTCTCTTTAAAGTAATCCCTGCAAGGCTAGTTGCTTAACAATCCCTCAAACATCTCCTGTTTGTAATAGTGATTTAATCACAAGGAGATTGGGCCATTACAGACACATATGGTAATAAGGCTTGCAGGCATGATCTGCCGGCCTACTATGTCTATACAAGTTCTTACACAAATGGTTGCATTGTTCTACTGTCCACATTTCACCAATGCAGGGAACGCGCACTACAGAAACAATAGGAATTGGGAAAACAGTTTTCAACTCTGTCCCATGTCATCACGTAGCAAGCTTTGCCCCGTCATGTCTGCTGGGGACCCACAGACATTACTTATTACAGGTACTTATATGGCGCTGTGAATGTCCGCAGCATTCTACATATATTGTACAAGCACATCAGTCCCTGCTCTCAAGGGGCTTACAATTGAAGGTCCCTAAACATTTATACATACTATGACCAATTTAAGATAGAAGCCAATTACCTACCAGCATGTGTCTTTGGAGTGTGGGAGGAAACCGGAGTAGCCAGAGGAAAACCATGCAAACTCTGTGCAGGTAGTGCCGTAGTTGGGATTCAAACCGACGGCCCTAGTGCTGCCAGGCTGATGTGCTAACAACTTAGCCAATAGTGTCCATGGGTACCCTAAGGCTGGGCTCACATTTGCAATAAATCGTGCATGATACTGTAATGCACTCATGGGCACATGTACATTGCAGTGCCATTCATTTTGAAATGCACAACACACATACAACGAATATGGCACCACTAGGCCCAGCTGTGAGGACTTGATTCGCTGGAGTGTGACAATACAGTGCAATTGCATTTTTTTTCCTTGCATTAAGACATTGAGAGCCCATTTAAAATTTTTAGGATTCTATCAAGTATATGAAAACCAGTTAAGTAAAATCCTACATAAGTTCAACATGCTGTAATTTCAAAAGTAGCTTTCAAGTGTTTTTTAAATTGAAGCTTTCATTAAAATACCCAGTGATCGTGCCAGGAAGATGCTTGTTCAGGCATTTCCTGGTATAAAAAGCGACAACACTCCAGCCTTGTCCCTCAAAGGCCATGTCGATCAAACCATTTAACCAAAGTGGGTTATCATGGGTATCAGGCAGAAACCCCATGAGAGAAATGAGATAGGAAACCTCTAGCAAATAGTCAAAACTTAAATATAAAGCTACAGCCATTTGCTCCAAACATTTTAAAATCAAGGGATCAAGCTTAGCAACGGTGAGGTCCCTTTTAAGGGATTTCAGCCAGTTAGCAACAGTTTGGCAAAGCAAAATCACAGCCAAAATAGGGTGAAACACAGGGTCTTTCCAATTGCTTATTAGTTTTTTCCTTAACGGCGTTTGATCAGCACACAAGGGGTGGCTAGCAGTTTTTTGAACATGATCACAAGCACTAAGATCTGTCCCTTAATAGTACTCCGGACCAATTGTTGATCCAGGCCCAATTGTTTAAAAAAAGAAAAAAAAAAAAAAAAGTCAGGATTCATCCCACAGAGTGTTTGCTGGGATAAAAGTTACTTTCCTTGCACCAGGAAAAGGAAGCCTATGTGCGATGGAAGACCTTGCAGGAATTGGGCTTTATGGCTTTTAATATCGTGGGGGATCACCAAGTCCGGGAGGCCCTTGTAACTCAAGACCTGGGTTTCAACAGTCATTCCATTAAAGCCAGTGACTGCCTTGGGTTCAGCAATGTCCTTGGGATAGATCTGGAAAATCCCATAAAGCATCTGCCAGGAGTCTGATCAGATTGGAGTACCGAATTCACTTGGGCGAGTCCAGAGATACGAGGACCACCAGAATGCCCTTCATTTTGATCCTGTGGAGCAGACAAGGAAGGAGTTTCAGGGTAGGAAAGGCATAAATCAATCTATTCCGATACCAGAGCAGCCACCACTTCCACTTGAGAATCTTTGTACCTAGAGACAAACCTGGCCAGTTTGCTGTTGAACCTGGAAGCCCACATCTGGGGTCCTTTATTAGAATGGAAGACAAACTGGAACATGAAGATCTGTACAGGACATTCTTTCTACTCCTCTTGCAGCCTCAAGACTTTGGATTCATCCCTTATGGCGGATGTATTTCACGCTTTGGCACTGCTCCCCTGTATCCTGATTTAAGACCTTCCCGTTGAGATGTCCAGTGTTGTAGACAGCCAAATTTACTTAAAGCTCCTAAATGTTGGTGTCAAGCATATCAATTGATCTAAAGACTGAATTGATTTGTCTTTGTCAATGACAGGAAGTTGAGTTGTAGGGGTCTGGTGGGAATCTGGGTAAACAACATTGCTTCAAAAGAGGCTAAAATGAGCTTCGTGACTTTACACTCCAAGTCAAAAAGTTGACAGACTCTTCACTTTGGCATGAAAGTTTGCCGTGTAGAAGAAAAAAAAAAAAAACTCTGGCTTGAACTGGCTGTGTCCAAGATCAGATCCAGATATTCCAAGCGATAAGTCGGCTCCAACTCATGCATCTAAGGATTCAAGATTTAACCAAACCTTTTCTAGGTCTCAGTCGCACATGCCACATTGTTGGTCAGGATCTGTGCCAAATTATCTCTCAATAGGAGGTTTTTTAGATATTCCACAATGGGTATGCCCTGAGAGTGTAACACGCCAAGCACAGGAGCTAGAACCTTGGTAAATTCATTGGGGAATGATGATAGGCTGAATGGGAGGGTTGCAAACCGGAAGTGCTGAGCAAGAAATCTGATGTATTGGAAAAAGGGAACATGCAAGTACACATGCTTTATGTCTACAGATACCAAAAAGTCTTCCTGATGAGGCTATGACAGACCTTGTTGGTTCCATTTAGAACTTTTGGGACCAAAAGAAAGCAGAATCCAAGATGGCACAGATGCCCCATTTTGGAACAGGGAAACAAATTGTTGGAATAAAATCCCTTTCCGATACAGGAACAGAGGCGGTAATCCCTTACTTCAGAAGACCTGCAAGGACCACATGGAGGTCTGATAATCGAAGCAGTAAAATCTAAAGGGTTGGAAGACAAGAATTCAGGATGGAGTTCGGGAGTGAAACTCTAGCTTGTAGCCAATTAAAACCCACTTTCCATTTTTAGACATCGGATTTGCTGTCTTATCAAAAAGTCACAGATGTCATCCTAGTTTGGAAAGTGGGTTCTCCCCTTTATGCCAAAGAGGACTTGTCTGCAGGTTTGGGGAATTTATGGGCCCAGGGCCTGTGACGAAACTGGACTCCTGGATAGTGTTGGTCTTTGGCTGAAGCCCGGGAGGCTCTCCTCAGAGGGGAGGTGAATTTCTCAGCTTGAGGCCTAGGCTTCTTTTGCTGGTGGTAGTCAAGTACTCAGTGCTCTTACTCCCAGTAACATCCTTGAGGAGATACTCTTCCATACCTTTGAAGACACCCCCACAATTTTCCAGTGAGCGTACAGAGCGTCTAGAAATAGTGTAAGCTGGGAGAACACTTTGTAAGCTTACAAAAAGGTGCATGATGAAGGGTAATCATGCAGAAGAATTTAAAAAACAAAATAAAAATATTTGTATGGCTTCTTCCAATACCAACAGTTATTGGGCTTCCATGGGCATCTCATAAATCTCATAGATTTTAAATTATCTTAACGCAAGGGAGGCACAGGTTACAATAATTCGTTTGGTTTTACCCTCTCTTGCATATTAAATGCCCTCCCAAGCTTCAGAAAATGAGACCATTGGAATTGGGCTTTACCAACTGGTCTCTATGAGGTCACACACCACATTAAAAGGCCCATCACATAGCATCGTGAGGCGGTGGGAACAAGTTAGACTTTTTACAAGAAGGTTGAGATTTTCCTGGAATGCAATAGACCTGTGTTCCAGGCATACATTAGTGAACATTTGTGCCCCTGTGAGTACCACTTAGCATCCAGCCGCAGTGTATTTCAGCACGTCAGACTGACATGCTGCAGGCAGTAGGGCTGGATGCTGCAATTATGCTTCCTGGGCATATGATCATATGCCATCCATACAAGTCTAAGGAAGAAGCCCCAATACTACAAGAGGAGTAACATCATTGAAGGATTCCCTAAAATGTAAAGGATAACATTGAGACACCACTTATATGGCAGTCAGACTAAGGGACATTTTCTGCAAGGGCTTGAACAATAATCATTTGTTATTTCAAGTTACTAGACCAGGCTATATAAGAAGGGCTATCAATATATTACAGAGGTCGTACTACAGTTTAAAAGGATAAAAAAAAAAAAAAAAAAAAAGGAAAAAAATAAAATGCAATTTTTGTGCAGGTAAAAAAAAAATGGATTTTTGAATTACCATAAAATCCTTGAAGTTCATTGACAGACGTAGCTCCATATTATTCTTGACGATTGGGTTATGCTGCCCCCTACAGGAGTAGGACACTAGGCAGGAAAAAAAAAAAAAAAACTTTACCAAGGTGCTGCATCTGTCAATGAACTTCAGAGAAAAGGATTTTACAGTAAGACAAAAATGCAGTTTTCTCGATCGTTCATTGACAGACGCAGCTCCATATTCTTCTTAACCATTGGGAGGTCCCAAAGCAGTATTTGCATGAGGGGTGGGAAAACAACGCAGAGAAAGAACGCAATTCCTCAAAGGCTAAACTTAGCCAACCAGGTAATATGGAACTCAACCAGGAACTGGAGCTCACCTAGAAAGAACATACATCCTCAAAGAGAAAAAAAATGCTCTTTTAAATAGCAGCCTGCAAAACCTTGCGGCCAAAAGAAGCATCCGCAGATGCCAACACATCTACTTTGTAGAATTTAGTGAATGTGTGCACAGACGACCAAGTTGCCGCCTTGCAAACTTGTATTACTGATGCCTGATGGCAAAAGGCCCAAGAGGCACTCAGCACCCTAGCAGAAAGCACCTTCACAGGGAAAGATGAAACCTGACCCTTAAGTAAATACGTCTGTATCACCGTCTGCCTTATCCATCTGGATATGGTCGCAGTAGACGCAGCCAATCCCTTCCGAGGTCCTTCCATGAGGACAAAAGGAGAGTCTGATTTCCTGAAACACTCCGTAACCGCCAGGCAAACCCTCATTGCCTGAACCACAGTCAAAAGAATGCAAGGATGAGATGCTTGGGCTTAGGACAGAGTGAAGGCAGCACAATGTCTTCATTCAATAGAAATCAGAAACCACCTTAGGAAGAAACGACGCATTAGGTCGAAGTACCACCTTAACTATGTGGACCACCAGAGAGTGAGAACGGCAGGACAGTGCCGCCAATTCAGATGCTCTGCGGGCAGAGGTAATAGCCACAAAAAAAGGCTACCTTCTGTGACAGTGTAAGCAGAGGAATCTCCCTGAGTTTTCAAAAGGAGGTTCTTTAAGAACAGGCCGCAGCAAGTTAAGATCCCACAGAGGCAATGGGGACCGTATCGGAGGAGCCACATGACGAACTCAATGGATAAAAGTGCAAATTAAAGAATGCGTAGCTAAAGGGCGTTGAAAAAACACTGCCAAAAGCCGACACCTGGCCTTTAAATGGTACCCAAGGCCAACCACTGCTCAACCCCTCTTTGGAGGAAAGCCAGTATCCTAGCCACTGAAAAAGAGCATAGATGCACTTTAACCTCCTTAGCGGTATTCCCGAGTGTGGCTCTGGGTTAACTTTCAGTACCAAAAATCGGTAACCCCGAGCCACACTCGGATTTCCCCGCAATGTTACTCACCTTCCCTGCGCTCCCCTGCCGTCCTCACACTCTCTCCCCGCTCTGTGCACGGCCGATTGCCGGCACTTGCCTTCCGGTTCCCTTCCCTGCGAGCGTTGCGACGCTTTCAAAAGTGTAAATGCACAAATGACATGATACAAAGCTGTGATCCTAACGGATCACCATGTATCATGCCATTTCAGCACAGGATTACACCTGGTGACTTTGTGCCTGAAAAATTTTAAACGACCATTGTGTCCAAAAAGCGTTTTTGCGCAAAAGCGCTTTTAGACGAACTGGAACAGTGATTGACAGATTGCCTATCAGAACTGAGTGGGAGTCTGCTCTTAAGAGGAGATCATCCAGGTACCCTAGTACCGCAATCCCCCGCTATCACAGTAATGCCAATACCGGAGCCAACACGTTGGTGAAGACTCTGGGGGCGTAGGTGAGACCAAAGGGTAATGCCACAAATTGATAATGTTCCTCCCCTACAGCGAAGCGAAGAAAACGCTGGTGTCCGGCGTAAATAGGGATGTGCAGATATGCATCCTCTATATCGATAGAGGCCAAAAAGGCCCCTCTGTGTAGGAACGCCACTACCGTGCGAATGGACTCCATTCGAAACCTCTGTACCCGCACAAAGCAATTCAGAGAGTGGAGGTCCAGAATTGGACACACTTTCCCTTCTTTCCTGTGAACAGTAAGCAGGTTTGAACAAAACCCTTGAAAGCGTAACCAGCACAATCACCCTTTGCGACAGGAGATCTTGTACTGCATTTCGTAGATCCCTTAACCGATCTGAAGATAGGCGTAGATTGGATGGGAAGAATCAGTCCAACGGTCGGGACCTGAATTCGATTTTGTAACCTGATAGGAGCAGCTTGTGGGCCCATTTGCTCTGAATCAAGGAGGTCCCTGGTTACGGACAGAAAACAAAGACGTCCCCCCACCCCAGATACAGGTTAGGGTGTCTTCATGCAGACAGGTTTGTCCTCAGATCTGGAGGGGCCTGTTCTCGGCTTACCGGACCACCTTTTCTTGGAACCCACAGATGAGCTAAATGGCTTAGGCCCTTTCCCCTGCTTGCCGAAGGCACGAGGGGACCACCTGCGTGCTGAAAAAACTGAATTTTTGACTTACCGTAAAATCATTTTCTCTTAAGTTCATTGACGAACAAAGTTCTCTGATCCATATCATTAGGGTTATACTGCCCCTTACAGGAGTAGGACACTAGGCAGAAAAAAGTTCTGGCTACGCCTATGGGCAGTCCTGGAGGGTACACCTTCTTTCCCCCTGCATAGGATGTCAGTTTTGTATCAAAGCCGTGTCAGAAAGTAACACCAACCCAATTCAAAATAGAGGGGAGGGTACTGCATCCCGTCAATGAACTTAAGAGAAAAGGATTTTACAGTAAGTCAAAAATCCAGTTTTCTCTAACGTTCATTGACGGACGCAGTTCTCTGATTCATATCAGTAGGGACGTCCCAAAGCAGTGCCAAAAATGAGGGGGTGGGAACAGCAGAAAAGAACAAGTCCCCAAGGCTAAACATAGCCGACCAGGCAACATAGGACTCATCAGAACAAAAAATGAGGCCCACCTGAAACAAACAAACACCCTCAAGGAAGGCAAAAAGCCCTCCAGACAGCAGCCAGCAAAAGCTTTTCGGCCAAAAGAGGCATCTGCAGATGCCAGCACATTCACCTCATAAAATTTGGTAAAGGTGTGAACAGACGACCGGGTAGCCATCCTGCAACCTGAAGTACAGATGCCAGTATGGCGAAAAGCCCAGGAAGCACCAGGCACCCGAGTAGAATGTGCCGAAACAGGGAAAGGTAGGACCTGACCCTTAATTGAGGAAGCCTTTACCACTGTCCGATTAATCTGGAAATAGTCGCAGCAGACGCAGGCAGCCCTGTTCTTGGGCCATCTGTGAACCTGACTCACGAAAAAACTCAGTAGTCCTCAAGTACACCGTGAGTGCCCGAACACTATCCAGAGTATGCAATGCACATTCCTTAGGATGTGAGGTCTTAGGACACAAGATGGTAATACAAGTGATCACTAGAATCTACCTTTGGGGGGGGGGGGGGGGGGGGGGGGGGAGAATACGGATCCAGACCAAGCACCATTTGGCCCCATGAACCAACATATAGGGAGTACGACAAGACAAGTTACCAGTGCCGACACCCTGCGCGCAGAGTGACAGCAACCAAGAAGGCCACCTTCTGTAAGAAGGTGGGCAGGGGATACCCACGAATACTCGCAAACGCAGGTTCTTGAAGAACCAACTGCGCCAAATCAAAATTGACAAAGCCGAAACCTGACCCTTGATAGTACTCAAGGCCAACTTTTGATCAACTCCCCATTGAAGGAAGCCAAGATCCGGTCCACCAAGTAAGAGCGAGGGGGAGCCCAAGGAGACTCACGCCATGCACTATACGACTTTCTCGTATGATGAAAAATCATCCTAGAAGTAATTTCCCACCCCCCGCTTAACCACTTGCCGACCAGTCACTGGGACTGTACTGCGGCAAAGTGGCTCGATTCCGTCCAGCGACGTAGACCTACGTCGCTGGACTCCTCCCCCTGTAGGCAGCGCTTGCGCGCTCCCGCTGTTTTCAGTCACAACGGGAGTCGGGCCAGGGGAGGAGCGGCGGCGATCGCCGCTGCTCTTCCCCGATCGTCGAGGAATCGAGTTTGGAGATCCGCCCGCTTGTGTAAACAGAGCAGGCGGATCTCTTAAGTGACATGTGACAATGAGTGACAGATTGCAGTGTTCAGCATAGCTGAACATGCGATCTGTCCCTGTGTCACTCAGTCACCTCCCCCCACACACGTTAGTAAACACCAGGCATACATTAACCCCTCCCTCTCCAATAAAGTTAACCCCTTCCCTGCCAGTGTCATTTTTACAGTAACAGTGCATATATATAGCGCTGATTACTGTAGAAATGTCATTGGTACCCCCAAAAGTGTCACAAATGTCAGTTAAGGGTCCGATCTGTCCACCGCAATGTCGCAGTCCCGTAATAAAAAAAAAAAAAAAAAAAAAACACCAAAAATGACAGAAATCTTTCCCTTAGTTAGTAAACGCAATAACTTTTGCGCAAACCAATCAAAATACGCTTATTGTGATTTTTTTTACCAAACATAGGTAGCATTTTTAAAAAAAAAATTGATTTTTTAAATTCTTTGGGGGGGGGGGGGGGGGATTTCATATAAAAAAAAAAATATTGTTATTTTTTCAAAATAAAACGCTCTTTTTTCGTTTATAGTGCAAAAAGTAAAAATCGCACAGGTGATCAAATACCACCAAAAGAAAGCTTTGTTTGTGGGGAAAAAGTGGGGAAAAAAAGGACGTAAATTCTGTTTGGGTACGGCGTCGCACGACCGCGCAATTGTCAGTTAAAAGTTGCACAGTGCCGAATCGCAAAAAAAGGGGCCTGGACGTAAGACAGCAAAATCCTCCGGTGGTAAAGTGGTTAAGCAGGGTGGGAATCACTGAAGCAGACAATCCTTCATCCTTCAGCACCTGGCTTTTAATAGCCAAGCTGGTGAAGTCAGCGTCTGGAGCCACGAGAAAGACCGGAATCCCTTCCGCCTCGATCCTGCAAAGAATTCTTGGCAGCAACTTGAGAGGAGGAAAGGCAGACAGCAGCTGATACTGACCTCGGCCCATTCGGGAGTATTCTCACACGACCATGCCTTGCGCAGGTGACCACGCTAAACTTATCAGCATCGTTCAAGACGAACTTAGCGAATGTTCTTGCCTATGACAGAACCCATGGTGCCACCATAGCACCCGCCAGAGGGTCCCGGGAGCGGGCCACAAACCTCAGCACTATCCAGTAGATGCAACGCCAACAGGTCCACATCTGGAGTGCCCGCAATGAAAGCACAACTGCTAAAACCCCTCCGGATAAAGGGACCATTCCCCTGCATCCAAGGCCTGTCCACTGAGGCAATCCACCTGCCAAGGTTTTCACACCTGGAAAGGGAACAGCGGAGAGAGCTGGAACAAGGCGCTCTGCCCAGCGAAGAATTGTCACTTCCAAGGCTGCGAGGACACCGTTGATGACCCCTTGGTGAATGACATAAGCCACGGTCTTGGCGTAGTCGAATAAATGTGCACCAGACAGCTGCAGGTGCCTGATCCAGTGAACTAGGCAAAGCCGGATCGCCCTCAGCTCCAGGACATTGATCGGTAACCTGGAGCCTCCAGGGACCATACTAATCGAAGCAGAGAACCTGCTGAGGACTCCTCCCCACCCGGACAGGCTTGCATCCGCGGTGACAATTGTCCAGTAAAAAGGGGATCAAGACTCCCTGGTCAACCGGCTCAGCAGGATCCAAATCCAGAGAGTTTGGATTCTAGTCCCATTCGAGAATGATTGCCATCTGGGGGATCCCCGAGAGGGATTGAGCGAAAGGGACCGTCTCGAAAGACGACACCATCAGTCCCAGAACTCACATGCAGGTCCGAAGGGACGACCATGTGCGGGACAGTAACAGTTGAACTGCAGTCCGAAGTTTCAAAAGTTTTGTCCCCAGAGAGAGAAAGCACCCTGACTGAGGAGGAGTCCAAAGTCAGGCCCAGATAGTCCAGTCTCAAGGGACCAGGGATGACTTCTGAAGGTTCAGAACCCACCTGAACTCCTCCAGAGTTATCCTGGTGACTTCCAACTTTGTTGTCAGCATCATAGGGGACACCACATGGAGAAGCAGATCAGCCAGGAAACCAGGACAGATACGCCCTGCTGCCGCAAAAGTGCCAGGACCGGAGCCAACACTTTTGTGAAGACCCGAGGAGCAGAAGCGAGACCATGGAGTAATGCCACAAACCGATAGAAATCCTTCCCCACGGCAAAAACTGAGAACCCGTTGGTGTCCTGAACATAACGGGATGTGAAGGTAGGCAACTTGATGTCTATGGAGACCAGGAATCCCCCTGATGTAGGGAAGCCACCATCGTACGAACCGATACCATCTTAAAAGTTTGATCCGCAGAGAGACTACCCTCATGACTCACTGTCCCCATATAAGCAATCTGATTAGGAGGTTCTCAGCGGTGGCTCAATGAAAGGAAGTGAGCCAGGAAGCTGCCCAGGGAGAATGGAAGGGCTCCTCCCACCAAAAGAACGCCTCCAGACACTCCCACCGGCCTTCACAGCAAGAAATCCACCGCAAAATGGCCGAAAACGGGCGTACCAATATGGCCGTCGCCATAGAAGCAGACGGAGGCTACAGGAAAATGGCAGCCTCCGGGCTGCCATCGGGGACGCGGCAATTGGAACCCACAGGGGGACCCCCCACCAGCCCATCTACACCATCCAGCAGTAGGAACCTCACCAAGCCCCCCCCCCCCTCCCCGCAAGATTGGTCGAGCGCAACGGACGGCACACTCCCCGGCGCCCCATGCAGCCAGCCCCAGGTAGGCCCAAACAGTCCACCACGTAGAGGGGGGGGGGGGTGTCTCCTGACAGGACCCCACGCCACCCAAGTGGGGGGGGCTGTCGGCCACATAGGAAAGCTGCGACATAAGCCTAGACCCTGTCATGTGCGCCCTGGCGAGACATTTAACTCGCGGGCCAGTCCCCGTCCAGTGGGACTATGTCACTGCCGACCTAGCGTGGAGCAAAGGCCTGCACGCGCTCGCTGGCCAGACTGGGGTGACCACTGTATATAGATATCCAGCCCGTCGCCCAGCCCAGCATAGTTGCTTGAAGATCTCACAGGAGAAAATTCCAGAGAAAAAAGGCTAGCTAAAACAATCTACATAAAAAAAATACTTATACCAGGACCAAAGATCCCAGCAAGGAACTAGGTCCTTACTCCTGACTAGGCAGATTAAAACGGACATCCTTTACAGGAAGAGAGAGGGTGTACCCTCCAGGACTGCCCATAGGCGTAGCCAGAACATTTTTTTCTGGCTAGTGTCCTACTCCTGTAGGGGGCAGTATAACCCTACTGATATGGATCAGAGAACTATGTCCATCAATGAACGATAGAGAAATAAGGGCCCCGTCTATTACACGGTGACTTGCCCTTAGCGGATAGAGGAAGAAGAGTACTCTTCCCACCTGTGAGTTCTTTGATCAGTTCATCCAACAAAGACCCAAATAGGCGGTCCCCCGTAAAGCGGAGATCTGAGCCTTTTTAGAAGCCTGGTCCGCAGACTTTTTAGCCACACCATGTGTGCTCCCATTGTTGCGTTTAGAACAACTCCACTGACTCGTGACAATGTTGTCACAGTAGACAGGAAAAGAGAGTACCTTTGACGCTTTCAGGGGATCTGCGGGCCCAGAGGGGACCGGCGCCCCCCACGTTAAAAATTTTCTGCACTTATACAATCCGAGTGTCCACCAGCGCCCTTGCATGTGCAGTAAAAAAAAAAAAAAAATCCTCCTCACCGCAGAGCACCCGAAGTGCATGGGCGCAGACTCCGTAGAGTTGCTATATACTAAGCTCACCCTGAGAACATAAGCAGGGGAGGTCGCCGATCACAGTCCCGCAAGGAGACGCCGGCTAAAGGTCCACAAAAAGACCACTATTAGACCCTCAGGGTCGCCCACAATAAATTACATAAAAAGGACATAGGCCCCTATAAAAGGGGAAGAGGGAGGCCCGCCGTGACGCAAACGCGCAGGCAGAGTACCCCCACACAACAATGCTCCCACGGCACCCCCCCCCCCCGGTTCAAGGGGGGCACCAGGCAATCCATATGTCCATCCCCCTGAGGGGGGACCCCGGTCAGCAGCTCAAACAGCCTGGTGAACAGCTCATTCAGCAGCTCAGACAGCTTGGTCAGTCATTCAGACAGCTCCATCAGCCGCAAGCCACGGCCTCAGTTTTAGGCCCGATCCGGCTGCGAGGCATCCGCCAGTCAGCTTGGTCAGGCACCTCATCTCGGTCAGTCACTCAGACTCCATCGGCCGTAAGTAGGCCGCAAGGCGCGGCCTCAATTTTTGGCCATGTGAGGCATCTGCCGGTCAGCTTGGTCAGGCACCTCATCTCAGTCAGCTTAGTCACCTCATCTCGGTCAGCTTAGGCACTTCATCTAGGTCAGGTACCCCGGACAGCCCTGAGTAGGACGCAGACTAAATTTTCGGCCCGACCCAGACACGTGAGGCACAGACCCGCGGATGAAGAAATTTCTGCTACCCCCCCCAAGCCTATAACCACTGCAGAGAGCCCAAAGGACATCCCTGCCCCAGTCACTAACTTGCTCAAAAACCCTCCTGTGCGATCTGGATAGCCGGTCAGCAACAACCGCATCAACCCCCCCTTACTGGAGCAAGTGGCAAAGCCAGCTCCTACCTAACCCTGGGAGGGGGTGGGGCATGGGGGTAGGTTGAGGCCAAAAGACCACCATGACTGTTAGAGCGGCTGGGGGAAATGGAAGGGAACCTGGGGGCCCACGTCCACCCCTAGACTGCAAGAGCTATGGGGGGACACTACTCACCATAATGACAATCGAGTGGGTGCCGCTCTGGACAGACTACCTCTCCACTCAGGGTGGGGGTGCTGACGGCCAAGGGGCACGCTGCGACTCAGGCCGAACCAGGTCGTGTGCCTCCCGGCGAGGCGTTTCACTCACGGGCCAGCCCCCGTCCATTGGGGCTCTGTCCTGGGGAGGCCTAGCATGGGGCTATACCCTGCATATGCTTGCTGGCCGGACTAGGAGACCTAAAGGATCTTGGACATCCAGTCCGTAACCCAGTCCAGGCAGTTGATTGCAGTTCTCTCAGGAACATAACTAGCTACAAAATTAAAATTTTAACAAAGGTTCCCTTTAAAATAAAATAAACTAAGACCGAAGTCCCTGCCGGGAACTAGGTCCTACTCCTAAACTGGGCAGAAACAAATGGAATCCTATAGCAGAGTGAGTGGGTGTATACCTTCAGGAAATGTCCCAAAGGCGTGGTAAAGTTTTTTTCCTGCCTAACGTCCTAATCTTGTAGGGGGCAGCATAACCCAATGGTTAAGAAGAACATGGAGCTGGACCGGTCAATGAACGATAGAGAAAAAGGTTTAAAAAAAAAAAAAAAAGGGAACCTGTAAAAGCATTGTAGTGATAATGCCAGGCTCTTGCAGGCTGTCAGTGTAGTTTAGGGGAATAAAATCAGTAATCACAGGGGAGATCTTTATACCTAGTGAATCCAGCTTGATGTATAAAAGAGGAGAAACCACTGGGGCCAGGAGGGGGATCTAGGAGCATAAGAACAGAGTTACCCCAGTGAAATTGCAAACCAGAGAACCAATCAAGTTCAGTTATAAGGGAAATGGAGGCCTGGAGGGCAAGAGGGAGAGGAGCAGGTCATCTACATACATAAAGTGCATTTTTTTCCTCCTCTTGACCACAATGGAAACCAGGTGCAGGTGCTTGTTGGAGCAGGTATGTGTGTGGTTTAATCACCACTGCAAAAAGCAGAAGCAAACGTGAAAAACCCCGGTCATGTTCCACGATGTAGTGGGAGGTCAAGTGATAACAGACTATTAAGATGAATGGAAGCTAGGGTAGGAGCAAACAGTAAGCAGAGCAAAGTACAGAAATTTTCCCCAAACCTGAATCTATAAGTGGAAGTAAACCCTCCTATTGTTTTCAGCCAAAGAAGCTGCCATCCTGGCCTGTTTAATCCTCCACTGCTATGATTCTGCACGTGATCAGTTATGACACCAGCCATTGGATGGTTTGACAGTTTGGCTGAGAGCACAACCAATGTGACAGTTACATTCCTGGGACGCGCCAGGAATGTAACTTTTTTAAAATGGTTAAATTGATGGGATTACTTCTGCTTTAAAAAACTGCTTATTGTCCAGAGTATCGACTGGTACTTGCACGTTATTGAATATTACATTTTTCTTATTTGCATGATGTTCTTACATGTAAAAATGTTATGTTTCATATTAGCTTGAAAAAAAAATAAAATAAAACCCAACCCCAAACAAACTAAAACGAACCGTTTCTGCCCCAATGTTATTACAGTAAACAAGCAGAATACATTATAAGCACATAAAAGTCACCCATGTCCACACTCTAGCAAAAGTGGGATCCTTCTCTTTATTGCTTGGACATGCTCAGACTGAGCCTATGTTCACAATGGTTCCATTTGACATGTCAAATCCCATGTCAAATCGGAGCCATTTTCCAGCAATTGCACAGCTCCGAATTGGTGCGATGCCGACTTTGGGGCGCCACACTGATTCTCAAAAGTCGTTTCTGTACTACTTTTGGCGACTTCAGGGGCGATTTCAATAGACATCTGTGCAGGAACCCTCACAGATGTCTGAAATCGCCCCTGAAATTCAGACTTGAAATTGTGCAGGTTCAACTGAACTCGCATGATTTCAAAAACGGCCTCAGGATGATCTAAGGCTAAAGCTGGGACCCTAAAAGTGATCCTGTGCTCGCGTATATTAAAGAATTTACATATTCTCAGCAAGCAGTGAAATGTTGTGTGCTTGTTCCCAGCACGTGTTGGTCAACTTAACTCCAAAACACATGGACACGACAAAAAATCTTGTCTGCTATTGCACTGCATTGGTTTATGCTGAAAAAAAAATAAAAGCATTTTATTGCACATGTCTAGCTGTAGTTCACCATGCTGCAATGCATATTGGGTAAAAGGAAAAAGTTCAAACACATGTAAAAAAAAAAAAAAATGTATTAATATATTTATATATATATATTTTTTTTTTTTTTTTTTTATTTATATATTTGCATCGTAGTGCAAGCGAAAAAAAAAAAAAAACCACAACACACATCACCAGTGCATATTCACTTAGGAGTAAACTGACCTTAAGATAGGTTCTCATTGACATCTGTCTGTAGCTGTAGACATTGTGGAGATATTCATCTTCAGATTTCATAATCGCTGAAGTCACAGCTTCTCTCATTTTCTAACACAGCAGAATCTCGGCAGGCTGCCAGTCCTGTGCGTTAAACACAGCAGGTGTTTCTAAAAGCTCATTTGCACTTCTAGTTGGGGGGGGGGGGGGTGGTAAAAACAGGCAGTTAAGCTGTGTCTATTACTGCCCCCCCCTCTTAAAGGCAGAGTTCACCTTTTCCAGAAAACTGTAGTAGCAGAGGTAGTAGACATGATGAATCTGTGCAGCTTTGTTCAATGATCATTAACCACTTGAAGACCAAGCCTTTTCTGGCACTTTATGTTTACAAGTTTAAAACAGTATTTTTTTGCTAGAAAATTACTTATAACCCCCAAACATATTTTTTTTTAGCAGAAACCCTAAGGGCTCTTTCACACGGGCGGTCCGATCAGATCCGCCTGTCAGTTTTTTAGGCGGATCTGATCGGATCCTCCATGCAGCTCTATGGGGCAGCGGGTGTCAGCAGAGACACCTCCGCTGACACCCGCTGACATCCGTATCCGATCCTGTGCGTGAAATCCGGACGATGGAAACCCTATTTTTCCATCCGTTCAGTAATCGGATCGGATCTGATGAGAGCGGACAAGCGGTCTGCTCTCATCCGATCCCCCATAGAGGGCAGCGGGTGCTGAGACACCTCCCTCTCCGCTCTGCAAGCGGAGACGGAGCTGTCATCCGCCCGGCTCAGCGGGATCGCGGATCGATCCCCGCTGAGCAACACGGATCCGCCTGCGGAGGCGGACCGTGTGAAAGAGCCCTAAGGAGTAAAATGACGATTGTTGCCATTTTTTTTATGTCACACGGTATTTGCGCATAGGTTTTTTAAACGCAATGTTTTGGAAAAATATACTTTAATAAAAAAAAATATATATATATGCCCTAAATTTCTTGTAAAATATGAAAGACGTTACACCAAGTGAATCGATAGACATGTCCCGCTGTAAAATTGCGCACGCTCGTGGAATAGCGACAAACTACGGTACTTAATCTCCATAGGCGACAATTTAAACATTTTTACAGGTTACCCATTTAGAGTTACAGAGGAGGTCTATTGCTAGAACTATTGCTCTTGCTCGAACGTTTGCGGTGAAACCTCATGTGCGGGTCAAACATCGTTTTCCTATGCATGTGCGACTTATGTATGCATTTGTTTCTGCACATGAGCAAAGACGGATGGAGGCATTTTTTTTTTTCTCTTATTTTTACACTGTCCCTTTAGGCTTCGTTTCCACTTGTGCGACTTGACACATGTCAAGTCGCACAGCAAGTCAAAACCAATTGTTTTCAATGGGGCCCGTTTCCACTGCCGCGGCTTCAGTTGCGGCGACTTCAAAAGTAGATCGTGCACTACTTTTGAGCCGCCTTCAGTGCGACTTCCCTCTATATATGAGGGACAAGTCTCACTGAAGCCGCAGTTTACTTTCGCTACGAAGTCGTGCTAGAAGTAGCACGACTTCGTAGCCGCACTAGTGGAAACCGAGGCTTAATTCTTTTTAAAAAAAAAAAAAAAAAACACTTTTATTCCTATTACAGGAAATGTAAACATCCCTTGTAATAGAAATAAGGATGACCGGTCCTCTTTATGGAGAGATCGTTCGTCAAAAAGACCCCACATCTCTCCTTTATCTTTAAAAGAAAAAGACAATAAAATTGGATTTTTGTTTTACTGTAAATCCTTTTCTCTGAAGTTCATTGACGGACACAGTCTCTGTTCCTCATAACAGTAGGGTTATACTGCCCCCTACAGGAGGACACTAGGCAGAAAAAGTTCTGGCTACGCCTATGGCTAGTCCCAGGGGGCATACCCTCTCACCCTGATATAGATGTCTGTTTTGTATCAAAGCAGTGTCAGAGAAAACAATACCAACTCAACTCAATATAGAGGGGCGGGTACTGTGTCAGTCAATGAAATTCAGAGAAAAGTATTTTACAGTAAGACAAATCCAATTTTCTCGATCGTTCATTTATGGACGCAATCTCTGTTCTTCAGAACAGTAGGGATGTCCCAAAGCAGTGCCTTAAAGATGAGGGGTGGGAACAGCATAAAATAATTCCCCAAGGCTGAAACCTAGCCAATCAGGCAACATAGGATTCATTATAACAAGATGAGACCCACCTGAAAACATTAAAAACCCTCAAGGGAGACTAAAAACACCCTTAAACAGCAGCCTGCAAAACTTGTGGCCAAAGGAGGCATCTTCAGATGCCAGCACATGAACTTTGTAAAAAGGTATGAACAGACGACCAGGTAGCCGCCTTGCAAACCTAAACCACAGATGCCTGATGGCGAAAGGCCCAGGAAGCACTAAGCACCCAAGTAAAATGCGCCTTAACAGGGAAAGGTGGAACCTGACCCTTAATTGAATAAGCCTGCACAACCGTCTGTCTGATCCATCTGGAAATAGACGCAGCAGACGCAGGTAGCCCTTTTCTTGGTCCATCCCGCACCAGAGATGCACCAGGAAGGCCAAGAACATCTGTACAGCACGTGTCTGCAGTGATCTCGATCAGCAGAGAAAAACCTGAGTGTCAGCACCAGGGTATAGGGAGGGGCTTCACCACCAACAGAACTTCAAACGTCCCATAGCCCCAGTAGTGAGGGAGGGGGGGGTGCGACAAGACAGAGGGGAACCCGGGGGTGCGAGGGTCTGACCGTCCTGAGGAGGGGCCCGCCTCCACGCCAAAACCCACCAGGGGAGAGGGGGGAACATTTTACTTACCATACCTGGAACAGGCGGGCGCCATCTCCTGACAGAACCCCTCTACGCCAAAATGGAGAGGCTGTCGGCCACTAGGAACGCTGCAACTCAGGCCTAGACCCGGCCGTATGCAACATGCCGAGACGTTTAACTCGCAGGGCCAGTCCCCGTCCGGTGGGACTATGCCGCAGCCGACCTAGCGCAGAGCTGGGGTCTGCTGTGACCTGTCGCCCAGATCCAGCTTAGTTGCTTGTAGATCTCCCAGGGAAAAAAATCCAAACTTTTGCCAGGACTAGAGATCCCAGCAAAGGAATTAGGCCCTCACTCCTGACTAGGCAGATTAAAAAACTGACATCCTATAGCACGGAGAGAGGGTATACCTCCTGGGACTGCCCATGGGCATAGCCAGAACTTTTTTTCTGTCTAGTGTCCTACTCCTGTAGGGGGCAGTATAACCCTACAGTTATGAAGACCAGAGACTGCGTCCGTCAATGAATGATAGAGAAATATACATTTTTGATCTTTTGCTTTAAAAAAAAAAAAAAAAGTTTGTTTGTTTACTTCCACCCTGGACCAGAAGTAACATCAAGTCACTCTGGTCCTCCAGAGCCATAGAGGCAAATCAAAGACAATCTAGTCTTATTGCCTCAGTGACCAGCCAGCGGCAGTCAGATAGTTTCTTGGGTGCGACGGTGGAAAAAGGAAGCCTGAGCAACACCAGCGAGAAGCAGCTTTGTTTAATGAGGGGACATGAGAAAGGCAGCTGCCGGCAGGAAAAAAAAAAAAAAAGCGGCTTACAAACCGCAATGTACAATATATATATATATATATATATATATATATATATTTATTTTGTTGTCAGCGAGGGGTAATTTTATGGTTTTACCTGTAGATCATTTGGGTCTTATCAGAAGCCAAGCCAAGCCAAAAAAAAAAAAAAAAAAAAAAACACACCCTAGTTAGCAACCCCCACATCCTGACTTGCTAGGACATGAAAACCATTGCAGGCTATTAACTAGGAGTTTATCCAGGCTTCGGAGGGAACCCAAATAGTCTAGAGGTGAAACAATAAAATGAATGATCACTTTCCAAAGCTGGACAGATTTTGAATATCTACTGGGGCCCCTTAACTGCAAGGGCCATTTTCTGGAATAATTGACCTACGCCTTAAAGAGCAGCCGGATGAGGGTGTACGCATGCTGTGGCAAAATTATACCCAGTTACGTGCAGCAGGCAAGAGGTTGTGGTGCACTGATGTGGCATTGCCAAGGTTTAAAGCGGCATAAGGAGGCAACATATCACCTCCTCACCGCCTGTAAAACACCTCTTAAAAGCAATCCATCGTGGATAGCCACATCTAAGTTTAGCCCAGGCTGTTAGAAACAGTCCCAAAAAAATAAAAAATAAATAAACTTACTGTCTATGTTGTGACATTTGAGGATGAATTACTTTTACAGTGCAAGCATCTAGAGAGACCAGTGAAGACTTGATTTATCATTATTTTACTGCTTGTTAGGAATATGTATATCTTTAATGTACATAGCCTGGGCACAGACGCACATCTTGATGACTCTAGAATACATAATTTTTATCTGCAGTTGGTGCATTTCATGCATGCAGAGAAACACAGACAGATGGTTAAGGGGTCAAAAGCTGTCAAAGATTACTTTAAAATCCTTCAAGAAATTTTGAAGCAGGCAGTGTTTTGCCTGCCTATAATAACCCTTGTTGTCAACAAAAGCTGTTATATGATAGTAGTACAACTTTATTACCCAAGAATGGCATGAGCAACACTATTTTTAAGGTTTAAAATACCCTAGATGGTGTAAGCAGCTGAAAAATGGCCTGAGAAAATAACTGAAGAGCTCTTGATGGCAATTGCTATGACTAATTTTTAACATTGCAGCATAGCAAATAAGTTCCATTAAGACGTCTGAAGGTCCATAAGAGATCATCAAAATTACTTACATTTAATATGGGTTACTGTGGTGCTAAAGTCTAAAAGTCAAAATGTGGGGTTGTCAGTGACCATAAGTAAATCTTACTGCTACCATTATTAAGGATAGCTACTCTGCCCTCAGCCAGTGGAACACCCATTTAAATATTCAGGCAATAGGGCATATTCTTTTACAGCTCTGGCCAGATAAGAGTGCTCCATAAAACTGGTTAAGGAAAGTCACACTAAACCAAGTGTTTACAAGAGGGCATTTTATTGGCCCAAGACAACAATACAGTCACATGGTAAGACATTTGCCTTCAGTCTCGGCTGTTACTGTAAATTAAGTTATACAAATACATGCCATGACATTTATCATACTTAAAACTTTGATGAGAAGACATCTTTGGTGGACAGTAGAACATTTTTTTTAGTTAATTATGCAATGTTACATCTTTATATTTCCCTAAAGATCTAAAAGTTTATTGAAAGCATGCTACTGTAGAGCCCATTGACTGACGCAATTTAAATACATCTGAAGCTATTCATGCAAGTATTCAGAAGCACACTTTCTATCCAAGGCTCACATTGTGGTATCAAAGGAAAAAATGCCTCAAAATTTTTTACCAGAGGATATGTCCCACACAACTCTGCAATTTCTTTGCACACATATTTGACCTCTGTAGTGGAAGGGGTCGCAGTTGGATGATCTATGGGGCACCACTGTCCACTTAAGGGAAACAGATTTGGGAGGACATGTATTGGTGATAAAGTAAGAAGTCTTTTTTTTTTTTTTTTTGTCTTCCTCGCTCTTTTAGCCTCTTCATAAGCAGCACTATGGGTCACTACCATTTACACAGTCTATTAGGACAAAAGTCTGCAATTATGCATGCAACCAGAAAATGGAAAAAAAAAAAAAAAAAAAAGTCTTGGGATGGTCAGATGGTTGCTGAAACACTCAGGCAATGCTGGGCATCACTTTAAACTATGCCAACTGATAAAAGGATTCCCCTCATTTCAATGTTTGATGATTGTGATTAATAGTATTGACTAGCTCAATGCTCAGTTAATACTAGTGCAGGCCATGCGTTATAGTTGTGGGTGTCGCATCGATTCCCACAACTGAATTGCGCTGTTCTTGCAAGACGCTTGGGGCTGCCATTTATTCTGAGTGGCGCCCCCACGCATATCAGCCCGCAGCACATTTGCGGGTGCGGGAACCGCATGTTCAAAGAGACCATGCAGTTTCCCTGTGGCCGTATTTTTAAAAAGGTGCATGCACCTCAAATGAATAGGCTGCTGAGCCCAAATGCGGGCCACTAGTGTGAACAGAGCCTAAAAGAAAAGTTTGAGAATTGAAAAACCACTCATACTCACCTAGGTTAATGCAGCACCAGTCTGACGTTGCATCTGTCCCCTACCGCCTCCAAGACCAAGAACTGAGTGATCAGAGACCTCTGATCGCTCAGTTCTCGGTCTTAGCTCAGCAGAAAGTGGGTGACCATCTGTCACAAGGAGGACAAGAGACAAGGCAGGTCAGACTGACCACCTAAGCCACCCCAAGTATCTGTTTGCGGTCTACTGATATTGGGGGCTTCGTTATTTGGCTGCACTTCAGTGAGGGGTATGGAGACAATCTCACAGTACCCAGCACTTCTAAACAAGTTCCCCATAGCCTCTACTCCTCACACAGCAAGAAGAATACAAACTGGCTGAAGCCAAATGACTTGAACGGAAAGGCAGGAACCTGTCGACATGGTCCTACCTGTACAGCTGGCTCTGGCTCAGTCTGCTGTTCCTGGTGGTGGTGCTCAGTGGGCTCATGAGGGGAAAAAAAAAAAAAATCCATTTCGGGCACAGTTGATACCTCAGTCTTATTTGATTTCAGTAAACTTATCACCGAGGTGGGTGAACTTCAGTAGTGAGGCAGTTGATACCACGACTAATCTTGCCATGCAAGTAAAATCAGCTTTGGCAAGCCAAAACTAGTATAATATTTGGTAAGGTTGAAGGAAGCAAAAAAAAATAAAAATAAATAAAAATGCAACACAACAAGTATAGGGAAGGGATACCCCAAGAAATGAAATATGTTAAGCTAGACCATTACATGCACGACAACGAAGGTAAGGGGGAAAACAATTCCGGGCTCTAACAAGAAGTGTAAAGTGTGACTATTAAACGGTTGACTGGTCTGATGCAAAATTAAAACCTGTAAAACACTTTTTAAAAACAATAAAATACTTTGTGCAGGTCAAACTACATTTTGAAAATTTTGGTAGAAAAAAAAGAAGAGTAACCAAAAACTTCTCTGCCTTTTACTAGCAAAATTTTTTTATACCACTGCCGTGTACATTCCCTGTATCTGTCAAATGCAGAATAGAAAAGCCTGGGCCGGGAACGGTGCACCTGTATCCTGTGTGTGGAAGGTACATCTGCGGCCAGCCTATGGACAAAGACTGCAGCAGAAGCTTCTGTAAAAGATGGCCCTGGTAGCTGTAGACTGGTAAAGGAGAGCACAGAGCTGTCATCTGTGGAACAGGGCAAACCCAGAAGCCTGGCATCTGCTGTGCATACAATAAAGTTTTCTGCATTTAAAGCAGGAATAAACCCAAATAAAAAATTTACCAGAGTTTACCAATTCTTAGATGTTGTGGTTGCAATCAGGGCCACTGATAGAGCAGTACAGTCAGCCCCCCTGTACCAGGCCCGACTAGCAAAAAAAAAAAAAAAAAAAAAAAAAAACACCAGTTTTGCTCCCTCATTTCTGAAAAAAAAAAAAAAAACATTTTCCCCCTATGGTTCCCCCTGAAGCCCATTGGTTTCTCCTCCTCTCCCTTCCCCTGCTGCAAGTAAGGACACAGGGCTATTGCTTCCAGTATCTGCACTTTTAGCCACCCCGCCCCCCCTCACTGCACAATATCCCCCCTTTTGGCCCTTCATCACTGATCCTTCTCTTCCAGCAGCGCTGCCAGCGCGCATTCTCTCCCTACCACTAACTGCACCTGCTGCTAGAACACACAGGAGGATTAGGTAGTCAGTGCATGAGCAAACGTCAATAAAAGAGGGTCCACCCCTGTTACCTGACCATTCCATTACCTCCCATGGTTTGATTTCACCATGGCAGCAGGTGGGTTCATGTGTACCGGGCCAGTGTCCGGCTTTATAGATGACCAGTACAAAGCTGAGAACTGATGTTTAAAGGTATAATATATTAAATTGATTGTAATGACAAGGGGAAGGTTCTGGAACAGATCTTTGTAATGGATTTAAAAAAGGCCCCATTTACATCTGGCTATTTAGGATTATGAGCAGAATCCCTGCAATTCCAATGGCACAGCAATCATGGCAAAACACAACACGCATGTTTAGGTGCTATTCTTTTTTAACTGCCACCTCAAACGCGGTGCAGTTTTGCCACAACTTTTGAGTGATCGAATCATGCAGCAATCATCAAAGAAGCTCCTGCTCTTTTTTGAGCAACGAGCGTCACGCAATGTGGTTTGCTGTGATTGCCACATGATTCAGTGCAGCTTTATCTTTTATTAGGAAAATTGATTTTTGTGTATTTTTGGCGAAATTACCTATTGAATAAGGCTCGGTTCACACTGATGCGATGCGGGAAGGCTGCGAATTCGCAGCCTGTTCCCGCATCGCACACGCACCCCCGGCAGTTCACACTGCCATATGCGATCCGCTGGGGGTGTCAATGTAATCTTAACGACACCCCCAGTTTGATCGCATATCGCAGTGCGATCGTGCAGTTCGCACAGGATCGGATCGCACAAGTGTGAACCGCTGTGCGATCCGATCCTGATGCGGCAGCAAAAATGCCTCCTGTGCGTGTTTGCTGCGGGTGCGATGCGAATTTAGCCATACAAACTGTATGGCTAAACTCGCACCGCACAGCTGATCGCATGTCATGTCGGAGCAGTGCGCTCCGACATGACATGCGAACCCCGCACACGCAGTAGTGTGAACCGGGGCTAAGTATTGAACATGACACCTTTTTGGTAAAATCAATTTCTAAAAAAGGTGCTATTGACATGACATTTTTACCACAATCGGTGACCACCCATGCAATCCATACAAAGAAACAAAAACAAATGAGTTCAGAAATTAGGCTACTTGTAATAAAATGCAATGACACAGGTAAAAAAAAAAAAGTATTGAACACACTAACTGAAAATACTTCGTACACAATCCTTTGTTGGCAAGGACAGCTTAAAGACTCCGCCTGTATGGGGAAACTGGTTGCATGCATTGCTCAGGTGTGATTTTGGCCCATTCTTCAACAGTCTTCAAAATCTAGATGGTTCCGTGGGCCTTTTCTATAAGCTCTGATCTTTAGTGCTTTGCATAAATTTTCTATTGGATTCTCAAGTCAGGCGATTGGCTGGGCTATTCTAGCAGCTTTATTTTTTTTTTTTTTTTGCTTTGAAACCAAATTGAGAGTTTCTTTGTCTTTGTGTCTGGGATCATTGTCTTGCTAAAATGTCTACCCTCGTTTTTACCTTCATCATCCTGGTAGATGGCAGCAGAATTTTATCAAGAATGTCTTGGTAAATTTTTCCATCCATCCTTCCTTCAATGGCATGAAGTTTGCAGTACCGAATGCTGAAAAACTTCACTGTTGGTATGGGGGTGTTTTGGTGTGATGTGCAGTGCCATTTGACCAAACATGGTGTGTAATATGGCATCCAAAGAGTTCAATTTTGGTCTCATCTGACCAGACTATATTCTCCCAGTATTTCACAGGCTTGTCCAAATGTTGTGCAGCAAACTTCCAACGAGCTTCAACATGCTTTTTCTTCAGAAATGGAGTCTTGTGTGGTGAATGTGCATACAGGCTATGGCGGGTGAATTATTTGCTTTTTGATTTCTTTGAAACAATTGTACCAGCTAATTACCAGTCTTTTTGAAGCTCTCCACAAGTGGTCCTTGACTTTTGGACAACTCTTCTAATTATTCTTTTCATTCCCGTGTAAGAAATCTTGCAAGGAGCACCTGGTAGTGGCTGATTTATGGTGAAATTATGTTCTTTCCACTTCTGGATTATGGCCCCAACACTGCTCACTGGACTATTCAGAAGTTTAGAAATCCTTCTGTAACCAATGCCATCAGTATATTTTGACACAAGGTTGCAAAGGTCTTGAGAGAGACATCATGAGAGGTTTCTAATGCGACACCTTGGTAATGAGACACCTTTTTATAGGCTCTCAATTGAGACTGAACCGACAGATATAAAATTTGCACTGAAAAGTGATGGCTTTCTAAATACTGAGACTAACTGATCTCTTGTCTTTCCATGCCTTTTTGCATCTCCCTTTCTTCAGGTGTTCAATATTCTTTCCCCGTGTCATTACATTTTATTACACATAACTTAATTTCTGAACTGATTTACTTGGGTTTCTTTGTATGTATGGTTTGCATAGGTTCTTACAAACATGTGGTGAAAAGTTCATGTCAATAGCACCTTTAGAAATATATTTACCTAGAAAAATGATGACGCGTCCAACACACACAACACACCTCAAGAAAAAATTAAAGGAACACTTTATTCAGGAGTATAGCATTAAGAGAATTAAACTCCTTGGAAATTTTTCTGGTCAGTTAAGTAGCAGAAGGGTTTGTTTATCAGTTTAAGCTGCTTTGGTGTTAATGAAATTAACAGGTGCACTAGATGGGCAACAATGAGACTACCTCCAAAATAGCAATGGTTTAAAAAAGGTGAAGGTCACTGACATTTTGTTTTTCCCTACTCCTATTTTCTGACTGTTTTTCACTACTTATGCATTTGGCTAGGGTCAGTGTCACTACTGGTAGCATGAGGCGGCTATACCTGGACCCTATATAGGTTGCACAGGCAGTCCAACTCCTCCAGGATGGCAAATCAATACGTACCATTGCCAGAAGGTTTGCTACGTCTCCCAGCAGAGTTTCAAGAGCATGGAGGAGATTCTAGGAGACAAGCAGTTACTCTAGGAGAGCTGAACAGGGCCTTAGAAGGTCCTTAACCCATCAGCAGTACTGGTATTCACTCCTTTGTGCAAGGAGGAACTGGATGAGCACTGCCAGAGCCCTACAAAATGACCTACAGCAGGCCACTGGTGTGAATGTCTGACCAATCACAACCAGACTTCTTGAGGGTGGCCTGAGTTCCTCTAGTGGGCCCTGTGCTCCCTGCCCAGCACCGTGGAGCTTGATTGGCATTTGCCATTGAACACCAGAATTGGCAGATCCACCACTGGCCATCTGTGCTTTTCCCAGAGGAGAGCAGGTTCACCCTGAGCACATGTGACAGACTTGAAAGTCTAGAGAACGTTCTGCTGCCTGTAACATCCTTCATCATGACCAGTTTGTTGGTGGGTCAGTGATAGTCTGGGGAGGCATATCCATGGAGGGACGCACAGACCTCTACAGGCTAGAAAATGGCACCCTGACTGACATTAGGTATCGGGATGAAATCCTTGGACCCATTGTCAGACCCTACGCTGGTGTTGTGGGTCCTGGATTCCTCCTGGTGCACAACAATGCCCAGCTTCATGTGGCGAGAGTATGCAGCCAGTTTCTGGAGAATGAAGGAATTGATATCATTGAATGGTCCCCACACTCGCCTTCCCTAAATCCAATAGAACACCTCTGGGACATTAGGTTTCGGTCCACCCGACGCCACCAGGTTGCACCTCAGTGTGTTCAGGCGCTCAGTGATGCCCTGGTCCAGATCTGGGAGCAAATACCACAGGACATCATCTGTCATTTGATTAAGAGCATGCCCCAACATTGTCAGGCATGCATACAAGCACGTGGGGGCAATACAAAAGGACTAGCTTGCTGCATAATTTTTTCACTCTGATTTTCGGGGGTGTTTTTGAATTCAGCCCTCTGTAGGTTGATAATTTTCATTTCCATCAAATGATGCAGCATCCTTGTGTTCCTAACACATTACCCAGTCCATATCAGTATAGATATCCAGCATGATATTTTTCTTCATTGAGATCTAATGTGTTTTCAAAGTGTCCTAAAAAAAAAATTTGAGCAGTGCATATTAAAGCATTTCTGCAATACATGCACATCCCACCTAGTTCATCCCTTTGAAAACTCTACAAGAAAATACCCACTCATCTGACTTGGTGTGTTCCTAACCACAAGGTTGGGCTTGCTGGTCTGACTGAGCTTTATCCCAACTCCTTTCTGTCCTACTGCACTTGCATACAATGTTGTTGCCTTAACTCACAGGAGACTGCTCACAAACTGAGGCAAGAGCTCTTGAGAGATGCAGTTCTGGGGGGCCCATGTACTTCACCAGGAACAGCAACAGTTACCCCCCGTAAGAAGTCTGTGAAGGTATCACATGGGGTTTAAAGAAAAAAAAAAAACAAAAGAAGGCAGTTTCTCACTACAGAAACAAGAAAAGAAAATTAGGACATGATTTACTGGGGTAAGCAGGTGTTCCATGTTTTGCAGTGACAAGGTGGGTCAATGGAATGAACCCATGAACTTGATGGGGGACTAGGACACTGACACTCCAGGGTAGAGTTGGTATTTACAAGAACAGGATCTACTGGGATCAGGAAAGTGTTGTTGGCAAGAAAGGCACATATAGGCGTTCTTTACAGGTACAGTATCGATCGACATTCCAGTTTAAAGAAAGCCTGTCATAAAAGGAATACAGGAGGTTGGCATTACAGAGAAACCGCCTAGCTGTCCCCTACCTCCAATAGTAGGTCATTTAAGCCCCGTACACACTGGCTGAATATGGTCCAAAATCACCTGGTACAGTTGATACCAGCTGGCATTCGGTCTCCCTGTACAGGTCCCGCTGTCAGAACACAATAGCAAACCAGAGAGATCACGGTACTGCCATGTGCAAAGGGCTTTACATGGAACAGCTCATCAGTGAAGGGGTTTATGAACCCGTGTGAACGGTTTACAAAATACGTTTTAGTAAAAAAACAGGATACGTTTTAGGGCATACAAACCCGTTAACCTTTTTTGGTATAAATAGGATATGATCTTATGATGAGGTTGCACTGAGTAAATAGACACCCAATATTAATCTTAAAATGGTGTATGGCTGTGAAATGGCAACAAACTTCAGTACCCTATATTTTCTCATAGGTGAGACTTAAAAAGCACCTAGAGTTAATCATGAAGAACGGATATAGAATTTTTGCCCCAACTGTGTAAACCAGCCTTTTTCACCCAGGGTGCTATCTGGAATATTTGAGGGTGCCCTGGCAAAATGCGTAAAAATTGCCCAAAAATTATCAACAAGCCAATGAGTGAATCAAGCCTACCTTTTTTGTTACACAAAGCCCCTGGTATTTATTGTGCAGCATTACAACCTTTGGCAACCTGTGGACCAGTTGCTGACCTGAAGATGTCCTTGTCTGCCCTCTTTCCTGCCAGCACTGGGGATACATTCTAGCTGAATGAGGGAGAGAAACTGAGGGAGAAGAGAAATGCAAAAATACTAGTTGGTGCCAGTGTGCAAAAGGTGTATTTCCTTGTAAAAATATATAACCTCAAAATGATGGGTGTCCTAAGTGTGTGGATTCCGCTGCCTTGGGGCTCAAAAAAAAAATATTTTTTTCATTTTACTAAGCTTTATTCTCTATTACAGAACAAAAAAAAAAAAAACATTTTTTTGTGACATTTGCTGGTCTCCCTCTGCTCTACTCAGCAGCACCCACTATGCTCATCCCGGGCAAGCCAATGGGAATTCAGGGGGTGGAGGGTAGCAGGGTGTTTGTTAGTATGTTGCAGTGGTTGTGGATGTAATCAGGTGGTTGTATCACTTCCATGTAAAATATGAATGTCAGCTTAACAGGCGCACACACGCGTACCGCTATAGCAGCCAGAGGTGTTTGTACAGCATAACCACATCCGTGGGCTTCTTAAACGTTTCTTCCTTGTGGACGGGAAACATCTAATAGGTTGCATTGGGCAATAGGACAGTTTGTTTTCCTTTGAGGGATACAACCTCACAGAATAGATTGTCAGCATGACCACCGGAGGCTGGTCTTTTGCAAAAATCTCTCTGATCAAATTCTTATGAGTAGGATAGTTGAGCAGACTAAATCAACAATACAATTGATTCCAAGTCAGGGTTTCCCAACCAGGGTTAGGGGTTCCTTGAGCAATTTCTGCTTCTCCAAGTTTCCACTGACACCACTGATCTTTTTAGCTATCTGTAAAGGGGCAATTCTTCGCAACGACCTCAAGGTTAAGGAACATTCTTCCAACTGACCATCACACTAATATAAAAGTTGTAGCTCTAATTATTTTTAGCAGGGGCTCCCTGAGACCTGAAAGGTTTTTGCAAGGGTTCCTCAGTGTTGAAAAGGTTGAGAAAGGCTGGTCTAAGCAGATGCAGACTTGACGTACGCAGCCATTTCAGAAGAATTATATTTCTTTTAATATTAACTAGTGAATAGAGGATTATTACAGCCCAGCAGAATCACGAAGCTAGTCCTTTAAAGTCAATATATCCTAAACAGTTTACCAATTCCAAATTGTAAAAAAACAAAAAATAAAAATAAAAAAAAGAAGAATGTGTTCACTTTGGTTGATGGAAACTCCAGTACTATGACTGCCATCTGCACGGGTAAGCTGATCAATATATACAAATCTGCATCCTAATTCTGCCCATGAGAGCCTCACTATTAATTTGCTATGAGGTGGACAGATATACCTCTTAAGCTTTGGCCAAGTAACCCAAATAAGGCACTTTGAACTGAAAAAAACAAAAAAAAGTAAAAAAAAGGGAGCTATACAATCTGGGATCCAAGATGTTCTGAACCTACACAAATTTCCTTACCAAATGTAGAAGAAATTCAGTTGTACAACAGTGTAGCTGTCTAACACAAACTTCTGTGGACTTCCTGTGGTCTGGTCCATTTAGGAGGAGCCTGTGCCTGACCAATCAGGAGAATAGAGAAACATAGGTGTTTATTTCCCTAGGCAGGACTTTTTTTTTTTTTTTTTTGGAGGCGTTCAAGACAAGCTTGCCATTCTGTCATAAGTAGGCCAAGCCACACGTCTCATTTTCTTTCGTTCAATCATCATGTTGAACGAAAGAAAACGATTTGATACCCCCATACACACATTAAAAGGTAAATGGGTTTATCCTCTCACAGAGAAATTGTATTCCGACAGTGGGAAAGCTTCCCTGTCATTAGAATACCATCATGAGCACTGCCGACTATTAACTGCACTGATCGAGCAAAAATTTTCCAACAGGTGGTTGTATAGAAGTCAATTAAGAGATCAACTTCTGTACAACCAACCTGCCCATAGATGGATCACAATTCCATCGAAAGGCAAGCCTGCACCACCCTTTCATAGAAAGCACTGAATAATCTTCTCAGTGCAGATTATAATACATCCACCATTGCATGAGAGCAATTCAAGCAAAATCCTTCATGCCAAGCAATTTCATTGCCCATCCAAAGGACAACACTCCTGGGAAGAGGTCTCTCCACCTACCCAGAGATGTCATATTGACTTGGGAATTGGATCATCACCAGTTAAAAGACTAAGTTCTTGATGAGAAGGAAAGCTCCAAAATAAAAGACAGTAGGCAGAGATTAATCTTAGATATCAGATTCCTTTCAGATAAATCAGAGGGACTGGCCTGAAGAACATGTATGCGTCATTTAAAAGTACCTTGAGACTCCACCCTCCCATTTGACTTTAGCTCTCTAGACATTTGTAGTAAATCCAGAGTCCAAAGTGTTTTACACAATCTATAGGAGCCATGAGCTTGTATCTTTTTTTTTCAGCGGTTCCCAGCTTTAACCACTTGTTCACCAGGGCATTTTTTATAATTTTGTTGCACAATGTTAACTAAATTTTTTTGCTGGATGCTACTGTAAACCTTACAAAGAGGTACATATTTTCTGAAGCATTGACCCTGGAAAATAAAATAGAAGTTGTAATTTTTTTTTTTAAGTTGCTTAACATTTGCAGTCCTTTATCTAAACACAAATTTTCAGGGAAACCCACTGCACACTACTCACTCCTAAAGAAAAAAAAAAAAAAATCTCTACTTCTTTGGTCTCTGTGATTGTCTTATTTTCATCCTACCTTTCCACTATACCTTCAGTGTCCCTTACAATTCTACTTCTCTGCCTCTTCCTTTTTCTGTTGGGGTCCCCCAAGGTTCTGTTCTTGGACCTCTACATTGCCTCTCTGGGTCAACTATTAGGGGCTCCCATGGCTTCCAATACCATTTCTATGCTAATGACACCAAAATCTCTCTCTCTACCCCTAAGCTCACCCCCATCAGTCTCTTCACGCATCGCTAATTTACTAACAGACAGTCTGGATGTCACACCACTTCCTCAAACTTAATCCATCCAAAACCAAGCTCATATTTTCTCCCCCACATGCCCCTTTCCCTGACTTCTCTGTCAAGATCAACAGCTCCAATATTAACCTGTCCCAGAGTGCCAATACTGGACTCTGAAATATCCTTTCAGTCCCACATCCAAAGAACAAATCTTGCCGCCTCAGCCTTCATAACATCTCCAAAATATGCCCTTTCCTAACCCATGACACCACCATGCTTCTAGCCCACTCCCTGGTCACGTCTCGGCTTGACTACAGCAGCTCCCTCCTCATTGGCTTACCTTTATATAGGCTATCCCCCCTTCAGTCTGTTAGGAATGCTGTTGCCAGACACATCCACCTTACCAACCGTTCAGTGTCTGCCACCCCTCTCTGCCGATGCCCCCATTGGCTTCCACTCACCCAACAAATTCAATTCAAAATACCAACAACCACCTGCAAAGATATCCACAACTCTGCCCTCATCTAGATCACTAACAGTCTCAAATCCAAACCTAATCGTTCTCTTTATTCCTCCCAAGGCCTCCTGCTCTCCAACTCCCTTGTCACCTCCAGGGCATCTCCTATACTATGGAACTCCCTACCCCATCCCGTCTGACCATTTCCTACTCAGTTTACTTTTAGACAATTCCTGAAAACCATTTCTTCAGAGAGGCCTAACCTGCCCCCACCTAACAACTGTATTTCTACTTTCTCCATCAGCTCATCCCCCAAAGTTATTAACTTTTGTATCTCTTGACCCGCCCTCTTAGATTCCTACTGTACTAAACTGTACTGTAATTGTACTGTCTGCCCTTATGTTGTAAAGTGCCAAGTGCGGGCACTATATAAATCCTGCATAATAATAAAAATAATACGCTAAAAAGTATTTAAATGCAAAAAACACAATATGATAATTTTTTTGATAAAATTAGGAAGAATGGTATTTACACAACCTAGATTGTGTTAAATTGAGCACACCTGGAGAATCGTAAAAAACTGTGGTACCCAAGTTCTCCACAGGCAGCATTTTAAAAGCCTTTCCAGGTATTACATTTGGAGTTAAACCATTAACTATGGTCAAAGAACGTAATACTCTCACTCCGATGTTCGTAATGATAGCTAACACGTATGGCGCAATTGATGTTTAGATACATGAACTCGCCCTAAGTGTGTATGTGTGTGTGTGTTTAGGTGCTTTAAAACAAGTGTTAATTTTACTTTTTTTATTGCCATCACAAGGTAACAAACCCTCATATGTGAGGTCATCGACAGGTGACAGGGACTGTTTATGGAGACATGGGGGGGGGGGGCTGGGTTCCCCTGCAACTATCCAAACACAGATTGTGTTTGACCAGGTGCGTCTTTGGCTAAACCAGCCAAGAAATGACAGCTGTGACCCCCCTGGAAGTGGTGTAATACAGGTCGCTTCCGGCTTGTAACCATAGTTTTTTGGGAGAGCTAGAGAACCAAACATAAGGCCAATGGAGTGGGTTGCACCCTTTGAGAGCCCTTCACCAGCTCTTAGTCAGTACCAGGCTCATAGCTGCAGCAGTGAACTGCAGCAGTGAACTTGATCACTTGTCTATTATGCAGTTTACAAATGTATCTTTGTAGACAAGTGGCGAATGTAAGAGATCCAGGCGGCTGATGGCAAGTGCCATCAGGATCATGAGCAGGAGATCTGGGAAAACCAACTACCTGATCTCTACTGTATATAAAGCCCAATGCACAAAGCTGAGTGTTTCTGGTTTCCAAGCTATTTTCTGGCTGCTATGGCTGGGGAAGCAGGTAATCAAGCAAGATCTGTGCTTGATTAGTTGCAGTGGATGGCAGGGGAGAAATTAGGGTTCTAATAGGTCCCCCGATGTTTCCATATATCGTTTTTGCTGCCAAGGCACAAATGTCCTGATGAAGCAACTATATGCCAAACGCGTTGACCTCTTGGAACACTTAGCACAAAGATATTAAACAAACCATGTACTACTGGGTGCATACCACCCTATGAGAGCAATTCTCTTTTTTGTGGTTTAATTATGAATTGTTTTTCTATCTCAATCTTGTACAAAATATTTGTTATTCCATCATATCTTACATACGGTCATCCCTCTATTTGGTACCAGTAAAGTTATAAAAGGCTTGCAATGATCAGCTTTTATTTCCCTACCCTCACCCTTAGACCGACAATGCTGCTGGCAAGAAAAAAAAAAAAAAAAAAAAAAAAAAAAAAAAAAAAAACACACACACACACACACACACACACACACACACACACCTTTGCGAAAGTATTCAGCCCCCTTGAACTTTTGCCACATTTCAGCTCAACCTCACTGAGCTCGAGCTGTTTTGCAAGGAGGAATGGGCAAAAATTTCATTCTCTCGAAGTGCAAAACTGATAGAGACATACCCCAAGCGACTTACAGCTGTAATCGAAGCAAAAAGGTGGCGCTACAAAGTATTACCTTAACCGCTTGCCGACCGCCGCAAGTACATATACTGCGGCGGTCAGCCCCTCACAGGCAGAGTGACGTATCAGACCCCCCCGCTCGCATGTGACCGGCGGACCCGATGTCCGCCGGTCACTCTGCGATCGTCAGGGGAAAGGGAGAAAGGCAGGCAGGCTGTGTAAACAAGCCGCCTGTCATTCTCCCCTGTGTAGAAACACTGATCATACGGTTCTACTATGTAGGACCGTTGTTCAGTGTTCCTACAGCTCAAGCCACAGCCAATCACAGTTAGAATCACGCCCCTAGGGACACACACAGCCCCTTCCTCTCAAATAAAGTTAACCCCTTCACTGCCAGTGTAATTTTACAGTAACAGTGCATATATAGCACTGATTACTGTAGAAATGTCACTGGTAACCCCAAAAGTGTCAAAAATGTCAGTCAAGGGTCCGATCTGTCCACCGCAATGTCGCAGTACCGCAAAAAAAAAAAAAAAAAAAAAAAAAAAAGCAGATAGATATTTTTTACCAAAAATATATAGCATAAAACAAATTGGCATAAAATGTTAAAATTTTCATTTTCTTTTGGGAATTTCATATAAAAAAAAAAAAAAAGTGAAAGTGAAAAATAGTTATTTTTTGCAAAATTGACGCTCTCTTTTGGTTTATAGCGCATGATAAAAAAAAAAAAAAAAAAAAAAAGAAGGAGTATGGACTATCATAATTGGCAAGTGATGACTCCGAGGAACAAGAACCCGAGGGAGCTTCCCACCCAATGTTAACTGTTTCCTGTCCGGAGGTGGAAACGGTGATACCAGGGATCATGGCTGCAGTCATGATCCCGGTATAAAAAAAATTTGCAGCCGGTGATGGGCTTTCCTGTAAAAGTGATCCAAGTATCTCTACGACTGCCCGACTACTTTTAACACTTTTGTGTAAAGTCCCCCTGCCATTCGCAGCGGAGAGCCTAGGACTGTTGTCCCTAAATCTCTCGCTGCCTATGCAATCACAAGGAATGTTGTTCTCCCCCCCCCCCCCCCATTATGTAAATGGTGACTGCAACAAGCCTAACAGTTATCGCTGCAGTGTGTCAGAGTGAGAGCAATATCTAGTGCCAGACCAACTAACTCTAAACTGGTAACCTGTAAAAGGCTTTTAATGCGTCGCCTATGGAGATTTATTTTTTTTTAGTTACCACAGCTTGCTGCCATTCCATGGACATGCAAAATTTTAACAAATGTGACAGGTTATGGATCCATTTACTTGGTGTAAAAAGCAGCAATATAAATCATCTTTTTCTTTCAAAGTAACTCAGCAGTGCTTAAAATAAAAAAAAAAATAAATAAAAAAACGGCTTTATCTTGTGCTCTTTTCTGATGCTTTTTTCCCCCAACTGCATCCCTCTACTTTTTTTTCTCTACCCCCTTCTGCCCTCCAAAGATGCACTCAATTAAAGAAACACAATCAGCAGCCAAACTAGATCTTTTCTGGCCAGCTAACCCAAGTACACCCTCTTAATACCAATTTAGAAGGTCACTTCTCATGCTTTAGCCTACAGACCGCAACTAAGTTGCCTCTGGATAGATGCTAGAATTGTTTTGATAAAAATACATAGTATGGGTCAGTACCATGTCAGTGTGGGAATTCCTTTTTCTTTGCCCCTATTCTTCACTTCCCTTTCTTACCACCATATGCATTACCCCGCTTTGTACAAGAAAGGTCTTCAGGGGAGGAAAAAAAAAATCCAAACAGCTTTTTATTGCAACACTTACACCCCTTATTTTTGGCTCACAGCCAACCCACTACCAGCGAGCACTGGATTTCAAGGACCCCCCTCCCCTGTGGGCTTGTTACCAATTATCACTTACACAGGCACAGTACATGAAGAGGTGGGTGTGTATTGTGAACAGAGACATCAGCTCGGAAGGAATAGACTTGGATGACTGGACAGTTTTGTGCCCCAAAATGGAAGTTGGACTTAAAAGAGGTTGTAAACCCATATTTTTTTTTTGGAACCTGCAAGAGAAACACATAATGAGCTAGTATGCATCGCTCTGAAGAAACGGCACGAGCAGCCGTTCCTTCAGAGCGCATGTGCCAGTGACGTCACTGGCTGCATGTAAGGTAAATATCTCCTAAACGGTAAATGTTTAAGAGATATTTACAGTACCTATAGGTAAGCCTTATCATAGGCTTACCTATAGGTACAAGTGTCAGAGGAGGGTTTACTTCCTCTTTAAGACAGGTGTAAAACATTTAAGCGCTCTAGTTTTTTTTTTTTTTTTCAATGTCTCTACTAAAAGGATTTCTATCCCCTTTTGACTGGCCACTGACAAATCCAACTGGAGATGGGCTTTTAACTGCACCAATAAGATACATTTAGAACTAACAGAATTGCAGTGGCTAATGAGTTCTTAGAAAGATTTTTATTACTAGGGGGTCATGGTTTAATCAGTCCCCTAAAAGAGCTGTAATAGGCATACCTACCCCCCCCCCCCTCCTCCTCCTTTCTACAATAACCACGCAAACATTTTGTAGCTTAAAGCCACTGAAATAAAAATCCACACATAGGCACTCAATAGCATTACATGGCTCTAGCCTACTCCCTTTGTATAATCTGAGCCACAAATTTTAATCATTCTTTCCCTCTAAAATGTTCCAGGGCAAAGCATTTGGTGAAGAAAAGCAAAATTCCAAAGCCTAGTACACACTGAATGTCGGGCAGCATCGGTCGGTTCAATAGTACCAGAAACCAGCCAGGCTGACTTCTGTCAAAGGTTCATGACCGAAGAAGGTCTGTCAGAACACAACTGCACAGCAGGGGAGATCGCTGTACTAACATTGCATAGTTAGTTAGTACAACAGCTCTTCCTGAGCTGTCAACCGCTGGGTTGAACGAAAAACACTAGTAGTGTGTAAAAAGCTTTAGATTTTGGGGAAGCAATACTAATTGCTGTATGAAATAGGTGATGTTTACGGAAAATATTACCTCTCTGTGACTGAAGTATAGGTTTTTCCTCGCGCACACTTGTAACACTCGGTAAGAATAAAAAAAAAAAAACACATACACACACACACACACACACATATACATATACATATATATATATATATCACAAAGTATTTCAGCTAATAGTGTGAATAGGACAAAAAAAAATAAATAAAAAAAAATAAAAAAAAAAGCTACTTCCTAGCTATCCATTAGGGGAAATGCTACTTAAGCATGCGTTAAATTGCCTGAAAATATAAAAAGTTCAAGTCATGAGGCTAAAATATGCAATGTTACATTTGTTGAATGAAAGTTCCTTGAGTCTAACAGTAGGACCTGACCCTGCAAAACACAAAATGGAACTTAGAAGGTTTTAACCACAAATGATACTTACCTGTGACAAAATTACATTGTACCATTCATGTAAAGTTTATGAACTTTCTCCTTGCAAGAATGGGGAGCCAAAAAAAAAAAATGGCCCCATTTATGCGCCAATTTAGCACATAATTTAAACATTTCTTTACCTGGAATACTGAGGCAAGTCACTATTCTGATGCTAAAATCAGCTGACACATGCAGTGTTTACCATTACCGGCACCCTGAACCATACCAAACCACTCCTGTTATACCTGCCTACATTCCCACATGAAGAACCTGCAAATGTAAAGTTATGATTTACACCTTTACGAGTTGACACCTTTTTGGTTTAAACAAAATGAATTCCTCGGGGATACAGTTCTTTGTCTTTCTTAAGGAGATCATTGTACATCTGTTCATATGTGGTTTTGAAATCGTAAACATTTGGCTTGTCCGGTGCTGGTCCAGGAAGTTTAACATGTGTTCCTGTTCCAAAAGATCGAACGTTGAAGGACCGTTTGCTGAAACAAAAAGAAAAAAAAAAGAGAAAAGAATGAACAACAAGCATTATATTTAACAAAAAATAAAAAAAGGGTTTCATTGTGTGTGTTCAGATGTGGCACAGAAAGCAGTATAAAACGAAGATTCAAGCTTTTCATCTTGGCACTAGACTGAAGTTCAAAAAGCAATAGATTTTATGAAATAAGAGTGTCCGAGGCCCCTTTCACGCGACTGGACCGATCAAGTCTGCCTGTCCGTTTTTCAGGTGGACCTGATCGGGCCACATATTCTCCTCTATAGAGAGGTGGATGTCATCGGAGATGTGTCTGCTGACCCCCGTTTGTCATCCGATCCGACAAGATCCTCTTAAAATAGACGGAAGGCGTTATGTATACAATTCTAGTGTGTACCCAGCTTACCAGTCTAGATCCTACCCTGTGCAAATAAGATTTAGGCACACCCCCTCAAGCAAGTGAGCCACGTGAGTCTTGATTTACATATGCACCTACCTGCCCAAATTTTGGTTAAATAATCGTGCACATTCAGCTGCAGCATGTAACAATGTCCCATCCCATATATTTTGTAATTTTTGTTCACTATTAGGGACTTGGCACCACTGTTTTAGGTTGGTCTGGTTAGGACAATCAAGCCTTTAAAGCCCCGTACACACGTACCGATTGTCGGCCGTAAATATTCGGCCGACGACCGATCGGCCGATTGTAGGCTTGTTAGTACGATGCTTCCGACAGCGCACTTTCGGCCGAACAGAATCTGTCGTGCAGGCATTAAAATTTTTGTTGGCCAACACCAGAACGGCCGATTGTTCGCCAGTCAGTACAGATTTCGGCCGACAGACAGCAGATTAGCAAGACTGGGCATGCTCAGAAAAGAAAAAAAGACAAGGAAAGTTAACCATCACATGACATCACTTCTGCAGTCGGCTGTTGGCCGAAAAAATTTGTGCGCAGTCTTTTGCAGTTTTCAACAGACACGACAGCCCTGGACAAAAGACGGCCGATCAGTACGTGTGTACGGGGCTTAACAATGAGTTTTGTCAAAAAGGGTATCCTGAACTGGGCCAATTCAATTATATACGCCATTAGGGCTCCCACACCTTGCGATTTGTTGGGGTTGTCAATACAAAGTTAATGGTACCCCAATCGCAGGTGGCAAATAGTGCGTTTGCATGTATTGGATCGCAAAGTACAAAAACGATCATGCAATCCAGTTTAGTACAACGCCAAAAAAGGCGCAATGCACTTCTTTGGTGCCATTTTAGTCCATTCAAAAATAGGCTCAAATTGCACCACAATAATTGCATATTGCACAGGATATGCGCTGCAGTTTCTATGCGATTCACATGCAGTATACAGTGTGAACTTAGCCTAAAGTACATCACAAGCCGTATTTGTAGAAATTTGCACTTGGTACAACATATGTCCATGCAGCTACAACTCCTGCCTGCAAAAGAAAGAGCCAGCTAAATTCAGTATCATCCCAAAATCATTAGGACAAAGCCCATCAACTGTCTGCAAAGAAGATTTTGTAGCTGCAAACATTACTTTTTCATCACCATAAGGTGAAATACAGCTCCACCCTGACCTAGAATTAAAGAAGTGTGGGACTGGAAACACACAGACCTAGATGACTGCACCAGTCCCCAACTGGCTCTAAGACTGAGAACCGAGTGATCACATGACTGCTGATCGCTCTGTTCTCGGTCTTTAGTGAGTAGCGAGTGATGACCGTCAGTCAATGGCTCTCTGCTCCTCCAGCTCTCACTGGAGCATATGGCTATGGAGGGTCTGCAAATAAGAATAGATGACCCGACATCACAAATCATTGCTAAAATCCCATCCCCCCCCCCCATGAGTTCAAAACAAGACATTAGCAGGGCATCAGCACAGACAGCAAGGTTGACATGTTTCACATCTGAAACACCTTAATCATAACTGGCGAAAGAAAATTGATTTTTTAGCCATGATTTGAGGGGTGTGGTGATCCACTCTTATTTGCTGTATCTCAGGCATGATCCGGACCTGGAGTAGTACATTCTTCCTTTTCAGGCTGTGCAGGGGGCAGAAGCAGCTGCCAGTATGGCATCAGGGCAGATCCCGCAGAGCATGGACCGCCTAATGTCATCTGACAGCAGGCTTTAGCTTGCTGTTGGCTGAATCTGGGTCACAGGAGTGCAGAAATAAGTGTACTCCTTTGACCCAGAAGTAAGGCCATAAAAAGCTTTTGGGTCTGTTACATGTACTTGTAGATTTAAATACATTAATAAATTGAAGCCAAACTCCAGCTAACACATGATAAGCAGTTACAGCAAGAGGTTATATACAAAATAAAAGCGGATCATTGTAAGCACCCCTGTCAGTGTTAAATTGTTTGTCTCAACCCTTTAACTGCTACATCTGCAGGAATATCAACAAACTAGAGGCTTAAAATGTATTTGGAGTAACTGCACAAACATAGGGGTTACACAAGAGCAGAACAGAACAGTTTGGGAGACTCCTACTCCAGCACATACCAAACTACAGAAAAGTGGAGATTTAACCTACCTTGCTGAGCAAAAAATCAGATACATTAAGAACCAAGCATGCAATTCAAACCTACATGAAAATAGTTATAACAAAAAATAAAAACACACAGGCAACTTTGCACAGGTGTAACCCTCCCCCACCCCTCTCCACAAAAAATAAAGAATAAAAAAGGACCACTCTTGCTTATTCGCGCCCCCCCCCCCCCCCATTTTTGCCCAAGTTAATTGACAGGGACCCCCCTATGAAGCCTCCCAGGATATGCAGGTCACATACATTTCTATACAGCGGCCAGAGGAGGGTGAACCTCACAGCATGTCATCAGGGAGCCAGCTGCCTGAACCAGAATCCCAATGATTTCAGAGGGAAGAAGACAGCACAGGACCCGGTCTGTGTCGCTGGGTGGATAATTAGGTTTATTCTGCATAAAAGAGAACTTCACTTCCTTTTGTCCCCCAGGCAAATATTCCAGTATTGGTTTATACAAGGTCATCACCTGACTACAGACCGTATCTTACACAGAAGGCGCTCATTAAAGTGATGTTCCACCCAAAAGGTGGAACTTCAACTTTAAGCACTCCTTACCCCCTTACATGCCACATTTGGCATGTCATTTTTTATTTTTATTTTTTTATGGGGGTGGCGGGTACCTAGTTGACCGGTACCCTCTCCCACTTTCGCTCGGGACACCTAGGCAACTCGCGTGCGCCCCTGGCTGTGAGGCTGCAAGCGGTCACAGCACGGTGCCCACACTTGTGATGCCAGAGCCGGGGAGAGGCGAGGGAGAAGAGCGAGGCTTTGAGCGGCCGCATCGCTGGATCGTGGGACAGGTAAGTATGTTTATTAACAGTCAGCAGTTACACATTTTGTAGTTGCTGAGTGAACTTAAAAACGACTGGAACTCCACTTTAACTAGCTGAAATTGTCAATCAGCTTGATGATATTCACTTTGGCCGGTCATACACTAAGCGTATTTTTCTTTCCTGCACCCACAGGTTGCAAACAAAACAATTTTGCTTGATCTCCTCCCCCCCCCCCCCCCCCCCCCCCATCAACACAGACAGTGTTGATGCAGTAATCCCTCCTGCCAAGCTATTGGGCCTTCCCCACCGGGGAAAAAAAACTGCACTACATAAAAAATAAAAAAAAGTGGTGGACTGAACATTTTGGGTGGCCAACAATGAATGTGCTGCACATAAAAATGAGAGATAAGAACTCCAACTGAAATTTTAAATAAATCCTTGTAACCAATCTGATCAATAATACAGTGACAGTGAGTGCTTTCCCTGTAACTGCACATAGATTGGCATAGCATTAAAAGTCAAAAGTGTGGCTTTGAAAAAAAAAAAATTATACTCATCTAGGTGGGTGCAGCATCTGTAGTGGGAACTGAGTGATCAAACACCACTGACTGCTCAATTCTCTTCCTCTGCTCTGAGCGGAGAGCCATTACTGTAAATCACGGGCTTTTTGCGCTCCTATCCTCTGGAGGAGTTGGGAGGGACTAACTCAGGCTCTCAGCAGCAAGCAAAGAGGCTGAGCCAGGTGCCGATCCAGGCTTCTGGGTGGAACAGGATATTTCCAGAGCCTGGATCAGCTCTGTGAAGTCAGCCAATAGACTTTAGTTTATGGCTGAAAATGGATCACAGGACTGCACAATGAACTGCGCTCCTGTGATCCACAGAAGTATAGCCAAAAAAGTTTGGGCTAGACTGCTCCTTTATTGTGTGGCAAAGATGGATGCTGTGACATTCATACAGCCAGAGTAGGAGCCCCGTCCCACCTGTGCATCTTGTAGAGCACCCATTTCACATGTTGGCAAGTTATGCATAGCCCAAACTTTTTTTTCCAGTAATGGGAAGGTTTAGAACCCCTGCTGGGTTTTAATGGTTTTCTTTGTCAAAGCTAGATCGATACACCTTCTAGATTTGTTCCAGGGGCCAAGGACATTGAGAGGTTTTTAAACTATCTACTACCCAAAACCCCTCTATCTGTGCTGGATATCATTGCCACCAAGAAAATAAATAAGGTGAAATCCAAAATTCTTTGAGTTGTCCCCAGAAGAAATTGGCACCTGTTCTGAGACAAACTAAAAAGGGAAATCCTGATACAATTGACAAATCAGCTTGGGGTGCCAACTCTAGGGATCCCTGGGCAGTTAAGAGTCCTATTAAAAGCCAGCAGCTACAGTATACCTAATTATATACCCATCAGGAATTTAGAATTGGCACAGAGCATACATTCTATAGCACCTCCAATTTCCCTCATTTAAACCCATTTTTTTCCAAACAGCAGCAACGGTATTTGTAACTGCGGACCAAAAAAAAAAAAAAAAAAAAAAAAAAAAAGTTTTTTTTTTTTTCTCCCCCTCAGACTGGAACTCCACTTTAAGTTGAATTTGTATGTAAATTGGAACAGGTATATTTTGTAAGTGTAGCTCCAGACAAAATATTTCTTCTTTGGATAGCATAGGGAAGGGTTAACTGGCAATGCAGTGATGTGGGGTTACTGACAGGTCCGCCGGACAGTAGGTGTCAGCATGCGGTGAACAGCAAGATTGCCACCCAGCTGTTTACAGGACCAGCGTGACATCACGCTGCCTCCATTCTTAAGTAGGAGTCATATGCAAGTCGGATGTTTGTAACTGTACATACACTTTTAGGTCTCTTTTACATGGCTGTACAGGGCCCACCATACACTGCCCAGGTTAGATTTTTGCAGCAGGTAAGGACAGATTTTTTCCATTTAGCTGCGGACAGAAGACTGTACAAATCAATGGCAAGCTGACATTATCTGCAGCTGTTTGCAAGTACTCATACAAGAAGTGATTACATGCTGTTATAGACAGATGAACAGTCCTATACACAGGCAGTCTGTGTCCAGGGCCACTTATGCCCCTAACCAATCACTCCATACTGGATTTTCCATTAAGCCCCAGTTCACACCTGAGCATTTTGTAGTTTCTCTATGTTTGACACGCTCAACATGCAAAATCACATGGTTTGTAATTGTGCTCAGTCACTTGTAGGGTGGCATCCTGTGCTCATAGTACATAAGATATTTCAGGGGTGTTCAACCTGCGGCCCAAGATGGCTATGAATGTGTCCCAACACAAAATCATGAACTTACTTCATGTTACATTTCGAATTTATTGTAAAAATGCATTCACACTTAGCGAGCACATGCAGCCAAAGAAAAAGTTGACAGTGCCTCTTTACTGGACTTTTAGAAGTTTTATCTTCCCAAAGAAAAATCTTCCACTCTGCACAATCACACCTTATTTATATGTCATCAGTTTTCGGCAGCACCTACGTTTCTATGCAACTATTTCCAAGGATGAAGTACAGAAAAGGGCAAAATTAGAACAAAAAAAACGAATGAGCACCTCCTTGAGAGGTCACTGAGAATTGCTACAACATTTATCCAACCAGATATTGATGCATTAATTTATCAAACACCCTGTCAAATAGCGCACCAGTTTTATGTTGCCTTCTTTATTCCTCAGACGGGTACATGATCTATATCAGTGATCACTTGTGATCTGTCTGATTTTTTCTGCTCATCAACTATCCTTAAGGCTGGGTTCACATAGGACATACGAATGCAATTGGCTCCCAATGGAGCGGATTCACACGTGTCCAGGGTGGCCGCGGTGCGAATTCCAAAAGGGTGCGTTTTTGGGTCCGGTTAAGGTGCGAATTAAGGCAAAAATTCAGACCTGAATCGCACCAGACCCCAGGCTCAAAAACTAAATGTGTGGCCCGAGACAATTCCTCTTCGTCCAATGTGGCCCAAGAAGGTCAAAAAGTTGGACGCCCTTGCACAAGAGTGAGGCAAGCTTAGACAAGGCATAGATTAGGCGATTTTCTTCCCTGCAACCAAAAATTGCTTAATTAGCCATTAACAGTCAGTGTTGATGGGGGAATACCTCCCGCAAGCTATTGTCTTTCCTGTGGTTGGGGGGGGGGGGGTCATGGGGAGCTGTCCCTGCCAGGAGAACACAATTATTGCTAGCGGCTACAGACACTGTCAATGATAGCATGCTAGAAACCTGACATGCTGGTAGTTCCCAAGTTGATCCATCAATTGACTTGGGTACAATCAGCCTGCCCATACATGGATTGAATCTCTGCCAGGCCCCGCTGAACCAGCCAAGATTTGAAATATTTATGGCCGGCTTTAAAGCTGAAGTTGTGACCTGCTAAGCAAACTATGTTCTGGAAATTGTAGGAATGGTGCTTTATTTTACACATACACTGACATTTGTTACTGAAATCTAGTATTACATTACAAACTGAGAAAAAAAGATTCCCAATACAAAAACTTCATTGACTGCCAAGTAGAACATGGGTCCCACTGTGAGAAGGCTTAATTATTTAGAGTGGTTGTAAACTTCAGACAAGAAATCTGAACAAAGCATATCCTTCAATAGCAGGCATCTCCAAACTTTTAAACAAAGGGCAAGTTTATTGCGCTTCAGACTATGGGGGCTGGACTGTGACCATCAGGAGTAGAAAATGTCCTGGTATCAGTGGGAGTAAACCATGTCCCATCTTTGGTATCAATAAGAGCAAATGTGCCCCATCGCTGATTTCATTGGGAGGCATTGTGCCCTTATCAATACTGTAATTTGGCTCCATTGTTGTCATTGGAAGGAACTGTGCCACATCAATGATATCATTAGGTCCCATTGTTGTGTCATTGGGAAGAATTGTGCCCCTTCATTGGTGTCAGTGGATGAAATGGTGCCCCAAGGGCCAGATAAATGCAAGCAAATTGCCGCATCTTCCCCCTGGACCAGTTTGAAGACCACTGCCCTAGAGTTTGTAAACATTTCTGCTGAGAGAAAAGCTGAAATTGTGAAAATAAATGTTCTTTTCCAAATGCTACAAGGATAACAAAAACACATCCTTGCATGCCAGAGGTGCCCCAAAGACAAAATGACTTTTAGGGGCCATTCACACCACATGCAGTGTGTTTGGAGACCCCTAGGGGGTTGATTTAAGCACTTGCCGACCAGCCACCGCACACATACTGCGGCAGGTCGGCTCTATTGTGTTAAAAACTACGTACATGTACGTTTTGTGCAATAGCCAGTGGAGGCGCGCTGATTGGTCAGAGGGGGAGACAATCAGTGGACACAGTGTCAGCCGGCCACCCGCGATCGCTCCACAGTCACAGATGACCACAGGCGTCCTGTGTTCCTGCTATTCAGGAACACAGATCTCTACGCTCATCTAGTGAGTCCACCCCACACAAAGCATCCCTTAGGGCAGTGATGGCAAACCTTGGCACCCCAGATGTTTTGGTACTACATTTCCCACTACACTGAAGCGTGCATAAGCATTAAGGGAAATTTAGTTCCAAAACATCTTCGCCACCACTGCCCTAGGAACACACTTAACCCTGTCATCGCCCCTGCTGTTAACCCCTTCCCTGCCAGTGTTATGAGTCACTGGTCCCCTCAAAAGTGTCAATTAGGTGTCCGATCTGTCTGCAAAAAAAAAAAAAAAAAGCCATAAATCTATCCCCTAGTTTGTAGACGCAGAATACATAGTGGCCTTTTATTTGGCTCTGTTTTATAGCAGAAAGTAAATTTTTTTTATTTTTCCCCCTTGAGTGCCGGTTCACACTTATGCGATGCGGGAAGGCTGCGAATTCGCAGCCTGTTCCCGCATCGCACACGCACCCCCAGCAGTTCACACTGCCATATGCGATACGCTGGGGGTGTCAATGTAATCTTAACGACACCCCCAGTTTGATCGCATATCGCAGTGCGATCGTGCAGTTCGCACAGGATCGGATAAGTGTGAACCGCTGTGCGATCCGATCCTGATGCGGCTGCAAAAATGCCTCCTGTGCGTGTTTGCTGCGGGTGCGATGCGAATTTAGCCATACAAACTGTATGGCTAAACTCGCACCGCACAGCCGATGGCATGTAATGTCGGAGCAGTACGCTCCGATATTACATGCGAACCCGGCACTCGCACAAGTGTGAACCGGCACTAAATTGTTCCACTTTGTTTATAGCGCAAAAAAATAAATAAATAAAAAAAAAAAAAACTGCAGGGGTTATCAAATACCACTAAAAGAAATCTCTATTTGTGGGAAGAAAAAACATCAATTTTATTTGGTTACAGCTTTGCACGACTGCGCAATTGTCAGTTAACGCAGTTCCGTATCGCAAAAATGGTCTGGTCATGGGGGGGAACAAACACACACAAAAAGAGCTTTGTTTCCAGGCCCATCTCTAGTGTTTCTAAACAAAGCAGTCAGTCAGAAGCAAAGAGCGAGTCAAAGAAACCACGCAGATATATTTTTCATGCTATGCTCAAGTCTACAGGGTAAGGTGCAAGACGTACAGGTATGTTAGGTCTCAGACATGTCCATTGTGTCACTCTCTCCAGAAGAACAGCACCATCTTTTTAAAGCATCATTCGGAGTCACCATCTACTTCCTAAACAATATGTAACCTGTCCAGCTATATCCTAGTCTGTCCCCTTTTATTCAATCCATGAAACCATTTCTCTTCAGGCAAGCCTATCCAACTCATCCCAACACAGTTACTAACTTTTGTATCACTTGCCTCTTCGTTTGAAATTGTAGGCTCTCGCAAGCATGGCCCTCATAACCCTGGTCTTGAACTGTATTGCAACTGTACTGTCTCCGTTTATTTTGTAAATCAGTGCACAATGTCCTGGCACTTATAAGCATTTAAAGAGGAAGTAAACCCTCCTCTGCAAGTTGTACCTATAGGTAAGCCTATGATAAGGCTTACCTATAGGTACTGTAAATATCTCCTAAACATATACCGTTTAGGAGATATTTACCTTACATTCAGCCAGTGACGTCACTGGTGCATGCGCTCTGAAGGAACGGCCGCTCGTGCCGTTCCTTCAGAGTCCCGTGACCATCGGTGTGCGTGGGAGTGACGTCACCGTGGCTCTGGCCAATCAGATGGCCGGATGCCGCCCGTCAGAGGTAAGCGGGCGGCACGGTGGGGGCTCATTCTAAGGTAAGTATTTCATAATGAGCTAGTATGCGATGCATACTAGCTCATTATGTGTTTCTCTTGCAGGGTGGAAAAAAAAAAAGTGGGTTTACAACCTCTTTAAAAACATTCAATGAGAATCTGGACTGTGTACGCATGGTCTCACAGTTTAGCCCCCTGTTGCTGCCTCTACTAGTGTCTTGGTGCAAAGTTAAGCCGGTCATAGATGATATGATTCCCTTTCCTGCAAAAGCAGGCTGCAGAAAAGAAAATATCTCTTGATTTCCCCAACACAGTCAGTGTTGATGGGGGAATCCCTCCCGTGGAGCTAGTGTTCTCCCAGCAGGGACAGCACGGACAACACTGACAGTGTTGATGGGGGAAATCAAGAGGTTTTCTGAAAGAAAATCGTGTCATCTACGGCCGGAAAACAGTGATTGCTTGCAGCTATAGCTGACGGCAATAAATCGCATCCTAAAAATCCAAAATGCTGGTTGTTCCAATAGGGATCCAACTTTTATTCCTTTCAAACAGTCTATGGCCAGCTTAACCATGTACAGTCTGCACTAAGGTCCTCCTCTGCTTCCACAGAACACAAATGTGACATGGCACTTTGCTTAAAGTTTACAGGAAGAGCAGATTGAAGAAACGCTCCCTCCTGCCTGGTGCAGTGTATTTTTATTAACAAAATATAACCGCGCTAGTGAAAAATTAAGTAAAGCAGCAGCTTCCATTTAGATGGCACCAAATAAATTATATATAAGCTGCGCTAAAATAAATGAACCATGCAAGTGAAATTGCACAAATACAATAAAGTGACAAATAGTGAACAACATACAATTAGAATGACCAACTAATAACCAATAAATTAATCAATATATAAATGGATAGTCCAAAAAGTCCCAAAGTGACAAATGTGCAGAAATTATAATGCTATACGGTGTCCAATGCCAGTGCTCAATCCGCCACCAACTGTGGATCTGCTTACCAGAAGCCAGATTGAGGGAGGCTTATCAATCACCAGACAGATGAATCAGAGAGACAGGGCTTGAATGGACCACCAGAACCTGGATATCCGCAATAAAAATTTTATGGATGGAATATGTCACCTAGTGCCAGCTCTTGGCCTCAGAATCCATGGATAGGTATCAGCCATTATGAAAAAGAACATACGAGGCTCCATAGTGCATACCATTAAACTAAATTTATTTAAAAAAACGATGAGACTTACATAAAACAGAGTATAAGCATAAAACACAAGAGTATAAGCATAAAAACAAAGCTGCCGGACTGCTTTAGAGCCGCCCGTCCTGGGTTCAACGTAGGTGACGTCAGCATGCCGTGACCAAACGCGTTTGGTCACAACTGACGTCCTCCTGGGGTACCATTATGCTTTGCCATGTAACCAGGTGCAGTAACTATAGTTCAATACAATGGATGTTTGTTACATTACTTTTGTGGGCTGTCACAGGGGCCAAGGGTACATGTCGAGCCGGGTTGCAGCATGTATGCAAGTGCCGACGATCCGTACAGTACAGGTGCTTCCTCTTAAGAAATGGCCTGACCGGTTCACTGGAATGCACAAACAGTGCAGAGCGCCAATAGTGGCCACGCTGTGCTTTCCAGGCACTGGCTTAATGACACACAGAAATGTAATTTTTGGTAAGTACATCACCACTGCTCGGCAATAGTGCAGGAAGCCGAATAAACGTCGGTTGCAGTGGACCACGCACGTCACTTCCTGCTGTGAAGCAGCCACATGCACGGAGCAAAATAACTACATTATAGGCTGTCTTAAGACCTCTCAAGGGGCTTACCAAACACGCTAGGCTGGGTTCACATATGGATGCATTTTTAACTGCATCCAATTCCTATAACATGTGAATGTGACCAGCTTTGGGTAGTTTCGAAAAGGGTCCTGTGTGTGTTTTTTTTTCTGTTAAAAAAAAAAAAACAGTGAACAGAAACGCACCAGACTCCGGACAGCAAACCGCAGCCATTTATACATGTGAACCCTATCATAAAGTGCAGTATTTCACATGCTAATATGCATTGCATTAAGGGAGCCAATGCATTTTGAGTGGACCGTCAATGCACTAAACTAGACTTGGGATGCTCTGCACTACATGAGTGTTGGTATTTTTCAAGGTGTGGTGGAGTGCCATTCAAAACTGAACGCTCTGCAATGTGCTGCCAATCATGTGTTACCAGGCATTGTGGCAACATGCTTTTTATCATGCATTTCCCAACACATCAGCATGAAACTTTAAAGATAAAAATGTACATTTATTGTTGCTGTATATTATGGCATACCCATCGATTGTGGTGTGCCATGAAAATTTGTCCCCTTTAAGTTGCAGATCTTTTTGAAGAAATCAATTTGGCTTTTCAAAAACTTGAGGCAGAGCGCATCAGATATGACTCGCCATCTGTAAGATCCCTTGGGTAGTAATTGGATCTGAAAAAAAGACTGCTAGAAGGAAAAAAACAATTCCTTAAGACCTAAAAAGGCTGATACCTAAAAAAGGGATCCCTGTTGTTCCAAAGTAAGCAGAGAATGAAATTCAGAATGTGGAAGTGGAAGCTTTAACTCTGGAGCCATCAGCTTAATAATTGCGATAAGACAGCCATGGAGCTTACATCTTTATTAAAAAAAAAAAAAAAAAAAAAAAAAAAACAACACTTCCATATTTCTACTCACAGGTTCATGTAAAGGAAACTCGCATGAAAAACAAAAAGAATCGATATTCTTAAAACACCACAAAATGCTGGTCGTCTGTCCTACATGCTTATCCCCCGACATTACATAAAATAGCCACCGACCTGGAAGCATTATGAAACTAATGGCAATACTGGAACCAGAAAGTATCTCAAAGTATTAAAACCAGCTTAAAGCTAGCCATACATGTGGCAACTTGATAGAGCTTCCATGAGAACAAATACATTTTTTGTCAAAACTGCAAATTAATTAGACAAAGGGGAAATTAATTTATTCCCTGCAAATTTTGTAAGTTTGCCCACTTAATTATAGACCATTTCTTTGTATCATAGGTGTATTTTAAAAACGATAGAGAAAGATTATCAACCAAAAGTCCAGGAAAAAAAAAAAAAACACAATACCAAAGGAGTTGCAGTTCAGTGAGTAAAATAAGTATTTGATCCCCAAGCAAAACAGGACTTCGTACTTGGTTGAGAAACCCTTGTTGGCAAGCACAGCCACAGAGTTAAGATGTTTCTTGTAGTTAGTGACCAGGTTTGCACACATCTCAGGAAAGATTTTGGTCCACTTTACAGATCTTCTCTAAATCCTGAAAGTTTCTTGGCAACTCAAAGTTTCTGCTCCCTCCGTACATTTTCTATAGGATTAAGGTCTGGAGACTGGCTAGGCCACTCCATTACCTTAATTTGCTTCTTGAGCCACTCCACTGATGCACTGGCAGTATGTTTGGATCATTTTCATGCTGGAAGACCCATCTACGGCCCATCTTCTGTGTTCTGGCTGAGGGAAGAAACGTCTCATACATGACTTTCCAAAACATGGCCCGATCTATTGGCCCCTCAATGCGGCAAAGTCAGCCTGTATCTTTAGCAGAGAAACAGCCCCAAAGCATAAGGTTTCCACCTCTGTGCTTAACTGTAGGCATGGTGTTCTTAGGGTCATAGTCAGCATTTTTTGTTCCTCCAAACACAGCAAGTTGAGTTAATGCCAAGGGGCTCAATTTTGGCCTCATCGGACCACACCACTTTCTCCCAATCATTGTCTGAATCATTTAGATGTTCATTAGAAAACTTCTGATGGCCTGTATTTGTGCCTTCTTAAGGAGGGGGGGGGGGACCTTGTGGGTGCTGCAGGATTTCAATCCATGACGGCGTATTGTATTACCAAGGGTTTGTTTGGTGACTGTGGTCGCAACTGCCTTGAGATCATTCACAAGCTCCTCTGTAGTTCTGGGCTTAGCCCTCACTTTTATCATGACCATCCTTACCCCAAGGTGAAATCTTGCATGGAGCAATTGATGGCAATTTTGTATTTCTTCCATTTGTGAATAATCGCTCTAACGGTTGTCTCCTTCTCACCAAGCTTCGTGCTAATGGTCTTGTAGCCCAATCTAGCCTTGTGCAGGTCTACAATCTTGTCCCTGTGATTTCCTTTGGTCTTGCCTGTGATAGTTCGGTTTGAAAGGGTAAAGAATATCTGTGGATAGGTGTCTTTTATACATGCAACGAGTTGTCGTTAGGCGCACCTTCTTAAATTGACAGAACTAATCTTGTGTACCACATGAGCACATACTGTTGCCAGTCTGTGGGAGCCAGAAATATTGTTGGTTGGTAGAGGATCAAATACTTATTTTCCTTACTGAACTGCAACTCAAATTTATAACATTTGTATTAGAGCTGCACGATTAATAAAAAATTGCGATCTCGATTCAAACTCCTTCAGAGCCGGTTCACACTGGGGCGACTTGTCATGCGACCTGGTCACCTGACAAGTTGCCGTAGGTCGCCTGCCATAGATTAGCACAGGACCCGTTCTAATAGGAGCGACACAAGTCGCTCCGACTTAGAAAAAGGGTCCCGAGCTACTTTGGGGCGACCTGGAGCGACCTGCATTGACTTCAATGATATGAAGTCCTTGCATGCCGCTCCGGCAAAGTCGGGTCGCGCCTATGTGAACCGGCTCTCACGATCCTAATACAGCATTTCCACGATTCATACCATGAGCCATTCTCTGCTCATTCACAGCAGTCAAAAAAAAAAAAAAAAAAAAAAGCCTCCAGTAAATGTTTATCAACATTTTTCAGTGCTGGGAGAGAACTATAAACATGTTTTACAATGTTATTTCGTTCTTCAAGATCAAAAAGGGATGAACTGCTGTCAGTTATGCTCTATTCACACCTGAGCGTATAGTTTTCAGGAGTTTTGCTTCAAGTAACAAAACGCTCTTATGTGAACAGGGGCCACTGAAACAAATAAGGGTTTTGCTTGTTGAGCATTTTGAGACTTCAGAGATGAGTGTTTTACAAGATGAAACCCGCTCAGGTGTGAACAGGGCCTAAATGAGGTCAGTTTAACCAAAGACTAATGCCCCGTACACACTTACCGATCGTCGGCCGAAAATATTCGGCCAACGACCAAATGTATGCTTGTTAGTATGATGCTTCCGACAGCCGACAGCGCATTTTCGGCCAAACAGAATCTGTAGTGCAGGCATTCAAATTTTTGTTGGCCAACACCAGAACGGCCGATTGTTCGCCAGTCAGTACAGAATTTGGCCGACAGACAGCAGATTTGCAAGACTGGGCATGCTCAGAAAAGAAAAAACACACGGAAAGTTAACCATCACATGACATCACTTCTGCAGTCGGCTGTTGTTGGCCGACAAAATTCGTGCGCAGTCTTTTTGCAGTTTTCAACAGACACGACAGCCCTGGACAAAAGACGGCCGATCGTTCGGCCGACGATCGGTACGTGTGTACGGGGCTTAAGTCTCTGACATTTGTTGCTTACAATTTAAAAAATTTGTATTTTTTTGCTATAAATTTACTTAGAAACCCCAAACACACACACATATATACACACATTAGAGCTGCACTATTCTGGCTAAAATGAGAATCACGATTTTTTGCTTAGAATAAAGATCACGATTCTCGGTGCAACATCATCTTTTACATTATATAAAAAAACAATAGGGCTAACTTGTATTTTTTCCCCAAAAAACTGCGTTTGAAAGACTTCTGCACAAATACCGTGTGACATAAAAGATTGCAATGATCGCCATTTTGTTCTTTAGAGTCTCTGCTAAAAAAATATATATAATGTTTGGGGGTTCTAAGTAATTTTCTAGCAAAAAATACTTTAAGGGCTCTTTCACACGGCCGCTCCGCTTGTCCGCAAATCATCCTATTTTTTTGCGGATGATTTACGGACATAATGTAAGTCTATGGCATTGCGGATGTCAGCGGAATACCATCCGCTGACATCCGATTTTCTTCCTTTCAGTTCTGTTCCGTTTTTTGGAACGGAACAGAACCCTATTTTTCCTCCGTGTAAAAAACGGAAAGGAAGGAAAATCGGATGTCAGCGGTGTCATCCGCAATCCACATAGACTTACATTATGTCCGCATATCATCCGCAAACGGATGGGATGATATGCGGGCATACGGAGCAGATGACACAACCGTCATCTGCTCCCGTGAAAAAAAAAAAGTCCCGCAGCGGACACAAACAGCTGAGCGGCCGTCTGAAAGAGCCCCAAGAGGTTAAACTGCTCTCCCTTACAGCCGGAAGTTCATTTCTTTGATCTAAAGAACGAAAAGATACATTGTAAAGCATTTTGTTTATAGTTATCTAGCAGCTTTAACAATGTTGATAAACATTTGCGAAGACTTTTTTTTTTTTACAGCTGTGAGTGAGCAGAAAACGGCTCAGTAAGAATCGACGACTTGCAGTTTTAAGATCGTCAGGGGGGTGAATCGAGATCGTGATTTTTTAACGATTAATTGTGCAGCTCTAATACACATACACACATAAGCACAGACCCTAGACTCTAGAGAATAAAATGGCGTTCAATGCACTCTTATGTCCCACTATTTGCCTAGCGGTCTTTCAAACGCAAATTTTTGGGAAAAAATACACTTTAATGAATTAAAAAAAAAAAAAAAACGTAAACTTAGCACAATTTTTTGTATAATGTGAATGATGATGTTACACCGAGAATTGTGATCTTAATTCTAAGACAAAAAATCGTGATTCTCATTTTATCCACAATCGTGCAGCTCTAATTTGTATCCTGTGGTTTTCTTTTTTGATTTTTGGCTGATATTCGGTCTCAGACTGGGCAAACTTATAAAATCTGCAGGGGATCAAACAATCGTTTCCCACACTGTAAAAATGGTAGAATGGATTGATCGCAAGATGTGCTGCCACTGAACCCCACAGAAAAATATATTATATATAAATATAATGACTTTTGAAGAAATCTGTATTGATTCTTCAACCAGATTCTACTCATATTCTGGTGGTCAATCAAGCTCATGAATGGTAGATTGCCTAGTTTATGGGGATTACATAAGGGAAAAAAAAAAAAAAAAAACACCACACACCTGTGTGCAGCAGCCCCCCCTCATACTTACCCAAGCCCAATCTTGACCCAGCGAATTGCACGCGAGTCTCACCTGTCCAGGACTTTCCCTCCTTATTGGCTGAGATAGCAGCAGGTGCCACTGGCTCCTGCCAATCAAAGCCAGTGGGAGGGGGGGAGAGAGGGGGATGAACCGCAGCTCAGGTCCCATAGCAAGCTGCTTGCTGTAGGCGCAGTTGGCAGGAGGGACGGGCCAGGATCGCTGGAGAGGGACCTGAGAAGGAGGATCTGGGCTGCTGCTATTTGTTTAATATCACTTTAAAGTAAAAAAAAGGCAAAAATATACTATTAGATATGGATATAGCCCAAATAAAGCCAACATATACATTCAGAGGACAAAGCCACTAATACTAAAGTGCATAAAAATAGATCCAGATATATATATATATATATATATATATATATATATATATATATATATATATATATATATATATATATATATATATATATATATATATATAAAAAAAACACAATCTACTATACTATTCAGGTCACCAAGATCAAGACGTACAAGACAATTTGTACACAAAAGGTATACAAGCAATATAAAGAACTGTAAAAGCCCTTGTACACAGCAAATACATCAGGGCCACTTCCAATAAGCACTTGCATTTCTTATTATTCTGGTCTGTTCATTGTAAAAAAAAAAAAAAAAAAAAAAAAAAAAAAAAAAAAACACAAACTTGCCAGATGACCTTAGGAGTTGTAAATAGGTATTTGAAGTATAAATTGACAGTAAAAAGGCAGCAAAAATGTATAATAATAAAAAAAAAAAAAAACACACACACACCACGTAACAGTATATTACTCAAGCAGACACAAAATGGTACCCAGTAGTACCTGTATTTTGAAATTATACATCCGTATACATCTCTAGAGCACAAAACCTGCCACTCAGCTCTGGAATCCTTCCCATTATACAAGAAAGCATTGCTGTGCCTCTATTAGCTCTGAATCAGAATTCTAAGTGATTTGGGACAATAGTGGTACTGCTCACAAATCAAAGGTTCACTGAAGTTTGTGTAGAGACTTTGGGCTCAATCACGCAGGTGGAATTGACTATACATCGTGACGAGCCTTTAGATTATTATTATACAGGATTTATATAGCACCAGTTTGCATAGCGCTTTACAACAAATTACTAGTGGAGCACTGAAATTGAAAATTCAGGATGCACTTGGCCAGGAATATAAAATTAGACAGAAAATTTATATTATATATATATATATATATATATATATATATATATATATATATATATATATATATTTTATATAAAATTTTTGTCCCACCGTAAAAACGTTCTCTCTGAAGTTCATTTACAGACAGTCTCTGATCTTCATATCAGTAGGTTTATACTGCCCCCTACAGGAGTAGGACACTAGGCAGAAAAAAAAAAAAAAAAAAACGTTCTGGCTACGCCTTTGGGCAGTCCCAGGGGGTATACCCTCTCTTCCTGCTATAGGATGTCAGTTTTGTATCAAAAGCAGTGTCAGAGAAAAGAATACCAACCCAACTAAAAATAGAGGGGCGGGTACTGCGTCCATCAATGAACTTCAGAGAAAAAGGATTTTTACGGTAAGACAAAAACCCAATTTTCTCTATTGTTCATTGACGGACTCAGTCTCTGATCTTCCTATCAGTAGGGACGTCCCAAAGCAATGAGGGGGAACAGCAGAAAAATAAGTCCCCAAAGCAAAACATAGCCAGCCAGGCAACATAGGACTCATCAGAACAACAAGAACCCACCTAAAAAAACATTAAAAACACCCTCAAGGGAGACTAAGAACCTCCTTAAACAGCAGCCTGCAAAACTTTGTAGCCAAAAGAGGCATCCGCAGATGGCAGCACAACCACCTTATAAAAATTGTTGAAGGTGTGAACAGACGACCAGGTAGCCGCCTTGCAAACCTGAAGCACAGATGCCTGATGGCGAAAAGCCCAGGAAGCACTAAGCGCCCCAGTAGAATGCGCCTTAACAGGGAAAGTGGGAACCTGACCCTTAATCGAATAAGCCTGCACCACCGTCTGTCTGATCCACCTGGAAATAGTCAGATGCAGGCAGCCCTTTCTTGGAGCCATCCGTGATTAGGCAGCCCTTTCTTAGAGCCATCCGTGATTACAAAGAGTGAATCTGACTTCCGAAAAAAGACTCAGACTCCCAAGTACACCCTGATTGCCCGAACCACATCCAAAAGTACGTAATGCAATTTCCTTAGCCTTTGTTTAGGCGTAGGACACAGAGGGTAATACGATGTCCTCATTCAAGTGAAAACTGTAAACCATCTTCGGAAGGATGGACGGATCCGGACGAAGTACCACTTTATCGCCGTGAACCACCAGATAGGGACGACAGGACAATGCCGTCAGTTCCGACACCCTGCACGCAGAAGTAATAGCCACCAGGAAGGCCACCTTCTGGGATAGGGTAAGCAGGGGAATCTCCCAAATACTTTCAAAAAGGAGGTTTCTGGAGAACCAAATGAAGGTCCTAAGGTGGCAACGGAGGTCGCACCGGTGGTACCAAGTGTCGCACCCCCTGGATAAAATTACGCATCAGGGAATGGGTGGCTAATGGCCTTTGGAAAAAAAATTGCCAAGGCCAAGACCTGACCCTTGATAGTACTCAAGGCCAACATTTGATCAACTCCCGTTGGAAGTAAGGCCAAGATCCGACCCACCGAGTAAGAGCGAGGGGGAGCCCCAAGAGACTCCAAACCAAGCAATATACGCTTTCCACGTACGACGACGACAGATCTTCCTAGAAGTCGCTTTTCTCACTTTAAGCAAAGTGGGGATCACTGAAGCAGACAACCCCCTGTCCTCTAGCACCTGGCTTTCAACAGCCAAGCCGTCAAAGCCAGTGACTGTAAAGCAGGATGAAAGATTGGCCCGAGACAGTAGATCCTCCCTATGAGGAAGTCTCCAAGGAGCGTCCGCGACTAGCCTGACCAGGTCGGCGTACCAAGCTCGGCGAGACCAGTTCGGAGTCACAAGAATGACCAGGAATCCCTTCTGCCTCAACCCTGCAAAGAATTCTTGGCAGCAACTTGACAGGAGGAAAGGCATATATCAGCGGATACTGACCAAACAGGGCCATCAGCGCGTCTGCCAGAGGGTCCCGGGAGCGGGCCACAAACCGCTGCACTTTTCTGTTGATCCGAGATGCCAATAGATCTACATCTGGAGTGCCTCAACGAAGGCACAACTGCTGGAACACCTCCGGATGGAGAGACCATTCCCCTGCATCCAAGGCCTATCGACTGAGGTAATCCGCCTACCAATTTTCCACTCCTGGAATATGAACAGCGGAGAGAGCTGGAACAAAGCGCTCCACCCATCAAAGGATGTCTGCCACCTCCAAGGCCGCAAGGACACTTTTGGGGCCTCGTTGGTGATTGCCAAACCACGGCCATGGCATTGTCTGATTGAATGCGCACTGGACAACCCTGCAGGTGCACGGTCCAGTGGACTAGGCAAAGCCTGATCGCTCTTGGCTCCAGAACATTGATCGGCAACCTGGACTCTTCCAGAGACCAGACTCCTTGAGCAGAAAACTTGCCGAGAACCCCTCCCCATCCGGACAGACTGGCATCCGTGGTGACAATTGTCCAATATACAGGGAAGGAGGATTTCCCTTGCTTGAGCATCAGGGACTGAAGCCACCAAATCAGGACCCCCTGGCTCAGCTGGATCCGATTGGCCAGGGAAGTTGGACTCTGTTTCATTTGAGAAGGATTTCCGTCTGGAGGATCCTCGTGTGGAATTGAGAGAAGGGGACTGCCGCGAAGTACGACACCATCAGTTCCAGAACTCTCATACAGGTCCGAAGGGACAACCAATTGCTGGACAACCGCTGAACGCAGTCTGGAGTTTTTCCAGAGAAATAAATACCCTGGCGGAGGACAAGTCCAACATCAGGCCCAGATAGTCCAGTCTTATTGAAGGGACCAGGGATGACTTTTGAAGGTTCAAAACCCACCCAAACTCCTCCAGAGTTCTCATGGTGATCTCCAAATTTGTCACCAGCACCGAGGGAGACTCCGCACGTAGAAGCAAATTGTCCAGGTAACCCAGGACCGATATCCCCCACTTTCGCAATAGCACCAAGACCAGAGTAAACACCTTTGTGAAGATCAGAGGAGCAGAGGCGAGATCAAAGGGTAACGCCACAAACTGATAGTGATCCCCTCCAATGGCAAAACTGAGAAACCGTTGGTGACCTGCACATATTGGGATGTGAAGGTAGGCATCTTTGATGTCTATGGAGGCCAGGAAATCCCCCTGCTGTAGGGAAGCCACCACCATGCGAACTGATTCCATCTTGAATTTTTGAACTTGCATGAAGCAATTCAGTGCCTTCAGGTCAAGGATTGGATTGCACCTTGCCCTCCTTCCTGGGGACCGTAAACAGGTTTGAATAAAAACCCTGAAAACATTCCGCATACGGACCTGAACTATTACTCCCTGTTGTACCAAGTCCTGAACTGCCCCAAAGGGAGCCTGCAAGTGATCCAGGGACAGTCACACATTGGAAGGGAAAAACCTCACCGGTGGGACCGATCGAAACTCGATCTTCGAAGCGGACTGTATGACCTCTTGAACCCATTTGTCTAGTATCCGGGAGAGCCAAAGGTCCGGAAACTGGCAAAGACGTCCCCCCCAGATGCGGATGAGGGCACACCTTCAGGCTGAAGGGGCCATGTCCTTAGGTCTGGAGAAACTAGAGAAACTTGTGTTTGCCAGAACAGGGCCGCTTAGACCCACCCAAGAGAGTCTTGAAGGGCTTTGCCTCATCGACTGACCCTGAGGGATGGAGGGGAAAAAAAAAAAAAATTTGCGAGCTGAAAAGGAGGGACCCCGTCTGTGACGCGGATCCTTACCCTTGTTAGTCTGGGGGAGAGAGGTACACACTTAGAAATCAGACGAACGATCATCCGATTTTCCTCGTTTCACAGCAAATCGGAACCGATGAACGAACATTCGTACAAAAATTCTCGTACGACAAAGGCTTTTTTTTTGTTTATTGTTTCTGATCATGCACAGTCTCCCAATACTGTTTTCGTACAAGAAAAATCAGAACACATTAAACGAAAATTGTTATTTTTCCCGTACGAGAAAAATTTTGGAATTTGGCCCTTCTGAATTTTCGTACGAAAATTCAGAATCTGTAGAAAGCAGGGCTGGGCGATATGGCTGAAAACTGTATCATGATATCAGTGTTTCATATCGGTCGATATCGATAATTATTGATTTTTTTTATTACCCATTTAAAATAAGGACCCTAGGGTGAGAATGCAGGGCGGCGGGCATGGTGCAGGAGAATGCAGGGTGACTGGCATGCTGCAGGAGAATGCAGGGCACTGGCATGCTGCAGGAGAATGCAGGGCACTGGCATGGTACAAGAGGATCCGGGGTTGTGGGCATACTACAGGAGATGCAGTGCTGTGGGCATGGTACAGGTAGACCATGCCCGCAGCACTGCATCCCTTGTAGTGTGCCCGCAGCCCTGCATAATGGCAGGTAGTGAAGCTGTTTCACTTACCTGTTCCAGAGGCGCCTTCATTTTAAAAATGGCGCCGCCACGTCATTGCGCACGCGCCGCCACCGCTCGTGTAATTTCGGCTATTCCCGGCCTCTCCCGAGCGGCGGCGCATGCGCGGTGACATGTATGCGACGGGCGGCGCCATTTTTAAAGCTTAAACCCGTCGGAGCGGTTATCGTTCGAAGTCTTCTATTGCTATCGAGCACGGGACTATCTCGATACATATCGGTATTGTTTTATCGCCCAGCCCTAGTAGAAAGTTCTGTACACACTATACAAAAATGTTCCCCATATTTTCTTATAGTGTGTACAAGCCGGTATACAAGACCTTTGATAATGTCATAGCCCCAAACAGGCAATCTCCTTGAAAAAGGTAGATTCGTCAAGGCCGTCTGATCCGCAGACCAACACTTTAGCCAAAGTATACGCCGGAGGACTACTGCCGATGCTGACAGTTGGCCCAATACTGAAGCAGTATCCAGGGTGGCATCACACACAAGTTGCAGCCCCTGCACCAGCTGGTCCAACAGCTCCGCAAAAGGCAGGAGGGACTGGTTTTCCCTCCAGGCCATGACGTAGCAACTTAGCCCATCCAGTCAATGTCTGCGCGACAACGGCATCCGTAAACACTGGTCTTCGTGCAGACCCGCCAGGGAGTACATATTGTGTGCCGTAGACTCTGCTTTTCTATCTTCCGGATCTTTAAAGGATGGGGAATCCTCTACTGGGATCATGGTAGCTTTATTCAGCCTTGACGCCGTAGGGGCCACAATAGGTGGCACAGTTAACTTCTTTATAAAGGGACTCCTCATAAAAGGGTAGTGGCTAGCAATCCGCTTAGGCATCCCAGGGGAGCGCTTAGGGCGGTTCCATTCTTTTTTGAGCATCTTGTCAAAATAAAAAGGGAAAAACCTGTCGCTCTGAATGGCTTGCGAGTGCCAAACGTAACCTGCGCCTCAGTCGCATCTGCATCCCCCATTTTTAGGGTCTCACGCACAGATACAACCAGTGCGTCCACCAGCGTATTTTCATGCGCACCAGTGGAGGTAGAAATGTCCTCCTCACTAATAGAGGAGACAGGGCGCGAAGTAGTCGGCCCGGCAGGGAGACCTGCGTCTGCGGTGGCTGATTCAGACTCAGAATCTGAAGCATCAGATGAGGCACGGATAGGCGGAGGGCGTATTTTAGCACCTTGCCCCATAAAGGCCACCTCCACCCGGGACACAAACAATTCCCGGACCGCCTAAATTGCATCTATGGACAGCTGGGAGCCAGAGGACCCTGCAGGCTCCCTGAGGGGGGTCAGGTGGGGACAAGTTTCGCAGGGTCCATGTTGCACCAGAGGAACCCGACAGCAAAAACTGGAAAAAGGTTTTTTACCCACCGCACTACAGCGCCCCCCAGGTGGTCAGGCAGCGCGCACTGGGGACCCCCAGCAGAGAGAGAGACCCCCCAGACTCATCACCCTACACCAAGATGTACCAGGAGGCCCAGAACGTCTGCACAGCACGTGTCAGCAGTGATCTTAACCCAGAAAGAAAGATCAGAAGATCAGCACTCAGGGTATTGGGATTGGCTCCGCCCACAAAAAACACCTTCAGGAATTCACATTCAGTGATTCTCTATCAGAAAAATCCACCGAAAAATGGCGCCGGGTGTACCAAGATGGCCGCAGCTTCATGCAGAGCACATAAGCTACAAGAAAATGGCAGCTCCGCGCAGCTACTGAGGACCCTTGTAGGGAACTGGATAGATTGGAAGACGGTGGAGTGACAGGTAGAGACCCCCCTCCCCCGGCACAATTATTCGCTGCCGGCGGCGCACCTCCTCGCCCCCACCTGAAAACTCAGACTCCGGCCCCGGGATTAGTCACCCATATCCCAATATGCTCAAAAGTGAAAGGGGGGGGGGGGTAGGGGGGTGCATGACAGGACAGAGGGGAACCCAGGACTGTGAGGATCCGACCATCCCAGGGAGGGGCCCGTGTCCACCCCAAAATCTGCCAGGGGGAAGGGACATTTACACACCATATCGGAACAGGCGGGCGCCATCTCCTGAACCCCTCTCTGCCGAAGTGGGGGGAGGGGGCTGTCAGCCAAATAGGAATGCTGCGACTCGGGCCTAGACCCAGCCGTATGCGACCTGGTGCGACGTTTTAACTCGCAGGGCCAGTCCCTGTCCAGTGGGACTGTGTCACAGCCCACCCAGTGCGGAGCTAAGGTCTGTGCGTGCTCGTTGGCCAGCTGGGGCGACCACTGGAGCTATACATCCAGCCCATCGCCCAGATCCAGCATAGTTGCTTGTAGATCTCACAGAAAAAAAATCCGGAGAAAAAGCTAATTAAAATAATATGATGTAGATAAAGTTTTTTTTTTTTTTTGCCAGGATCCCAGCAAGGAACAAGGTTCTTACTCCTGACTAGGCAGATTAAAACTGACACCTTATAGCAGGAAGAGAGGGTATACCCCCTGGGACTGCCCATAGGCATAGCCAGAACTTTTTCTGCCTAGTGTCCTACTCCTGTAGGGGGCAGCATAACTCACTTTTTGAAATTAGCTCATTAATTTAAATTAATATGAATTTATTTTCGGTCATTATTGGCACCTTTTTGGCCAATAAGCTACTTTAACACTGAGCTGTTTTTAAAAGCACCTTTTGCATAAAAAAAAAAAAAAAAACCACACCGAAACCACACCACCCTATTGAAATGCATTGAAAATGCAGCAAAAACTAATCAAAACACACACCCATGTTCCGTTTGAGTCCCATGAATATGAAAATCGGGATAGAAAATACAATATAATACAGGAGGAATAAGGCGGCCCTGCTCCTTAGAGCTTACAATCTAAAAGGGAGGTAATAAACAGATGAGCTGATGGGAGTAAATAAAAGTAGTTGTTGGGTAGGGCCAGGATAAGCTTCTCTGAAGAGAAGGGTTTTCAGGAATCGCCTAAACCTGGACAGAGTAGAAGTTCTAGATGATGGGAGAAGTCCTAGGAAGAGGGGTGACAAGGGAATCTTGGAAGGAACGAAGAGTACCATTTGGTCACCCTCTGGCTCTTGCCTACACTCCCTAACTAACATCTTCAATATCTCCCTCTCTTCTGGCATCTTCCCCAACTGGTCACCCCCATAATTAAAAAAAAACCCTTGCTGAATCCCTCTAATCTTAACCAATCTGCTTGCTCCCCTTTACCCCCACCAAATGCTTTGTACACCTGGTCTACAACCACCTGAGCTACCACCTCACGGAGAATAACCTTTATCCCCTTCAGTCTGGATTTCCCCTGCAACACCCTACAGAAACAGCTCTCCTAAACCTCACAAATGATTTACTAAAGGCTAAAACCAACAAACCCTATTCTGTACTCTTACTCTTGGACCTCTCTGCTGTCTTTGATACTGTGGACCACTTCCTCCTCTTCAAAAAAACTCCACTCCTTTTGACTTTGTGACTGTACTCTTCATTGGTTCTCATCTTACCTATCCCAGCAAAGCTTCAGTGTCACTCGACTTCCTCCTCTCCCTTTTACCATTGGGATCACTCAATGTTCTGTACTTGGACTTCTCTTAATCCTGATTTACACCTTCTTCCTGGATCAGCTGACAGCCTCCCGTGGCTTTCAATACCATTTCTACTCCGATGACACTCAAATCTATCTTTCTACCCCTCAGCTGACACTTTCAATCTCCACACAAATCACTAATTTACTAACAGATATTAGCCTGGATGTCACACCACTTCCTAAAACTCAAGCTATCAAATTCCAAGCTCATATTTCCTCCCCCACGTGCCTCTTCCCCTGACTTCTGTGAAAAGATTGATAGCGCAACTATTAGTTTGTCCCTGCATGCCAAGGTTCTAGGTGTTATCCTCTGAACTCTCCTTTTGACCCCACATCCAATCACTGTCTAAATCTTGCAGCCTCAACCTCCGTAACCATCTCTATTTAGAGGTGGTTACGGAGGTTGAGGTTGCAAGATTTAGACAGTGATTGGATGTGGGGTCAAAAGGAGAGTTCAGAGGATAACACCTAGAGTTATTTAGTTTACCTGTTTCATGACACACATTGACTGATATCTTAGGCTGCCTTCACACTTGACCACTGACCAGGTAAAGTTAGTACCATTGATTATCTCGTTACAATAGCATCTGAAAGTGGGTGGGATATATTGCGCAGCAAGTGAGCATGTTGTCCCTGAAGTTGATGTGTTGACAGCAGAACAAAATTGGCATAATGATTTGAGCAACTTTGACAAGGGCCAAATTGTAATGGCTAGATGACTGATTTAGACAGCTCCAAAACGGCACCTCTTGTGGGATGTTCTGGGTCTGCAGTGGTCAGGACCTACCAAAATTGATCCAAGGATGGAAAATCAGAAAAAAAAAACAGCAATAGTGTCGTTGACCGCCAAGACTCACTGATGAACTTGGGGAACAAAGGCTGGCCGATGTAGTCTTAACCAATAGCGCTCAAATTGCTGAAAAATGTCATGCTGGTTTTGATAGAAAAGGTGTGAGAGCACAGTGTATTGTAGTATGTGGTGTATGGGGATGTGTAGCCATAGACCAGTGAGGATGCCCATACTGACCCGTGTCCTGAGCCAAAAGCACCTACAATGGGAATATGAGCATCAGAACTGGACCACAAAGCAATGGAAGAAGGTGGCCTGGTCTCATGAATTCAAGAAAGCTTTGAGGAAGTTCAAGGTGTTGGCCTTCAAACTCTCTAGATCTCAATCCAGTCGAGCGTCTGTGGGATGTGCTGGAAAAACAAAGCAGATCCATGGAGGTTCCAACTCAAAAAACTTACAGGACATAAAGGATCTACTACTGATGGTTTGGTGCCAGATACCACAGAATACCTTCAGAAGTCTAGTGGAGTCCATAGAACCTTCACAGGTTATGTTGGGTGGTCATACGGTTACAGCTGATTGATGTGTGTGAACCAGACCTACTGCAAACCAGGGGATGCCATTTAATGTGTTTTGATGTATTGTAACCTGCAAGTTATAATGTATAGAGGTAAACAGGGTCTTAGTCTTGCTTTACACCAGTGGCAGCATAGTCTCCATCATCCCTCTAAGAAAAGTGATTTGTAATGAGCGCTTTCTAGAGGGTGGTAGAGAACCAACTTTCAGGCATTTAGAAGTCGGTTCTGCCACTTCCTGAATGCAGATTTCTATTTTTTGCTGTAGAGGGATTTTGTATGCATTTACTGCGCCACAACCTCAAGTAAAGTGCTTTCAGTTTCTGATCAGTCCCTTTGACTTCAATGGGCCAGTGTGTCACCCAACAAACTCGATGTTGATTTACTAGAACTGGAGAGTGCAAAATCTGGTCCAGCTATGCATGGCAGTCAATCAGCTTCCAACTTCAGCTTGTTCAATTATGCTGTGACAAAGAAAAAACCTGGAAGCTGATTGGTTTCTGTGCAAAGCTGCACCAAATTTTGCAATCTCCAGTTTTAGTAACCAACCAGTGTGCCAAGGTAAAGCAAAGCAAGCCCTCTGCAATCCTCCTGTATTGAATTGTATTGTAACTGTATTGTCTTCCCTCATGTTGTAAAAGCGCTGCGCAAACTGTCGGCGCTATATAAATCCTGAATAATAATAATAGAATGTTTTTATGACCTACTCCAGCTGCATGTTGTATTTCAGCCCTTGTTTACACTTGCATTCCATTATGCTGAACACGACCCACTCAACCGAATGGAGAGGCCCAGTGATGACAGCATAAGGGGTTAAAAGGAGGTGAGGAGGCAACATATTGCTATTTGTGAAATGCCCACTGAAAAATAATCAACTGGATTGCTTTTCAGAGTTCCATGCTAGTGTATACAAACCCTTGGGTGAACTGCGACTCAGCCACCCTTTTTTACTGCCCATTTAAATGAGACCGAATGTATGCTTTCAAAAATCAAATGAATGTGCAAAGGTGTGAATCCAGTCAGGCTCAGTTCATCCTGCTGTGATGTAGTAATGTATGCATTAATGCGTGTTGTGCTGCTGTGTGTTACCAAAGTGATAGTGAACTGAAATGAATAGGCTGCCTTAAAGCCCAATTCCAGGCAAATAAATAACTGATCCCTTGCATCCTGTGGATCTGTGTCCGCTCTGAAAGGGTTAATAGCTTGTTTTGTCTAGGAGAAAGGAGAAGCCGTTTTACTTACCTGAATCCTCAGCTCTCCCACGCTCCAGCAGAGAACTGTCCCTCAACATCCTCATATCCAGTGCAGAGGTATGGACCCAGCTCTGGTCTTGATGAGGTTAGAACCCTCAACTGCTACAGTACAGAGGTGGTGATGCTACAGGGACTGATCTAACTGCATGAAGGAGCAGGGGAACAGGCAAGTATATCTCCTTTTAGGCTTCCTTCAAACAGGGTGATGACATCTGCCCCCCATGCAGGGCCGCGTTTACCTGCACAGGGATGTACAGGTGTTCCCTGCATCCACATGCAGGTAGTTCCATTCATGTCTATTGGGGCACAGCCATTGTGTTCCAATAGACATCTGTGTGGGTGCATGGCCCTGAACTTACTGCGTGCATCTATAGACATGGACCCCCATGCACCAGCATGGGTGCTGGGTGCTGGTGCCTGCGAGTCTGGATGTGAAAGGATTAATAGCTTGTTCTGTCTAGGGGGGAAGAGGATAAGAAATTTTACAAACCTGATGCTTTGCTCCCTATGTTTCGTGGTGGACTGTCCCTTGTCATCCTCACATCCAGAGCAGGGCTACAGACCCACCTCTGGTCTTGACAATGTGAGAACCCTTGACTGTAAAGCCCCGTACACACGCAACAATTATCGGCCGACCGATCGTCCGTCTTTTGTCCAGAGTGGTGTTTAGTTGGTTGGAATGTGCCTAGACTGCACACAAATTCTCTCGGCCAACAAAATTCTACTTCAGAAGTGATGTCATGTGCTGGTTTGTTTTCTTTGTGTTTTTTCTTCACTAAGCATGCTCATCAGATTTTTACCTGTCGAAATCTGTACTGACTGACCGAAAATCGGCCGTTATGTTGACGGCCAACAAAAATTTTATAGTCTGCACACCAGATTTTTTTCGGCCAAAAAGTCGGAGTTGGTTGTCGGAAGCATCATACTAACAAGCCGAAAATTGGCAGATCGGACGCTGGCCGAAAATTCCCTGCCAATTCTCGACGCGTCTGTACGGGGCTTTAGAGCCTGGGGATGCAGACACTGCAGGGACCAGTCTAGCTGCGGGAAGGGGCAGAAGAAGGAAGTACATTTTTACAAAGACGTAAATTAGCTATTAAAGCTGATCTTCAGATTTTATTTTCAGTTTACAGTTTATTGGGGCCAGCTTGGCCCAAATGATCTTTCTCTTACTGACATATGTGGCTGCTGGGAGCGCTGTATAAACGGTATGTAGCTGAGGCCACACAATATACAGCACTGTGTTCCTGGGTGAGAGAGGAGACCTTCTGCTCTCATACCCTGAACAAAATGGCGTCAGTCTGAGTGGCACTCAGCTTTGTATTCATTGAGTAAATGCAAAGCTATCCATGAGTGGTCATGTGCCGCTCAGACTGGCGCTATTTTGTTCCAGGTATGAGAGTGGAAGGTGTCCAGAACACAGTGCTGTATATTGTGTGGCCTCAGCTACATAGGATTTATACAGCGCTCCCAGCACCCCCATATGTTGGAGGGGGGAAAAAAATTCTGTTTGGGACAGCTTGGCACGAATTATCTATTTAACCCCTTGCCTTCTGGGCACTTTCACCACCTTCCTGCCCAGGCCAATTTTCAGCTTTCAATGCTGTCGCACTTTGAATGACAATTGCGCGGTCATGCAGCACTGTACCCATATTAAATGTTTACCCTTTTTTTCACACAAATAGAGGTTTCTTCTGGTTGTATTTAATCACCACTGGGATTTTTATTATTTTTTGCTAAAGAAAACATTTTGGAGAAAAAAAAAAAAAAAGTTTTTCTTAGTTTCGGTTAAAATATTTTGCAAACAGGTAATTTTTCTCATTCACTGATGTGCACTGATGAGGTGGCACCAATACGCAGCACTGTTGGGGCTGCACTAATCATCAGCACATTGATTATCAGTGCCCTGATTATCAGTGTAGATGTCCCCTTTCACACTTGCTGGTTACCAGGTCTCTCCTTTCCTCACACTGACAGAGCGAGGAAAGGAATGCCGATAACCAGCAAGGGTGTTTACATCAGGATCAGCTGTGATGCGACATGGCTGATCACTTAGTAAAGAGCTGGTATTATTTGCTCTGCATCCAGATCTGTGATCAGCTGTGACCGAAGGACAGCGATCACAAAGCACACAGCAGCAGGTGGAGCTGTGGGAAGACATCAATACCCTGCCAGAATTGGACGACCGCGCTGTAGTCATCATTCAGCTATAGCATGGTTAGCAAGTGGTTAAACTAAAGCTGGAGATCTTCACACAGCAGCCGTGTCCCAAGAGACATGAATGGGGCTGCTGACACAGGGATGTCCATTCTTGTGTGGGTAAACATGGCTCCATGCGGGCATATGGTAATATAGTGAATGAGGCCTAATCCTGGTAGTGCAGACAGCCCCACTCTGCAAGGGAGCCTTTATATATGCCACAGTGTGACCCACTCTTCCCCAGTCACCGGTCAGGTAACCCCCCCAATATTCCCCAGTAAGGTTGCTACCCCATCCCTTTAAAACCAAACATTAATTACACGGGTTCTGGGGCTGATTAAGTAATTAAACTCACTGGCGCTTTTCCACTGCATGGTACGGGTTAGAACGGTTCGGTTTGGTACAGTGGCGCTTTTCCATTACATGATACAGCTCGGGACGGCTCGCTTAAACAGTACCACCTCGGTTGGGGTTCCAAGCGGGCCGTACCAATATCATATCCCACAATCCTTTGCATGCAGCCTTGATTGTTTGTCACTACTAGCCACTGATTGGTCAGAGAATCGTAATCCCACCCACTTACTACTTTAGTGGAAAAGCAAACCGAGTAGAGCCTATACCGTGCCGACTCGTACCACACAGTGGAAAAGCAAACTGAGCCGAGCCGGTACTTTCAGTGGAAAAGTGCCGTTAGTGCCTTATCTACATTAAATTTGCCTCAGAACCTGTGTAATTCATAAGTGTTTGGGTTTTAAGGGATGAGGTGGCAACCCATTGTTCCCCAGTCACGAGGGGGGGGGGGGTAGGTAACCCCCTCTCCCTCCAATGTTTCCCAGTCACGAGGGGGGTAGGTAACCCCCTCCCTCCCTCCAATGTTTCCCAGTCACGAGGGGGGGTAGGTAACCCCCTCCCTCCCTCCAATGTTTGCCAGTCACGAGGGGGGTAGGTAACCCCCTCCCTCCCTCCAATGTTTCCCAGTCACGAGGGGGGGTAGGTAACCCCCTCCCTCCCTCCAATGTTTGCCAGTCACGAGGGGGGTAGGTAACCCCCCCTCCCTCCAATGTTTCCCAGTCAGGAGGGGGGGGGGGTAGGTAACCCCCTCCCTCCAATGTTTCCCAGTCACGAGGGGGGGGGGGTAGGTAACCCCCTCCCTCCAATGTTTCCCAGTCACGAGGGGGGGGGGGGTAGGTAACCCCCTCCCTCCAATGTTTCCCAGTCACGAGGGGGGGGGGGGTAGGTAACCCCCTCCCTCCAATGTTTCCCAGTCACGAGGGGGGGGGGGGGTAGGTAACCCCCTCCCTCCCTCCAATGTTTCCCAGTCACGAGGGGGGTAGGTAACCCCCTCCCTCCAATGTTTCCCAGTCACGAGGGGGGGGGGGGTAGGTAACCCCCTCTCTCCCTCCACTGTTTCCCAGTCACGAGGGGGGGGGGGGGTAGGTAACCCCCTCCAATGTTTCCCAGTCACAAGGGGGGGGGGGGGGGTAGGTAACCCCCTCCCTCGTTTCCCAGTCACGAGGGGGGGGGTAGGTAACCCCCTCCCTCCAATGTTTCCCAGTCACGAGGGGGGTAGGTAACCCCCTCCCTCCAATGTTTCCCAGTCACGAGGGGGGGGGGGGGTAGGTAACCCCCTCCCTCCAATGTTTCCCAGTCACGAGGGGGGTAGGTAACCCCCTCCCTCCCTCCAATGTTTCCCAGTCACGAGGGGGGGGGTAGGTAACCCCCTCCCTCCCAATGTTTCCCAGTCAGGGGGCAGGTAACCCCCCCCCCCCAATGTTCCCAGTCAGGGGGCAGGTAACCCCCCCAATGTTCCCTAGTCAGGGGGCAGGTAACCCCCCCAATGTTCCCTAGTCAGGGGGCAGGTAACCCCCCCAATGTTCCCTAGTCAGGGGGCAGGTAACCCCCCCAATGTTCCCTAGTCAGGGGGCAGGTAACCCCCCCAATGTTCCCTAGTCAGGGGGCAGGTAACCCCCCCAATGTTCCCTAGTCAGGGGGCAGGTAACCCCCCCAATGTTCCCTAGTCAGGGGGCAGGTAACCCCCCCAATGTTCCCTAGTCAGGGGGCAGGTAACCCCCCCAATGTTCCCTAGTCAGGGGGCAGGTAACCCCCCCAATGTTCCCTAGTCAGGGGGCAGGTAACCCCCCAATGTTCCCTAGTCAGGGGGCAGGTAGCCCCCCAATGTTCCCTAGTCAGGGGGCAGGTAACCCCCCAATGTTCCCTAGTCAGGGGGCAGGTAACCCCCCCCCAATGTTCCCTAGTCAGGGGGCAGGTAACCCCCCCCCCAATGTTCCCTAGTCAGGGGGCAGGTAACCCCCCCCCAATGTTCCCTAGTCAGGGGGCAGGTAACCCCCCCCCAATGTTCCCTAGTCAGGGGGCAGGTAACCCCCCCCCCAATGTTCCCTAGTCAGGGGGTAGGTAACCCCCCCCCAATGTTCCCTAGTCAGGGGGTAGGTAACCCCCCCAATGTTCCCTAGTCAGGGGGCAGGTAGCCCCCCAATGTTCCCTAGTCAGGGGGCAGGTAGCCCCCCAATGTTCCCTAGTCAGGGGGCAGGTAGCCCCCCAATGTTCCCTAGTCAGGGGGCAGGTAACCCCCCCCCAATGTTCCCTAGTCAGGGGGCAGGTAGCCCCCCAATGTTCCCTAGTCAGGGGGCAGGTAGCCCCCCAATGTTCCCTAGTCAGGGGGCAGGTAGCCCCCCAATGTTCCCTAGTCAGGGGGCAGGCCCTCCCCTGGGCCCTGATAGCCCCCATATGGAGTCACAAACACATTTTATCGCCATAACTCTGAGATAAGACGACCTTCCTGGCTGTAAAGGTTGACAGATTCTCTTCCGGCACTGAATTGTCGGTCAGGGGCCCCGGGCCCCCTCATATCACAGCACAGGGGGAGGGGGCTGTGGCGGCCATTAGCCGTTCTCCGTAGTTACCTGAGGATATTGTGAGCCTCCATACTGCGGTTCTGGTTGCTGGAACACACCACGGCCACTCTGAGAGGGGTGGACGGCATGATTGCGGCTGGAGCCCACACAGTCCCCGTACGGCCCGATTACACAACAGGCAGAGCGAGCTGATGGCGGCTCTTCCGCCTTCTCCAGGAACTAAAATGGCGGCGGGGAGGGCCAGGAAGTGACGGAGGAAGATGACGTGAGGGGTGAGGAATGCGGGGAGGACTGCGCTTACCTCACAAGGTCTTCTCTTCCTTCCTGCCAGTGCCTACCTGCCTTCCATACCGGTTACACCGGCCTGACCGAGGGGATGGTCCCAGAAGGAGGATTCAGCGTCTGGAAAATAATAAAAAATGCACCCTTTTTCTTTTTTACATATCCATTTATTATTATTATTATGTTGTTTGCATTGTAGCCTGCAAATCTTTGCTGGTGGTCAGTGTATGGTAGGTGCAATGCTCTGCTTGCTGCAGACCATTCCTCCAGCCTCATCTCTGTACAGAGGAGATCCAGTGATAGAGCTGGAGGAAGGATCAATGGACTCACCCTGGGGGTGACGTCACTAAACATTTGCCCTGTTGAAAACTATAAGACAAAAGAATACACGGATCATCCATAAGATAATGACCACCCATGGAGGTATGGACTCCACTACACCTCTGAAGGTGCACGGTGGTATCTGGCACCAAGCTGTCAGTAGCAGATCTTTTAGGTCCAGGAAGTTGTGAGGTGAGGCCTCCATGGATCAGACCTGTTTCTCCAGCACATCCCACAGGTGATTGATTGGATTGAAATCTGGAGAATTAGAAAGCTAAACTTACCGACCGCTCACTGAGCTGGTACTGCGGCAAAGTGGTTCGTTATCGTCCAGCGACGTAGACCTACGTTGCTGGACTCCTTCCCTTGTGGGCAGCGCGTGCCGCCAGAGGCTCGCTCACGCTGTATTCAGTCACAGCGGGAGTCGGGCCAGGGGAGGAGCGGCGGTGATCACCGATGGTCGGGGATCGAGTGTGGAAATCCGCCCGCTTGTGTCGCATTTTTTTATTAATATCGCAAAAAATGAAAAGCGCAGAGATGATCAAATACCACCAAAAGAAAGCTCTGTTTGTGGGAAAAAAAGGACGTAAATTTAATTTGGGTACAGCATCGCACGACCGCGCAATTGTCCGTTAAAGTAACGCAGTGCCGAATTGCAAAATATGGCCTGGTCAGGAATGGGGTAAAATCTTCCGGTCTTAAAGCGGTTAAAAATACGCTCATTGAGAATTTTTTTGTCAAAGACATGTAGCTAAATACATTTTGGCCTAAATATATGACAAAAATTGACTATATTGGATACTTTTTATCTGTCAAAGTAGAAAAATATTATTTTTTCAAAATTGTCGCATTTTTTTATTAATATCGCAAAAAATGAAAAGCGCAGAGGTGATCAAATACCACCAAAAGGAAGCTCTGTTTGTGGGGAAAAAAAAGGACGTAAATTTAGTTTTGGTACGGAGTTGCATGACCGCGCAATTGTCAGTTAAAGTCGCACAGTGCCGAATCGCAAAGAGTGGCCTGGACGTACAGCAGGAAAATCCTCCGGTGGTAAAGTGGTTAACTCGAGCCAGAGGTGCAACGACACTGAACAAAATTAGAAACCCAACACTTTTGTTTTTGCTCCCATTTTTCATGAGCTGAACTCAAAGATATAAGACTTTTTCTATGTACACAAAAGGCCTATTTCTCCCAAATATTGTTCACAAATCTGTCTAAATCTGTATTAGTGAGCACTTCTTGTTTGCCAAGATAATCCGTCCACCTCATAGGTGTGGCATATCAAGATGCTAATTAGACAGCATGATTATTGCACAGGTGTGCCTTAGGCTGGTCACAATAAAAGGCCACTCTAAAATGTGCAGTTTTATCACACAGCACAATGCCACAGAATGTCACAAGTTTTGAGGGAGTGTGCAATTGGCATGCTGTCTGCAGGAATGTCCACCAGAGCTGTTGCCGTAAATTGAATGTTCATTTCTCTACTATAAGCTGTCTCCAAAGGAGTTTCAGAGAATTTGGCAGACCACGTGTAACCACACCAGGCCACCTTAGCATAATACTGCTTTATTGTGAACATACAGGAAACTTGATAAAATTTGCCCTCACATGAAGTTGAACAATCGTGGGCTTATACAGTATTGTATTCTCCTCTCCTGGATCCCCGCTGCAAGAAGTCTGGAGTTCAAAATCCTCCTCCTACAGACCCGATGACAAGTTCTGTGTCCTCCTGTACAGAGCTCTGGCGTTCTCACTCGTGTGCGCCCAGACCAGCCAGCACTGCGCATGGACATGGGGGACTCCCGGAAGACAATAGGTGAAGGGGGGAGAAGGACCAATATGTAACCACATAGGGTGCTATGACTCTTCAAGGACGAATCCTGGTTTTCACTGTACTGTACAGGGCACATGGCAGACAGCGTGTATGGCGTCGTGTGGGTGAGCGGTTTGCTGATGTCAACGTTGTGGATTGAGTGGCCCACGGTGGAGGTGGGGTTATGGTATGGGCAGGGGTATGTTATGGATAACGAACACAGGTGCATTTTATTGATGGCATTTTGAATGCACAGAGATACTGTGACGAGATCCTGAGGCCCATTGTTGTGCCATTCATCCACGACCATCACATCATGTTGCAGCATGATAATGCATGGCCCCACGTTGCAAGGATCTGTACACAATTCCTGGAAGCTGAAAACATCCCAGTTCTTGCATGTCCAGACATGTCACCTATTAAGCATGTTGGGGATGCTCTGGATCAGCATATACAACAGCGTGTTCCAGGTCCTGCCAATATCCAGCAACTTCGCACAACCATTGAAGAGGAGTGGACCAACATTCCACAGGTCACAATTAATAACCTGATCAACTCTATGCGAAGGAGATGTGTTGCACTGCGTGAGGCAAATGGTGGTCATACCAGATACTGACTGGTTTTCAGACCCCCCCAATACAGTAAAACTGCACATTTTTGAGTGGCCTTTATTGTGGCCAGCCTAAGGCACACCTGTGCAATAATCATGCTGTCTAATTAGCATCTTGATCTGCCACCCCTGTGAGGTGGATGGATTATCTTGGCAAAGGAGAAGTGCTCACTAACACAGATTTAGCCAGATTTGTGAACAATATTTGGGAGAAATAGACCTTTTGTGTACATAGAAAAAGTCTTAGATCTTTGAGTTCAGCTCATGAAAAATGTAGGCAAAAACAAAAGGGTTTGCATTTATAATTTTGTTCAGTGTAGAACCTACATGGCCCCTGTGCAAGAAATTATAAAGGCCCCCCCTCTCCTCTTATCCAAGTGCCAGGCTTCCAAATCTGGGAGAGCATCCATGGACAGCCTCCCAGAACCCTGCCTCTCTCATGGTACCTTGGGCGTGCATCCAGAGCTCCGTGACTGCTGAGTAATTCAGACACATCTGATCATGGTAGCAGCCCAATCAAAGTGGTCCTTTACCATGTGGTCAGCTGATCACATGTAAACCGACTTGCTTGTTATCAGCAGTCATTTCCTCCTACACTGTGTCTGGGAGGAAAGGAGAGCCGTTAAAGTGGTTGTAAACTTCCCTATACTGTTTGTATCGATAGGTAAGCCTATAATAAGGCTTGCCTATTGGTACTGCAAATATCTCCTAAACTTGCACTGTTTAGGGGATACTTACTATATACTGTGCATGATGACGTTATCGGCGCATGCGCTCTGAGGGAGCGGCCGCATGTGCAGGAGGGACGTCACACAGCTCCAGCCTGTAGCACAGCCATAGTCCGTGGACCCGGAAAGAAGACGGGTGAAGATGGTTGTGGCCTGCAGCGGGGACGACGAGGGCTTTGTTTGCAGGTAAGTGTCACATAATGTGCTAGTATGCAATGCATACTAGCACATTATGCTTTTACTTTGAAAGTAAAAAAACGAAGTAAAGTAAAAAATAACTAATGATCAGAGCACTGACTATCAGTGCAGCTCTATCAGTGCTCATCAATACCTCCTATCAGTACCACCTTTCAGTGCTCAGTAATACCTCCTATCAGTGCTCATCAAAACCTTCTATCATTGCCACCTATCAGTACCACATATCAGTGCTCATCTAGGCCTCCTATCAGTGCTCATCAATACCACCTATCAGTGCTCATCAATACTGCCTATCAGTGGTCATCAATACCTCATCAATACCACCTATCAGTGCTCATCAATACTGCCTATCAGTGGTCATCAATACCTCATCAATACCACCTATCAGTGCTCATCAATACTGCCTATCAGTGGTCATCAATACCACCTATCAGTGCTCATCAATGCCTCCTATCAGTGCTTATAAATGCCACCTATCAGTGCTCATCAATACCGCTTATCAGTGCTCATCAATACCTCCTATTAATTCCACCTATCAGTGCTCATCAAAACCTCCTATCAATGCTTCCTATCAGTGCTTATCAATGCCTCATATTAGTGCCGCCTATTAGTGTTCATCAGTGCCTCCTATTAGTGCCACCTATCAGTACTCATCATTGCCACCTATCAGTGCTGCCTATCAATGCCTCCTATTAGTGCCACCTATCAGTGCCACTTATCAATGCTGCCTATCAATGCCTCCTATCCGTGCCTCCTCAGCAGGGCTCTGGGCTAAGAGCATCTCTCTCATACAGCCCAGAGCCTGAACTGACAGTTCCCCTTCCCTACTCCCTCAGACGGATGGGAGAGGAGAGAGCTGGTCTGCTTCCTTTTCCTCCCACAGCTCTCCTCCTGTGTGAGCACTACGAGAAGTGTGAAGTTAAGCAGATTAATTTGATCATTCACACTTCCTGCGGCACAAGCACAGGAGGAAAGGAGTAGGAAGGATAAGGGGCAGATCGGCTCTTTCCTCTCCTATCTGTGCAAGGGAGGAAGCAGCTGTCAGTTCAGGCTCTGGGCTGTATGAGAGAGACACTCTTAGCTCAGAGTCCTGTGGCCAAAAACTCTGCTGGGGCTCCCCGACAGTGGCGGAACGCCAAGACCCAGCAGAGTTAAGTGCGACCCTGATAGTTCCACCACTGTCTCGAACACTCCTTCTTTTATTGCTCCATGGTCCAGTTCTGATGCTGATGTGCCTATTGTAGGTGCTTTTGGCTGTGGACACAGGTAAGCATAGGCACCCTGACCTGTCTACATCAGCACAGCCCCATACACAAACTGCGATGCCCGGTATATTCTGTCACCTCTATCAGAACCAGCTCTTACCTTTTCAGCAATTTGCGCTACAGTAGATCTTTTATTGGATCACACTACATAGGCCAGCCTTCACTCCCCACATACATCAATGAGCCTTGGCCACCCATGACCCTTGTAACAGCTTTCCTTCCTTCAAACACGTTTGGTAGGTCCTGACCATTGGACAGTGGCTCCTGCTACTGTCAATCACAGCCTGTAAGGAGAAGGCGGGGCAGAGCCAATTTCTGTTTGTTTAGCGCAGCGTGGGTGCGAGCATAAGTGTCCCCATAGCAAGTAGCTTGGTATGGGGGCAAGTGCCAGAGGGGTTGAGCCAGGAGTGCCAGTGGAGGACCCCAGAATAGGAGGATCTGGGCTGCTCCGTGTAAAACCACTGCACAGAACAGGTAAGTATGACATGTTTATTATTAGTTTAAAAAAAAAGTAGCTTTACATGTTCATTACAGAAAATATGCAGTTTTCTTTGTTGTATCTCCCACATAGTGCTCTTAGATGACAATGGTGCATTCAAATACTTCCATATCCAACCATCAGGATTCCAGCAACAGGATCCCGAGCCAGCCAGACTGTTCTCAGGTAACCACGTGATATTTGTATGGTTCCACTGAACAAGAGTCCCATACAGCAATGTGTGGCAGGTAATACCAGGACAGGCTGTGCCCTGCGGGTAACAAGTCTCCCATTTCCATTAGAGGTTGCTGTGGGCTTGGGCGTCACAGTGACAGGAATGGGAGACTTGCTACCTACAGCCCCTCCCGGTATCATCCACCACACACTGCTGTACGGGAGTCTTGTTCAGCGGAACTATAGACATGTCACCTGGTTACCTGGAAATAGTGGGGTTAAGCGTGCAGTCTGGCCTGAATGTGCAATATTTGGAGCCACTCAGGATCCTGTTGCTGGAAGCCAGATGGTTGGATGTGGAGAGTCGTAGGATACCTGAAGGTGTTTGACATACAGTGCCTTGCGAAAGTATTCGGCCCCCTTGAACTTTGCGACCTTTTGCCACATTTCAGGCTTCAAACATAAAGATAGAAAACTGTAATTTTTTTGTGAAGAATCAACAACAAGTGGGACACAATCATGAAGTGGAACGAAATTTATTGGATATTTAAAACTTTGTTAACAAATAAAAAACTGAAAAATTGGGCGTGCAAAATTATTCAGCCCCCTTAAGTTAATACTTTGTAGTGCGACCTTTTGCTGCGATTACAGCTGTAAGTCGCTTGGGGTATGTCTCTATCAGTTTTGCACATCGAGAGACTGAAATTTTTGCCCATTCCTCCTTGCAAAACAGCTCGAGCTCAGTGAGGTTGGATAGAGAGAGTTTGTGAACACCAGTTTTCAGTTCTTTCCACAGATTGTCGATTGGATTCAGGTCTGGACTTTGACTTGGCCATTCTAACACCTGGATATGTTTATTTGTGAACCATTCCATTGTAGATTTTGCTTTATGTTTTGGATCATTGTCTTGTTGGAAGACAAATCTCCGTCCCAGTCTCAGGTCTTTTGCAGACTCCATCAGGTTTTCTTCCAGAATGGTCCTGTATTTGGCTCCATCCATCTTCCCATCAATTTTAACCATCTTCCCTGTCCCTGCTGAAGAAAAGCAGGACCAAATCATGATGCTGCCACCACCATGTTTGACAGTGGGGATGGTGTGTTCAGGGTGATGAGCTGTGTTGCTTTTAAGCCAAACATAACGTTTTGCATTGTTGCCAAAAAGTTCGATTTTGGTTTCATCTGACCAGAGCACCTTCTTCCACATGTTTGGTGTGTCTTCCAGTTGGCTTTTTGCGAACTTTAAACTACACTTTTTATGGATATCTTTAAGAAATGGCTTTCTTCTTGCCACTCTTCCATAAAGGCCAGATTTGTGCAGTATACGACTGATTGTTGTCCTATGGACAGAGTCTCCCACCTCAGCTGTAGATCTCTGCAGTTCATCCAGAGTGATCATGGGCCTCTTGGCTGCATCTCTGATCAGTCTTCTCCTTGTATGAGCTGAAAGTTTAGAGGGACGGCCAGGTCTTCGTAGATTTGCAGTGGTCTGATACTCCTTCCATTTCAATATTATCGCTTGCACAGTTCTCCTTGTTTAAAGCTTGGAAAATCATTTTGTATCCAAATCCGGCTTTAAACTTCTCCACAACAGTATCTCGGACCTTCCTGGTGTGTTCCTTGTCCTTCATGATGCTCTCTGCGCATTAAAAGGACCTCTGAGAATATCACAGTGCAGGTGCATTTATACGGAGACTTGATTACACACAGGTGGATTCTATTTATCATCATTAGTCATTTAGGTCAACATTTGATCATTCAGAGATCCTCACTGAACTTCTGTAGAGAGTTTGCTGCACTGAAAGTAAAGGGGCTGAATAATTTTGCACGCCCAATTTTTCAGTTTTTTATTTGTTAAAAAAGTTCGAAATATCCAATAAATTTCGTTCCACTTCATGATTGTGTCCCACTTGTTGTTGATTCTTCACAAAAAATTACAGTTTTATATCTTTATTTTTCAAGCCTGAAATGTGGCAAAAGGTCGCAAAGTTCACGGGGGGCCAAATACTTTCGCAAGGCACTGTACATGTTTTGATCTCTGTAGTTGGGAATCCATATATTTAGTTCAATTGCAGTGGAGGGCACAAGATTGTGTTGAATATCTATGACTATTCACGCTGTTGGTGAATTTTGAACTTTTTGTAGCACAACGTTTGGAGTATAGACTTTTCATATCTTTTCTGAGCTCATTCAGTTTTAACCACCTGCTGACTGCATAATGACGGTATGTGGCGGCAAGGTGGCTCTCCTTTGCCAAATCACTTACCTAGTATTTGACTCAGCACTCCCAGGTAGGAGGTGCACATATTTGCCGCTGGCATTCCGCTTCTGCTGTGATTATTCACAGCAGATGCTGATCAGCAGGTGCCAGCCAATGGATGTCTGCCGACCCCCACTGATCGGCAAGGAAAGCTACAGAACAGAGCTCTGCCTATGTGAACACGGCAGAGCTCTGTCCTGTTAGCAGGAATGTGTTGGATTTTTTTCCCCTGAAAAGCAGGGAATAAAATCCAGTACATCCCTTAGTAAAACACCACATAGTAAACACAAAAACACTGGTTAGGCACACAAACCCATTAACTCTTTGATTTCCCTAGATGTTTAACCCCCATTAGTACAGTGACAGCGCATATTTTTAGCACTGATCACTGTATTAGACTGGTTCCCACAAAGTGTCAGATTGTCCACCACAATATCGCAGTCCTCATATAAGTTGCTGATCGCCACCATTACTAGTATAAAAATAAGTAAATAAAGAAAAATTCCAGTATACTGTATATCCCATAGTTTGTAGACGCTATAACTTTTGTGCTAACCATCCAATATAAGCTTCTTGAGATTTTTTTTTTAAAAATATGTAGCAGAATACATACTGGCCTAAATTAATGAAGAAATGTGATTTCTTTTAATTGTTTTAATTAGATATGTTTTATAGCAGAAAGTAAAAAAAATAGTTTTGTTTTTTTAAATTGTCTTTTTTTGTTTATAGCGTAAGAAAATAAAAAACCCAGAGGTGATCAAATATCACCAAAAGAAATCTCTGTTTGTGGGAAAAAAAGAACATAAATTTCATTTAAGTACAGCTCATGACCGCACAATTGTTAGTTAAAATAACGCAGTGCCATATAGCAAAAAATGGCCTGGTCATAAAGAGAGGTAAATCTTCCGGAGGGAAAGTTGGAAATTTGCACTTGGACTTTATATGGTGTACAGGCCCGGACTGGCCATAGGGCAGACCGGGCATATGCCCGGTGGGCCGAGGCCTCTGCTCCGGGCGCATGATTGTCACTAGTGTAGTGTCCCTCCGCTCTGATGCCGGTTGGCGCTGGAATCGGCCGCGGAGAGGGCCGGACACCGCATTACTGCCCGCTACCGCATATTCTTCTGGCCGCCCGCCCCGGGTTACGGGTATGTCCCTGACTCCCCACCACTCCCCACTCCTAAGGCACTGTGTCTGGGCTGGCCTCTCACTGCGGCCGGCTCCGCAGCCATCCAGCGTAGCTCAGGAGGGGTGGACCAGGTGACTCACTGTGAGGGGGGTGGAGCTAAAGGGGACCCCTTCTGCTTGTCGGGACGGGAAGAAGCGGGAACAGTGTCTCTGGCTCTGCAGCCGCATGTACCGCAGACAACAACACACCACCCAAGCCAAGGCCGGCTGCAAGGTAAGGAAAGGGCATCCCATCCCTCCCTCTGCCATCCCTCTGCTGGATCCCACCATCCCTCCCACCGCCATCCCTCTGCTGGATCCCACCATCTCTCCCCCTGCCTGATCCCATCTCTCCCACCGCCATCCCTCTGACTGATCCCATCTCTCCCACCGCCATCCCTCTGCCTGATCCCATCTCTCCCACCTCCATCCCTCTGCCTGATCCCATCTCTCCCACCGCCATCCCTCTGCCTGATCCCATCTCTCCCACTGCCATCCCTCTGCCTGATCCCATCTCTCCCACTGCCATACCTCTGCCTGATCCCATCCCTCCCACTGCCATCCTTCTGCCTGATCCCATCCCTCCCACCGCCATCCCTCTGTCTGATCCCCCCTCCCATGAGGCAGTGGTGATGGGGGGGATAGGGATGACATCAGTAGCGGTGGTGGTGGGGATAGGGATGACATTAGGGGCAGTGGTGATGAGGATAGGGATGATAACAGTGGACATTGTCATTCCTATCCCCACCACCACTGCCACTGATGTCATCCTTATCCCCACCACCACTGCCACTGATGTCATTCCTATCCTTACCACCACTCCCACTGATGTCACCCCTATCCTCAACATCGCCACTGATGATATCCCTATCCCAACCACCACTGATGTTATCGCTATCCCCACCGCCACTGATGTCATCCCTATCCCCACCACTGCCACTGATGTCATCCCAATCCCCACTACCACTGATGTCATTCCTATTCCCACTGCCACTGATGTAACCCCTATCCCCACCACTGCCACTAATGTCACCCCCTATCCCCCACCACCACTGATGTCACCCCTATCCCCACCACAACTGCCACTGATGTCATCCCAATCCCCACTACCACTGCCACTGATGTCATCCCAATTCCCACTACATGGAAACGTCATGGAATTTTATTGGTGAAAATGTGTACATTACATTGTGTACCCTGCCATTAGGACTTCTACTGGAGCTGGCTGATATAAAGTTCAGTGTTTTTCAACCCTTTTTTCAGTCAGGGCACCCTTAAAAATTATGGACAGTCTTGATGCACCCTGTTTTAAAATGTAAAAAAGCTATTCTAATAGTTTTACATAGCGCAGCAACAGCCACACATGTAGGATACCCAACATTAGAGGTGAATTATTCTTCAAAAGCAAATACACTTTTTCAAACTGGTACTGATTAGTTTTCCAATGATTCTCTTCTCCCTCGGTTTTTCTCCATCTTTCAGCTAATGTGACCCCAACACTGATTGAGAGGGGCAGGGGAGAGTCAAACAAGGGTTCCATTGGTCGGAAGCTTATGGTGCACAATGAAAACCTGTGGCTTTGAGTTACTAAAAGGCAGGCTTCATCCACACGCCGGTTTGTATACAATTTTTGTGCAATTTTTAGGCATTTTGCCAAGGCACCTCTGAAGAAACCTTGAGGCACCCTGGTTGACAAAGGCTGGTAAAGTAGCATGCTGAAGACCTTCTGTGCCCAGCTATCATCTGAATACAGTACAAAAAACACACAAGAAGGCGCAACTCCAGTCCTCATGCATTACCACAATACAATTTCTTAAATTCCAAATGGCAAATGGATACTCACAAACATAAAAGACCAACAGGCTTGCAACTCAAATGCTTCAGCCTTGGGCAGTAGGTCCTATCACAAAATCCTCAGTTAGAAGCTTGTCAATGTCATCTACTTACGCTACCTTTTAAATCTTGATCTATGTAATGTTTGTTCTAAATCCTAAATGAACAAATGAAACAGAAAACCTGTGGCTTTGTGTAACTAAAAGTCAGGCTTCATCCACACACCGGCTTGTATACAATTTTTGGGCAATTTTGAGGCATTTTGCCAAGGCACACTTGAAGAAACCTCAAAGCACCCTGGTTGAAAAAGACTGGTATAGTTGCATGTCAAAGACCTTCTGCGACCAGCTATCACCCACTATATATCTGAATATACTACAAAAAAAAACACACACAAGAGGGTGCAACTCCTCGTGCATTACCACCATACAATTTATTAAATTCCAAATAGCAAATGGATACTCACAAACCTAAAAGATCAACAAGCTTGCCACTCTTATGCTTCAGCCTTTGGCGGTAGGTCCCATCACAAAATCATCAGATGCAAAAGCTAACAATTTTTGGGGGTCATGCCCCCTTCCTCAGAGCGGAATTCAACCAGTGCCAGGTCAGCTTTTAAATGGCCATGGAACTTTAGCAGTGCAGCGCAAGTGCCGCCCGTACAATCCCACTCCTTCTGTGCATAGCTGACCACTCCAATAACACGGTGGGGACAGCCCATAAATATATATATACATATGCAAATAAAAAATGATAAAATAAACATAACAATAAAGGAAAAGCAATTAATAATAAGCTGTATCAATAGGCTAAATGTAAATCCAGGTTTTCTGAGAGAGTTTTTACTGGCCAACTGACTGCCTTCTGAATAGTAGAGCAGGTGTGACAATAATGAGGTCTGATAAATTCCAAAATGTGTAATGAGAATGGGGTGGTACTGAACACAGTGCACCTTCTTTTCTCCAAAATGTGCAAGTCATCAGGTTATGAGGAGTCAGGATGTCATGTGAACAGTGGCAGCCGATCAGTCTGTACAAACAATGACAGGGCTGGGACAAGCCATTGCTGTTTGCATGTATTTGCACAACCTGTGGTTAGGGATGGGTGTCTTTGCCTGGAGGCATCTGTCTGCATGCATCTGTCTGAATACAGTATTTACCTCTAATCACAGGTAACCGCTGCGCGTGCGTTTACTCGTGGACAGCCACGGACATATCATTGTCATTCATTGACATGGGCAGAGCGATCACAGCTAAATGTAAACACCAGTGATTCTGGCTGGATGAATCTGGTGATTCTTGCCGCTGGAAAATACAGCCTGGCATCAAGTGCCCCTGTGAACAAGGATTTGGTTTTAAAATCTTGTGAGTGACACACATGGAATCCGCCTGTCCGTTCCCATGCGATCCGATCCGCCAGACGGATGGAAAATAGGGTTTCCATCCGTCTGGATTTGATGGATAGGATCGGATGTCAGGGGACATTTCTCTGCTGACATCCAATGTCCCAAAGAGATGCATGGGGCATCTGTTCAGATCCGCCTGAAAAACTGACAGGTGGATCTGAATGGTCCGCAAGTGTGAAAAGGGCCATTAGCAGCGATCTGGCAAACCTGAGCATATATATAGCCATCAAAACAGCATTAAACTGCAGACTTTGACACTAGGTTCAAACCTATGCATTTTTGCAGGCTGCATTTAAGTGGGCACGGCATCCCTTTCAAATGAATGGGCTGCCATGCCTGCGTTTCTGCAACAAAAAAAAAAGTGCATGCACCTTTCAAAAAGGCAGCCGCAGAAATCCTGCCATGATGAAATTACAGTCACCAGGGCCAGTGCAAGGATTTTTGACACCCTAGGTGAAACCTCATTTTGCCGCCCCATTGGCGCCGCCCCCTTGGTTCTGCCCCTGATTCCACCTCCTTTGCTCCTTTGCTCTGCCCATGTATTCCCCTACCTATTTAATGACTGCTATCGGGGGGGGGGGGGAAGAAGGAGGAGGGGGAAAGAAGGAGGAGGAGGGGGGGAAGGAGGGGGGGGGAAGAAGGAGGTGGAGGGGGGGGAGAAAGAGGAGGAGGGGGGAGAAGGAGGAGGGTAACCCCCCCCCTCCGGAAAACCAGTAGACCAGTTTTACATGTATATGTATATGAAAACCAGTATTTTTATAATAAGAAGGAAACAAGGCATGAAGAAAAGGAGGCATAGTATGATGAAGGAAGTCAAGCAAGGCATGAAGAAGGAGGCTCAGGCATCATGCCATGCCTTCTTCTTCATGCCTCGTCTCCTTCTTAATGCCATGCCTCCTTCTTCATGCCATGCCGAATTTTCAAATATACTGTATTTACTATAGTTACATTGATTTAAAATAGCTTTAAAGCCTTAAAAATGTATTAAAGTCTTTTTTTTTTTTTTTTTGCTAAAAAAATAACAAACATGTTATACTTACCTGCTCTGTGCAGTTGGTTTTGCACAGAGCAGTCTGGATCTTCCTCTTCTCTCAGGTCCCATGCTGGCGCTCCTGGCCCCTCCCTCCAAACAGGCATGCTCCCGATTCACAGCTCTGTGTGTCCATTCACATATGGAGCCATGGCTTGGCCCCGCCCCTTCCATCTCCTGATTGGCTCACTGGCTGTGATTATACAGCAGCGGGAGCCAATGGTTCCAGCTGCTGCCAAAAGCCAATCAGGAGTCCGAGTTCCTGAAGAGTCAAGGCTCTTGTGGACATTGCTGGATCCAGAGGGGGCTCAGGTAAGTCTGCTGCACATAGAAGGTTTTTGACCTTGATGCATAGAATGCATGAAGGTAAAAAACTTTGTGCCTTTACAACCACTTTAGGTTTTTCACCTACCTTAATGCATTCTATGCATTAAAGCGGTAGTAAATTGCAGGTGGTTAAAAAAAAAAAAAAAAAAAAAACATTTCCCTGCAAGGCAATGTCATAATGTGCTAGTATGCATCACATACCAGCACATTATGAGAAATCTACCTTAGAATGAAGCCCTCCAGCACTGTGATGTGACCGCTGAGAGGGGTGACATCTTCCCCCGTGCTTCCTCCAGATTCGCAAATCGCGACCTCTGCCTACATGAGTGGCCTGGGGGTGCAATGACATCACTACCGCAAATGCGCGTGGGAGCTGTCGTTTCCGGCATGAGCTCTTAAGCTTCGGCACTGTAAGCTGGACCTTCAGAGCGCATGTGCCGGTGATGTCATCAGCTGCATGCACTCTGAATATCTCCTAAAATGTGCAAGTTTAGGAGATATTCACAGTACCTACAGGTAAGCCTTATTATAGGCTTACCTGTAGGTACAAGTGGTAAAACAGAGTTTACCACTTTAAGGTAAAAAAACCTTCTGTGCTGCAGCTGCCCCCCAGACCCCCCCCCCCCCTTTTTCTTACATGAGTCAGATCTGATTCAGCGATGTGAAAGAGTGCAGCGGCTCCAGGCGCTGTCCCTCTCCTCATTGGGCAGATTAATAGCAGCAGGAGCCATTGGCTCACGCTGGTGTCAATCAAATCCTGTGATACCTGAGCGGGGGGTGGGGCCGAGTCTCGCTGTTTATGTCAATGGTCAGAGCAGGGGGACTCGGGAGCGAGCCTACACGGGTGCTCCCAGGGAAAGCAGCTTTCCGTGGGGGCACCTGATGAAGAGGAGGGGCCTGGAGCATCAGAAGAGGACCCCAGAAGAGGAGAACCAGTGCTGCTCTGTGCAAAATCATTGCACAGAGCAGGTAAGTATAGACATGTCTGGTGCTCACTGGATTTCACACGCAGAAATTTCAGAAAGAACCCCACTCGTTTACGGGAATACTGGAGGATAAATGCGGGGTCATCTTCTCCAGAACTCTTAAAGGCCTTTACCTGGGGGGTCACTATATATCTGCCATAAATAAAGTCAAGCTGCACCAGAAGGCCTCTATGACATCTTTGCAGACCGAGGTAGCGTATCAGACTGTCTGTTACGGACTTGATTCCTCGGGCTCTAATTTTGACTTTTTACAGGCCTCTAAGCGAGCTTTGAATCTTCACCTAGAGGAGGTTACCCGGTTGAAACTATAAAACTCCAAGCAATGGTTATTTGAACAGGGGGACAAGAATGACAAGTTGCTGACAATGATATCCCAGCATTAAACCCGTTTCACTCTGAACCCGGAAATTACCTTTCCCATGCGTGAAGCTGTCATCACCTCAGTTGGCATCATGCAGGAATTTCAAAAGTATTATCAACGGCTCCACACCACTAGACTACCCTCTGGCCTAGATACTGACACCTTAGCTTCCCTTCTGGATCCGACAGCCCTGGGCTGGCTTTTGGATGAGGAGAGGTCCTATTTTGTGCGTTAGATCACTCCTGAGGAGGTCTTTAGTGTAATCCAATCTTTCACTGTGGGTAAAGCCCCTGGCCCTGATAGCCTTCCAATAGAATTTTAAAAGGCGCATGGTAAAATGTTGGCTCCCCTACTTGCTTCCCGGTATACGCATTGCCTGAAGGTGCCCTTCCTCCTTCCATGTCTGACGCACATGTAATTCTTATTTATAAATCTCCAAAGGATCCCAAAATGTGTGTCTCTTATATGCTCATTGCGCTTAACAATGGCCTCAAAATCTTAACTAAACTACCTACTAATAGGCTCAATCCCATACTGCCCACGGTTATTAATTCAGACCAAACCAGGGTTTATGGCCCGAAATGCCAAAGACATTAATCTACAAAGGTTGTTCACAAACATTCATGCTCACTATGACATTGAGAAAGCTTTTGACGCCATGGAGTAGCCTTTCCTGTGGGAGACTCTTGGGATTCCCCCGACTCTGTCCATTCAGAAAAGGAAGGAGCTGGTAAATTACATATTTACAACCACTTCCTGGTTCTCTATTATGACACATCCCCTGCAGCAGCCATCAGGAGTGGTAAGTGACCACGGGGGGAGCGATGACAAGGGGAGCACACAGGGGCCCAGAGACAGCAGAACACAAGTGAACTGGATAGGAGGAGTGGTGGGGGCAGCATACAGAGGAACCAATCTCCTCCATTTTCCTCCTGCAGCTACAGGAGGAAAAAGGAGGACAGTGATTTCTCTACATTCCGGCCTCACCCCCCCCCCCCCTCCAATTTAGGTGTACAGGGGAGCCGCACAGGCCCCCTGGAGCATGGGACTCAATTGCAATTGCAACCCCTGTAGTTACGCCCCTGCTCCATTTGCAATGGGTAGATGAATTCACATATCTAGGAGTGCATATATTTCGTGAAGTTGCCAGTTACATTCCACTCAATCTAACGGCTGTGGTAAAACGGTTAAGACTAAACTAAAAGCATGGGCCAACCTTCCATTTGTCTCTTCTGGGATGTAATAATTTAATTGAAATGAAGATTCTCCCTAAATTTAACTACCTGTTTCACAATTTCCCTAAATTAATCCCTAAATCTTTTGTCACGCAGTTACGTGATCTTTTTTCCTCTTTTCTTTGTGGTTCCCACCCTCCTCGCTTTAAATTGTCCATTCCTATGCGGCCCGTCTGCCGAACTGTCAGAAATATTTTTTTAGCCACCCAACTGGTTACTGCCGCCTGGTGGCTGAATCCTGACATGTCCAACCCGGCCACAGTATTGGAAATCGCTGTGATGCACTCAGTAGAGGCCCTTAGATGGTTACTCGTCCGTGGTCCTAGAGTTCCTTACAATTTAACTCCCTTTATGATTACAACTCTTAGGGCCTGGAGAATAGGCCTGGTATATGAGTGCTATTTGCACTCTACAATTTCACCTAATGCCCCTCTGTGGAACAACCCCACACTACCTTATTTTTTTAAGCACCCTGATCCCATAGCTTGGACCAGATTAGTCATTAAATTTGTAAAGGATATCACTTCAGATCTGGCTTTGCATCACATTGTCCCTTCTCTGCATTTATTTAGGTATCTACAGTTGTTCCATGCTTTGGGGAGTCAATTTCCCTTTGGGGGAGCCCAGCTCGTGTCCTCGGACCTCGAACAGGTCCTGAGTTTTGAAGGTTCGGAAGAAGCCCACCTCAATCCCCTATGCCCATCTCCTTCGTGTGTCCGCTTCTGAGCTATCGGTGCTTCATCAGCGTTGGTTCCTTGGTGCTTCCGAGTTGAACTCCAAGGAATGGGAAGATGTATGGAATTTTACGTTCCAAATCTTGGTATCCCTATGGGACCATCTCATGCAGTTTAAAATTGTACACAGGGCCTAACTCACAGCTTACCATTGCATAAGATGGGGCCATCCCACTCTCCAGCGATGTGGTCATAACCCAGGTGATTTTATTTACATTTTTTGGTCCTGTCCAGTAATCAACATGTACTGGACACAAGTGCTCTCTGTAATTAATCTGGCTGCAGGCACTTCTGTTACTTTGTCCTCCAGGATATGCATGTTGGGCCTAGTAGAAAACCTGGTTCCCAGAGTGGCAGAAAGAACTCTGATTGGTCTACTATTGTTCTATGCCAGAAAATCTATTACACTATGTGGAAGAAATGCCCCCCCCCCCTTTTCTGTTTCCTTATGGAAGCAGCGGGTTAATAATGTTTTGCCGCTCTACAAAGATACATAGTTACATAGAGTCTGTCCTAGGAAATATCAGAGTGTGGGCTAAATGGCTGGAGGTACTCTCTACTCCTACGGATGCCTAATGTTCCTTCCATTACCCTGCTAATACCCTCGGCTGTTTCAGGAGTGTTACAGGGATAACTGGATCATCGGGGATGACTTGCCTTTGGTGGTTAGTTGAGCATGAGCCATATTAAATCGTTTTAAGATGTTGGTTTGTTGTTAATATAGTCTTTAAGGCCATATTGGCTTTCTACACTGCATTTCTTTTGCCTTAGTAAGCCTCTGCGAGGGCTAAATGCCTGTTTGTGTTCATGGTTGCAGGTGTACCTTTGTATGTTTTGTACTAAACTATAAAACCAATAAAAAGATTTCTTAAAAAAAAACAAAAAACAAAAATATAGACATGTTTGTTATTTTTATTTTTTTTAAAAATGACGGTTTACAACCAGTTTAGGTTATTTTTTACCAAGAAATTTGGTAGAATACATTTCATCCTAAATTTATGAGGAAAGATTACTTATATGCAAAATGTGATTTTTTTTTATTTTTGGTCTTTTTTGTTTATATAGTGAAAAAAAAAAAAAACCTCAGTGCTGATTAAATACCACCAAAAGAAATCTCTATCTGTCTCAAAAAAATTATAAAAAATTGTAATACTCATTTGCATCAATGAGTAATTCTCATTCAAGTGCTGTCGCTACATACACTCTGACCAAGTTAGGTTCCTACCTCAAAGACAAGCAGCTGATCAAGTGTGCCAAGCAATTGACCTAATTTCCACTCTTAAGATAGGGAGGTGGCCAGACACAGGATGCTTTTGTCCCTTGATATGCGGAAAGCATTTGACTCCCTCACATGGCCGTTCCTCTTTTGGTTACTGGAGAGATGGAACTTTGGTCCCAAATTTATTGCCTCGCTACATTCCCTTTAGAGTAATCCCACAGCGCAGATAACATTAAGAGGCCACAGATCTGAGCCATTTACTATATCCTGTGGTCCCCTTCAAGCAGGGGAGGGCTGGGAAGGGGGGCAGGGTGGCAATTGCCCCCCGGGCTGCTCTAATGCTGGGTAAAAAGGCCACCCTCGGGGCTGGATTAATTTAGTGGCCAGACACTGTATACAGCTGCCGGTCACCGCTACACAATGTTATATTTGCAGAGCTGCAGCAGAGGGGTATGAGTGTGCAGAGTCGCTCCTGCACCTGGCTGGCACAATACTAACACAGTCACTTCCCTGTCAAGCAGAGTGATCTCCACCCGACAGGAGCTTCCTAGGCCCCACCTGGAGTGATGTCATGTATTTTTGTTAAACCTCCTTTGTTGCTTTTAACAATAAATTATGTTACCACATTGCATCATGTTTGTCTTGCTTCATAACATCAATATCCATTATAAAACCAGGTGGGCATGGATGGTGAGCTGATTCGATGGTTCAACGGGCCTCTTGACTGGACTTGCCCCCCAGGCCTAAGGCTGCCAGCCCTCCCCTGCCTTCAAGGGTGTCTGCTTTCTCCCCATCTGTTTGTAATACCAAAGGAGACCCTAGCCATAGCAATTCTTCAGTATCCTGACATTTTGGAGATTATAAGTGGGGGCTGCAATCACAAATGTGCGCTCTGTTCTCTTTGGTGAGATACTGCCAATAGGAAATCATGTCTAAAGAGATGCAGACTCTGCAATTTCCTCATTAGAGCCCTGCAAGTGCAGCAGCTGATTGATAACTATCAAACCACTCCCATTAGATTTACTTACCACGTAGATACAGACAAGCACACAGGGATTTCTTCAGAATAACAAAAGGTAGGATTCTGCAACAAACTTTGTTAAAATCCCTGTAACTGACATAGATTACCCAGAGGGGAATGTTGTTGTTTTTTTTAAACAAAAGTGGAGTTACTCTTTAAGGTTATTGTTGAGGTTTTGTTTGGGACAAGACATTTTTATGTGAAGTATACAGGTTTTAATATCTTATTTGAAGACCCTATTGAAGTTGTTCTCACCTTCTGGTCAAAACCTCCAAGGCCATTCTTGATGGTATGGTCTGGTTTGGATTTTTAATGAAGCCGTTTCACCAGGTAACTGGGTGGGCTGGTGCAGTCCTGCCTGACCCCTCCGCCAGGTCTACAGTATCAGTTTATCTCAAGGAAAATTTGTCAATTGTTCTTATTTTTCCAAATGGACTGTCTTTCGCCACAGTTCTGGATTTCCAGTTATCGATCTTCTTGGCAAAACTTCAATAACTATTGTTGCACTCTTTCACGGGACTTTGGTTAGCCCCTTTCTGCTGTCATCACGTCTATGGCTACCTACTATGCTTAAAGATCGATATGCTGTCAAACATTGTAACTCTATATTGTTCCTTGGTATTACTTGAAAAACCCAATAAAAACGATTGAAACAGAAAGTGTGACAGTGCTAAAATCTGAGAAAAGACCTAGGCAGGAAGGGGGTAAAACACAGTCTTGAGGTGGATAAAGAGAAGTTTGAGGTTTTCAAAAAAATAAACATATATACTCACCTCTATGCTGCAGCATCAGTGTAATACTGCAGATGTCCTATGTTGGCTCTGAGACTGAGAACTAAGAATGGTAGAAAGTGTTGCTAGTGTGTAGCCATCATCCCTAAGAAGATAAGAAGTACAAGGAATACCCTGCATACCAAAAGGGGACTATTATAGGCTACATATAAATACCAAAGAACACATATATCATAAAAGATTACAATTTTATTAGTCCAAAAACCTTAAAAACTGATATGGCTCTATGCGGTCGTGGTTGCTCTATGTTGTTTCTGCAGATTTACACTATGGAGTATGCTTTTGTCTATTTGCCTATATGTGACCTGGCTGCTCTATGTTGTTTCCGGTTGCTTAGAAACCTGGGTGTATTTAAACCGGAAGGTGTCGCAAGATGGTGCCGCTCCCAATGATGCCGTAGTGATAAAATGCATAAGGGGAAGCTTCTGGTTTTGGTCCGTAGAACGCACGGCGTCCCAGACCCATTTATTTCAATGCTTCATATTGCTCTGCCTTATATAAGTGCACTTTTGTTTTGTTTTTGAATAAACTTGTTATGCAGATTTACATTATGGAGTTTGCTTTTGTCTATTTGCCTCTATGTGACCTGGCTGCTCTATGTTGTTTCCGGTTGCTTAGAAACCTGGGTGTATTTAAAGAGGTGTAGCAAGATGATGCCGTAGTGATGAAACGCGTAGGGTGAAGCTTCTGGTTCCGGGCCGTAGAACGCACAGTGTCTCAGACCCATTGATTTTAATGCTCCATATTGCTCTGCTTTATGTAAGTGCACTTTAGTTTTTTTAAATAAACTTTTTATGCAGATTTACACTATGGAATTTGCTTTTGTCCTTTTGCCTCTTGACTGAGCTTACAGTGATTAATAAGAAGTGACGGAGACATTCCTGGAGACCTTTATAACTTATGCCAAAACTACCATTATCTGCTTTAATGATCATGGTAGCTGCTTTATTGGCCAGCAAACTTGCCTGACCTAAACCCCATAGAGAATCTGTGGGGTATTGTCAAGAGGAAGATGAGAGACACCAGATCCAAGGGGGTGAAATAGTCCAGTCTTGAGGTGGTAAAAGAGAAGTTTAAGGTTTGCTTTACAGCAAACTTGCCTGACCTAAACCCCATAGAGAATCTGTTGTGTATTGTCAAGAGGAAGATGAGAGACACCAGACCCAACAATGCAGACACGCTGAAAGCCACTATCAAAGCAACCTGGGCTTCTATAACACCTCAGCAGTGCCACAGGCTGATCGCCTCTCCATGTCACGATGCATTGATGCAGTATTTCATGTAAAAGGAGCCCCGACCAAGTATTGAGTGCATACTATACTGTGCATGGACACACTTTTCAGTAAGTCAACATTTATTTTATGAGATGCACCTGTATATTGATTTTAGAGCACTTTAAGCACTTAGCACGTTCTGGAATTGATTTTTGATAATTTATTACTTTCAAGACACTGAGATCTGTATTTCCTAAAGCAAGTTTTTCACCTTAAAGGGAAACACAAACTATTTATTCACTAATTGTGAAAATAAGGTAATTCTCCCCTGGCGTGGGACTCTAGATAGGATGATAGGAACACCATATTTACCTTCATTTTGTTTTTAGCTCATAAGTTGGTACATTGCACACTCATTCTATCATTTTTGCAGCGCCATATCCATTTATAATATTTTTTATAGGATCCAAAAGCTGCCAATCATGAATGGGAACAAACCAGGGGGAGTGGACAGCCAATCTGCAGACAGATCATCATCAATGATTGGATGGTCAGCCTCTGTGAGATTTTTCTGTTTCTCTCACTTCCTGTCTGGTTGTCCCCGGAACAGTAAGTGTGGGGAAATCTCATTAACAGTGCCCAAAATAGCAACAAAACCTGACAGTGGTTCTAACCTTTACCCATTTCATCAACTGATATTAAAAAAAGTTTTGGTATAGATACACTTTAATAAATGCAGTATGCATTTAGTAGGGAGAATGGCTTCTTTCTGAGTTTTTTTCTGAATTGCTTCTCAGTTGCTTTGATTTGTCTTTGGATTGTTCAAGGATTTGCTTCAATCTGCTTCTGAGTTAATTTGGCATCAGCCCTTAGACAGCTGTTGTAACATCTGAAATTGCAAGTTCCAGATCTGCAGTTTGCCCAATAGCCAGTACAAGGAACAAAACATTAAATAGTTCACCCAAAAGTGATATTTTAGTGGTACCTGGAGCCTGATGGGCAGAGTCACCCACTGGCTTCTTGGTGGTCTTGAATACTCCAGCAATGCGATTTCCCTACTATTCCCGTCGAGTTTGGGTTGTTCCTGTACACTTTGTGTGCTTCATCTCCTGCTGTTGCATTCTCTAGTGACTAAAGTTCTCATCAATAGAGTACCCAAAAGATATAAGAAACCATCAGGTGGTTGAACTCTCCAACTTCCACCAGTAACTGAAATAACAGTTAATGTCATTGGTAAAAAAATAACACATCTGTTTGAAACTTGCAAACATGCAAAACAAATATTGACAGTATCAATAAAAACCACTAGATGGCAGTAAGCCTTTGCAAAGTGTTAGATGCCAACAGTCGAAAAAAACAAAACTTTTGACTAACGCTAGGGTATAGGAAATGGGTCATTATTTATTATTTATTACAAATATTCATATGGTGCTATCAATTTATAAAGCGTGGTACATATTATGCATTCAAATCAGTCTATGTTCCTCAAGGAGCTTACAATCAAATTCCCTACCTCACATGAATGCATACATACATACTAGAGCTATATTAGTCAGGATCCAATTAACCTATCAGCCTGTCTTTGGAGTGTGGAAAGAAAGCCACACAGGGAGAACATGCAAATTCCATGCAGATAGTGTGATGTCTTGGTAATAAATTGAGAACACCAGTGCTGCAAGACAGAAGTGCTGTCATACCAGAAATATGGAGTTTGTCATTTCTGATCTTTTGAAAATGTAATTTGCCTAGCTGTCCATTTAAATGGCCTATGTGCTAAGCAAATGTAGCACCCTCTAGTGTGCTACTAGTGTAAGTGTAGGCAAATTTATGTTTTGGCTCGTGGGTTACCTGATGAGTCTTGAATCTGGGTCAAAAGCTTATTGCAGGTCAGGCGAGATGACTCATAAAGACAGGTCTCTGGTGCCTCCCCCTGGTTCTGGAAGGTTGGAGAAACTTCTAGAAGCTTGAGGGCAGAGGCCAGGAGGGTTGACCTGCATACTTAGGGGAACTTAGCCAATCCCTTGGCAGTGGGCCTGGCATTGTGGCTAAGCCATCCCTTAAATATGGATGAGTCATGCCAGGACAGGAGTCGGGTGGATTGCTGAGGAGACTGTTGGCAGTGATTAGATTTGGGATCAGTGTCTACAGGAGAGTTGGAGTTACTCCACAATGCAGCCTACAACACGTTGTGCTACTTGCTAAGGGGCAGACAGTTCCTAGTCCTTAAGGGGCTTTTGCATCTTTTCTATCAGGGACTGTCAGCTGAGACAAATCTGGAGTAGTACATAGGGAGAAAGTTATCCCTGGTTTTGTGGATATCAAGTTGGGCATCCCATAAATTCCTATTCCCCATGCAAGTTGTTACCCCTAATAAAACAAAAACGCCAAGCTCAAAAGACTGCTTCTTGTGTCTAGATGAAAGTGAAAAATGCTTAGTGCCTGGCTGTGCAGGAGTGGGGAACCCAGTAATCTACAATTTTCCTTACCTGACTGCTTTGCTGAAAAAGTCTTCTTGACTGTTAGCCCTTTTGTCAGGGAAATGGCCATAGGAGAACTGGCAACATTGCCAGTAATAGAAATGGACGCTCCTGACTCAGCCCTCTGCTGGCCTGTCAGGGAAATGGCCATAGGAGAACTGGCAACATTGCCAGTAATAGAAATGGATGCTCCTGACTCAACTGACACAGCCCTCTGCTGGCCTGTCTGGGAAATGGCCTATAAAAGGGTGGCCATAGGATCAGACTCATTGCTGGATTATCTCTCAGCTTCCTGTGTTTCCTGTGCTTCCTGTTTCCTGTTTGGATTTCCTGTTGTGACTTGGCTTGTTCCTGATTCCGTTTGATCTCCTGCTCCTGGTTTGACCCTTGGCTTCTCCCACTGACCTTGCTTCCGTTACCTACCGTGTATGACCCCGGCTTGCTTCAAGACCTCGGCTATTCTGGTTGTCTCCTGTGCATGACCTCGGCTTGTACCACGGTTTCCGCTACTAGAGACTATTCCTTGGCACAAGGTAGCCCGGCTGCTTCAGAGCCTTGAAGACTCATACCCTGCTGCGATTCCAGCCTGTTCCAGTTTGCTCTCGGATTGCTTTGGTTCTACCTACCTGCCTGCAGCTGGTAACCCGTGCCACTTGGGGCGCCACACCCTTTGTACCATCTCCAGGGGTGTGCCGCACTGAGCCGCAAGGGGAGCCCTCTCAGCACCTCGGCCTCGGATCAGGTAACCCTGACAGTATAATCCAGCCATGTCAGAGGCCGACAGAGGTGCTTCCCCACTCGTGGCTCTGTGCCAGCAGGTCACTGCCCTCACCCAGGCAGTACAGCATCTGCAGGAGGGATACTTCCAACTGGAAGGTCGACTGCAACATCTGACAACTTCTCCTGCTCCTGCGGATCCCAGTCCTCCATCCACCAGCACAGTTTCTGCTCCATCCCTCCCGGGACAGCCAGTTTCCTCCCACACTATGATGGTTCCTCCCCCTGAGCCACGGGTGCCAATACCTGAACGCTTCTCTGGTGAACGGAAGAAATTCAGGGCCTTCAGAAACACATGCCAACTATACCTGGCCCTCCAGCCTAGGACTTTCACTTCAGAGACTGTAAAGGTTGGGTTTGTGATTTCATTACTGTTGGAGGAGCCACAGGCCTGGGCCCATGGCCTGCTGGAGCAAAAGGACCCTGCTCTCAATTCTATGGACACCTTCTTTGATCTAATGGCCCAACTTTATGATGATCCTCAGCGTGTGGCTGCGGCTGAGGCTACCTTGCATTCCCTCCAGCAGGGAAAACGCCCCGCCGAAGACTACACAGTAGAGTTCCGCAAGTGGTCCACTGATACGTGCTGGAATGAGGCGGCCCTCAGGTACCAATACCGTCTGGGATTATCCGAATCTCTTAAGGATGAGTTGGCCAGGGTAGAGACTCCCACTACTCTAGAGGGACTGATTCAACTTACTATCCAGCTCGATAGGCGCCTCCGGGAGCGTCGGTCTGAGCGCTCACAGACTTCTCGCCCAACCTGGATGTTGCCTAGGGCCCCTTACCACTTCACTCCAACACCAGAACCTTTCCCCGCTACCCATGAAGAGGATGAACCAATGCAGATCGGCCTGGTGCGTTCTTCACTAAGTGCAGATGAAAGACAACACCGCCGACAAGCCAATCTTTGTCTCTACTGCGGAGGATCTGGACACTTCCTACGAAACTGCCCTGTGAGACCCCGTAAGTTCCTTCCACAAAGCCCTTACTTCCAAGTTTCCGGATCTTTTCCATCTCATCTTGTTCTTCCTGTCTCACTACAGGTGGCGGAAGAGGAGGTCCGGCTCCTAGCCATAGTTGATTCGGGGGCTTGCAGCTGTTTTATGGACTTGACTTTGGCAAGAAGACTCTGTGTACCCCTCTGCAATAAACGTCAGCGACTTGAGGTACATCTGGCCGATGGTTCCTTGCCCAGTTCTGGACTTGTCACCCAGGAAACCAAGCCCATCCTCACAATAACAGACTCTGGCCACCAGGAATTCATTTGTTTTGACATCCTTTGCTCTCCCATGTTCCCCATCATCCTGGGAATTCCCTGGTTGCAGGCCCATAATCCACAGATTAACTGGGCCAAGAAGGAGATTTCCTTTACCTCTTCCTACTGCCTGCAACACTGCTTCGTTCCCGGGGTTAGCAGTCCCGCCAGTTGTTCAACCATCCAATCAATTCCAGATGTCGGTCAGGCTATACCTACAGTCTATCACGAGTTTTTGGATGTTTTTGATGAAAAGAAGGCTAATGTTCTCCCACCTCATCGGCCTTACGACTGCCCCATTGAACTGCTTCTCGGTGCTGAGATTCCTTTCGGACGTATATTTCCGTTATCTGAGGTTGAGCTAGAAACTTTACGACTGTATATTAATGAGAACCTTGAAAAGGGATTCATCCGTCCTTCTTCCTCCCCCGCTGGAGCTGGAATTTTTTTTGTCGGGAAGAAGGATGGTTCACTAAGGCCATGTGTGGATTACAGGGAACTTAACAAAATTACGATTAAAAACCGATACCCACTTCCCCTCATCCCTGAACTTTTCCAAAGGTTCCGAACTGCCCAGCTCTTTACTAAACTTGATCTACGGGGAGCTTACAATCTTGTTCGTATCCGGGAGGGGGACGAATGGAAAACAGCTTTCAGGACCCGGTTCGGACATTTTGAATATTTAGTTATGCCATTCGGATTATGTAACGCCCCAGCCACGTTCCAGCACTTCGTAAACAATATTTTCCGGGAATTTCTGGACTATTTCGTAATCGTTTACCTAGATGACATCCTCATCTTCTCTGCTACCCTGGATCTCCACAGAGCTCACGTGAAAAAAGTCCTTGCGACTCTGAGGAAGCACGGTTTATACATTAAAGCAGAAAAGTGCGAATTTGAAAAGACTTCCATCCAATTCCTGGGTCTTATCATCTCTACCAAGGGAATCGCAATGGACCCACAAAAGGTGAAAGCTATCCTTGAATGGCCAGCCCTTTCAGACAAGAAGAGTGTTCAACGATTCATAGGATTTGCTAATTTTTACCGAAGATTTGTAAAAGACTTTTCAGCTATCATTTCACCGATTACGCAGTTGACTCGCCAGCAGACCAGATTCAAATGGTCCCCAGAAGCTCAGGCAGCATTTGACAAACTCAAAGGACTGTTTACCTCTGCACCAGTCTTACAGCACCCAGATCCGGCTTTACCCTTTGTGTTAGAGGTAGACGCCTCAGAAATAGCCACAGGAGCCATCTTGTCTCAGCGCCAAGGACCTAAGGCCCTACTCCACCCTATTGCCTTTTTCTCTCAAAAGATGAGCCCCTCAGAGAGAAATTACGACGTGGGTGACCGAGAACTGTTGGCCATTAAAACCGCCTTGGAGGAGTGGAGATATTTATTGGAAGGTGCCGCCCACCCAATTATGATCTTCACGGATCATAAAAATTTAGAATACCTGAGGGCCGCTAAACGTCTGAGACCACGACAGGCCCGGTGGGCTTTATTTTTCTCAAGATTTAATTTCCACATAACTTATCGACCAGGCTCCAAGAACGGGAAAGCAGACGCCCTCTCCCGAATGTTCCCTGATGCCCCCGAGTCTGTGGAACCAAGTACCATTCTGTCAGCACAACATTTTTTCCTGATCCAGCCAGAATTAAAATCCTCAATTAAACAGGCATCCATCCAGTACGCGGACACAGAATTACCCCCCTTGGAGAGTTGAGACGGGTTACTTTGGCACCAGGACAAAGTTTTCGTTCCCCAACCAGTCAGGCTCCAAGTTCTAAAGACTTTCCATGACCATCAGCTGGCCGGACATTTTGGTTTACGAAAGACCCTTGAGCTTATCCAACGCTCCTTCTGGTGGCTCAGTTTAAGGAAGGATTGCCAGTCTTATGTTAGCTCCTGCGTTGTCTGTCAGCGCAACAAGGGGTCCAACACCAAGTCCTGTTAAGGCCTCTACCCATCCCTGAACAACCCTGGAAGATGATCTCATTGGACTTTATTGTTGACTTACCTTCCTCTGGGGGTTTTACTACCATCTTGGTGGTAGTGGATCGTCTGACCAAAATGGCCCACTTCCTGCCCATGACCGGCACTCCATCAGCCCCAGAAACAGCAAAAATATTCATCAAGGAAGTAATCAGACTACTGTAACGCTCCTGCGTTTTTATAGTGAGCTGGATTTGCAGCTGCAGAATCTCCACTCAGTAGTCGTGTAGAGATGTGTTGAATTACCAGATCCAACTCTCCAGACTCATCATTGTGGCCCGGCCTGCTTCAGCATGCAAATATACATACACTCAATAAGATGTTCCTGGAGTGATAGAATGTATACGACAGTATAGAGGTGATGTGCTGAAGGGACAGGCGTGAGCAGTGATAGCAATGATAAGCACTTGATAGTAATGTTCCGGAGAGTAGTAGATGGTAATAGGTGGAATGCAGATAGGTTAGTAATCATGTATGGTAACAGGTGGTAGGGACAGCAGATGATATATACAGGAGAGACTAACCCAGTGCAAGGATAGATGGTAGTAGACTCAAGAGCTAGCAATCTATGTAACAGTGCAGATGATAGAATTAGTAATGCATAGATAGTAACAGTCCTTAGTGTGCAGAAGTAGATAGTGTAAGTTTGTTATGAAGGAATCCCCTGTGGGGTACTTATCACTAGTGAGGCTAGTAAGCAGAAGGGTCCGGTAGTAAGAGAGTGATCCGGTAGCGAGATACGGGATCAATAGCGAGGTTCCGGTCTGTTCCAGGTAAAGAGAATAGCTGGAGGCTCCGGCAGCATAAGACAAGGCTGTTAAGCATGCGGTTTGAACGAACAACCTGTGAGAGAAAGCCGGCGATTGAAATAGCCGCTCAGAGCGGCGCTCAGTGATGATGTCATGCGGCTTAAAGGTATATGCGTTCCACCTAACTGAAAAGGTGGGACGCAATATGCAACGGAAAATGGGCAATAAGGGTACCGAAGGTACCAGAATCTTACAGTACCCCCCCCTTAAGGCCGGCTCCGGAAGGCCTATAGTACTGGTTTCTCCGGGTATTTGGAGTGAAACCTTCGTATAAGCCTAGGTGCGTGAACATCAGAAGTATCCAACCAGGTGTCGACTTGGGGTCCATAGTTCTTCCATCTTATGAGATATTGGAGTTTTCCTCTGTGGATACGAGAATCCAAAATCTCCCTAATCTCAAATTCTTCTCCGCCTTCAACTTGTACTGGAGGTGGAGGCAAGATGGTAGGCCTTATTCCTTGGTTAGGAACATGTGGTTTCAGTAGCGACACATGAAAGATGGGATGTATTCTGAGATCTGCCGGTAAGGTGAGTTGCACTGCAGCTTTTCCAATGAGTTTCTTAATTGGGAAGGGTCCCAGAAATAAAGGTCCAAGTTTTTTGCTAGGGATCTTTAACCTTAAATTTTTCGTCGATAGCCAAACGAGATCCCCAATAGCATATTGAGGAGAAGGTTTCCTACGAAGGTCGTAGTACCTTTTTTGTTGACTATGAGCGTGTGAGATGGTGGTATTAAGTAAACCCAGAGAGTCTTTTATTTGGGTAAGATAATCCGAGGCTACTGGGTTACTTGATGGTAGGATGAGTGGTGGAAGAAGTGTGGGATGAAACCCATAGTTTAAGTAGAACGGACTTTGCTTAGTAGTACTGTGGGTTGCGTTGTTATAAGCAAATTCCGCCAGAGGGAGGAGGTCCACCCAATCATCCTGTAGGTATGAGGTGTAGCAACGTAGATATTGTTCAATGCACTGGTTGACTCTTTCAGTCTGTCCGTTGGTCTGAGGGTGGTAAGGAGAAGTGAGTTTTCGCTCAATCCGCAGTATGTGACATAGAGCTTGCCAGAACTTGGAGATGAACTGTGAACCACGGTCAGATAAAAGAGTCTTTGGAATTCCATGTAACTTGAACACATGTTTCATTAGTAATTCCGCTGTTTGCTTAGATGAAGGTAGTCTGCGAATAGAAATGAAATGTGCCATCTTTGTCAGATGGTCCACTGACACTAGAATGGTATTAAATACTTTGGAAGGTGGTAGTTCTACTATAAAGTCTAAGGACACAACTTCCCATGGAACCTGGGGTATTGGTAGACTGCAAAGTAGACCAGATGGTTTTGTAGTGTCAATTTTGGACCTTGCACAGATGTCACATGAAGAAACAAATTTTTGTACAGACGTCTTCATATCAGGCCACCATAACTGCCTGGTAAGCAAATTAAAGGTCTTAGTCATACCCATATGTCCTGCCATAGGCACATCATGTGACAATCCCAAGATCTTGATGCGCATAGTAGGGGGTATGTAGAGTTTGTCGTTGTAGTAGAGGAAGCCTTCTGCATCAGTACTTAGTTGTGGTGGAGGTGAATCCAGTCCTATACTGTGCAAAATCTCTTCCTTCAGGGAACGAACAGCACCAATAATACGTTCATAGGGTATTATAGGAATTGAAGGGATTTCGGCGCAGTTATCTTCGGTTAATCGTGATAGCGCATCCGCTTTTTTGCTTTAGTCTGCAGGCGTGTAGGTCACTAGGAAGTTGAATCTTAGGAAGAATAATGACCAACGTACCTGCCGGTGGGAAAGAGTTTTGTTAGTCTGAAGGTATTGAAGATTTTTATGATCTGTATATATGAGTATTGGTAATCGAGTACCTTCAAGTAGATGTCGCCAATTCTCTAGTGCCAGTTTTATGGCAAGCAACTCTTTTTCACCCACTGGGTAATTCACCTCTGGGCTGCTTAGTGATTTAGAGAAGAAAGCAACTGGGTGGAGTGGTGAAGTATTTGTTGGTCGTTGGGAGAGAACTGCTCCTACTGCCATGTTTGACGCATCCACCTCCAGGATATATTGGAGGGATGGGTCTGGATGGCGTAGTATGGGAGCAGAAGTAAAGCTTGATTTTAACAAGCGGAAAGCTCCATTTGCTTCTTCTGACCATTTGAATGGTTTCTTTATACTTGTAAGTTGTGTGAGAGGTCTCTCAATAGCAGAGAAGTTCTTGATGAACTTCCTATAGAAGTTTGAAAATCCGAGAAATCGTTGTAATGCCTTACGAGTTGTTGGTATAGGCCAATCCAGAATACACGATATCTTGCTCATATCCATCTTGATTCCGGTTTTAGATATGATATATCCTAGGAATAATAATTCTTCTTTATGAAATAGGCATTTTTTTAATTTCACGTATAGATTGTGTGCGAGTAATCTAGACAACACAAGTCTTACATGTTTTATATGTTCAGACAAAGATCGAGAATAGATAAGTATATCGTCCAGATATACCACAACACAGACATCAAGTAAGTCTCTGAAGATGTCATTTATGAATCGTTGAAAAGCTGTGGGAGCATTACACAACCCGAAAGGCATCACAAGATATTCGAATAATCCGTATCTGGTTCTGAATGCTGTCTTCCACTCATCTCCATCACGGATTCGGATTAGGTTGTATGCCCCTTTTAGGTCCAATTTAGAAAAGTAGGTAGCCCCGCGCACTTGTTCAATGAGTTCAGGGATGAGCGGTAAAGGATAGCGATCCTTTATCGTAATGGTATTTAATTGCCTATAGTCAATAATAGGCCTAAGACTTGAATCCTTATTGCGGACAAAGAAAAGTCCTGCAGCTGTGGAAGAAGTAGAGGGTCTGATGAACCCTTTCGCCAAATTCTCATCCAAGTATTCCTTGAGATGAGAAAGTTCATCCTGTGAAAGAGGATAAACATGACCGAAAGGCAATTTGCTATTAGGGAGTAGATCGATAGAACAATCATAGTCCCTATGGGGAGGCAACACTTGAGCATTTTTCTCAAGGAAGACTTCAGACAGATCCTGGTAGCATAGTGGTGTAATCTCATCTGACACCACAGACAGGATCTTTCCATATGATGGGACGTTACACGTGATCTCGCAATAGTGAGAAGGGAAGGTTAGAGTCTGTGTTTTCCAATCTATGGTTGGTTGATGTATGTGTAACCAGGGAAGTCCCAAAATAATGGGAAAATGTGGTGAAGGTAGTACATCAAAAGTGGTGGTCTCCATATGAGACTCGTTAGCAGTGACAAGGAGTGCTTGTGTCTGATTGGTGATTGGACCAGAAGATAACGGAATACCATTAATGAAACTAACAGAGACAGGTTTAGGTTTTGAAATAATAGGTATTTTATTTAAAGTAACAAAACGTGTATCGATATAGTTCCCACAAGATCCTGTGTCGATCATAGCCTTGGTGGTGATCCTAGTTTGGTCCCACTGTAATGTCAAATGAATAAAGAGATAGGGATTAGAAAAGGAAGTCGTTAATCCCCCTAGCAAGACATGTGAACACTCACCCTCTTTTTGCGGACAAGGGGACAGACGCTTATCAAATGATCCGGGGAGGCGCAGTACATGCAGAGATTTTTGGATCTTCTCCTGGCTCGTTCAGTAGTTGATAAAGGTGGGCGTATGGTTCCTACCTCCATAGGAGTAGGGTCAACGGCCGAAATCCGAGAAGGACTGGACAATGGCATTCCCATCTTCTCAGCCTTTCTTTCTCGCAGACGCCTGTCAATGTTGATACTGAGTTGTATTAAGGCATCCAAAGTGCCAGGTAAATCCGCTCGGGCGAGCTCGTCTTTAACGGCTTCTGACAACCCGAGTCTGAACTGGGTTCGCAGAGATGTATCATTCCACCCTGAATCAAGGGTCCATCTTTTGAACTCTGCTACAAAGTCTTCAACAGGTCTCCTTCCTTGTTTTAAAGCCCTCAATTGGATATCAGCAGTACTCTGCCTATTGGGGTCTTCATATAAGCTAGCGAGTTCCGCTAGGAATAAAGGATAGGAGTTGAGAAGAGGATCATCTTTCTCAAAGAGAGAGTCTGCCCAGGCCCGTGGATCACCCGTCAAATATGAAATAGTGGTACAGACTTTAATTTGATCAGTAGGGTAAGTACGAGGTTTTAGCAAAAAAAGCAATTGACATGCGTTTTTGAATTCACTAAATTTTTTCCGATCACCTGTAAACACTAGAGGAGGGTTTATTTTCGGTTCACGGGGCTGAGCAGCAGTAAGCTGTGAAAGACGGGCTATCTGCTGTCTCAGAGTCTGATTTTCATCTTTTACTTCAGTAAGAGCAAGTATTAATGCATTTACTTTTTGTGTTAATTGTATCACTTGAGTGGGTAATTCTGCTGAATCCATTTTTTAGGTTCGTTCAATCTGTAACGCTCCTGCGTTTTTATAGTGAGCTGGATTTGCAGCTGCAGAATCTCCACTCAGTAGTCATGTAGAGATGTGTTGAATTACCAGATCCAACTCTCCAGACTCATCATTGTGGCCCGGCCTGCTTCAGCATGCAAATATACATACACTCAATAAGATGTTCCTGGAGTGATAGGATGTATACGACAGTATAGAGGTGATGTGCTGAAGGGACAGGCGTGAGCAGTGATAGCAATGATAAGCACTTGATAGTAATGTTCAGGAGAGTGGTAGATGGTAATAGGTAGAATGCAGATAGGTTAGTTATCATGTATAGTAACAGGTGGTAAGGACAGCAGATGACATATACAGGAGAGACTAACCCAGTGCAAGGATAGATGGTAGTAGACTCAAGAGCTAGCAATCTATATAACAGTGCAGATGATAGGATTAGTAATGCATAGATAGTAACAGTCCTTAGTGTGCAGAAGTAGATAGTGTAAGTTTGTTATGAAGGAATCCCCTGTGGGGTACTTATCACTAGTGAGGCTAGTAAGCAGAAGGGTCCGGTAGTAAGAGAGTGATCCGGTAGCGAGATACGGGATCAATAGCGAGGTTCCGGTCTGTTCCAGGTAAAGAGAATAGCTGGAGGCTCCGGCAGCATAAGACAAGGCTGTTAAGCATGCGGTTTGAACGAACAACCTGTGAGAGAAAGCCGGCGATTGAAATAGCCGCTCAGAGCGGCGCTCAGTGATGATGTCATGCGGCTTAAAGGTATATGCGTTCCACCTAACTGAAAAGGTGGGACGCAATATGCAACGGAAAATGGGCAATAAGGGTACCGAAGGTACCAGAATCTTACAACTACATGGGCTTCCGGATAATATTGTTTCCGATAGAGGAGTACAGTTCACCTCCAGATTCTGGAAGGATCTTTTTAAAACCTTGTCCATTAAAATATGTCTTTCTTCCGCTTACCATCCCCAAAGCAATGGCCAGACAGAAAGAACAAACCAGACTCTAGAACAGTATCTTCGTTGTTTCTGTACTTTTGCCCAAAATGACTGGATATCCCTTCTCCCATGTGCGGAGTTTGCATACAATAATTCGGTACATGCTGCCACTAACCAGTCCCCATTTTGGGCGAATTATGGGTTCCATCCCTCCTTTTTGCCCAATACCCTTCCGGAAGCATCTGTCCCTGCAGTCCAAGACCGAATAAATTCTATTCAGATGAACTACTTATTCCTTCAGGAGGCCGTCCAGAAAGCACAAACGGATTACAAGAGGTTCTATGATAAAAAGAAAAGAAACAAACCTACCTTTAAAAAAGGGGACAAAGTGTGGCTCTCATCAGCTAATCTTAAACTTTCCTGCCCATCCCGGAAACTGGGTCCAAGATTCGTTGGACCCTTTGAGATCAAAAGGGAGGTCAACCCTGTGGCTTTTGAACTGGTTTTACCCAACTCCTACAAAATTCACCCAGTATTTCATGTATCTCTGCTAAAACCAGTTGTACCCAGCCCTTTTTCTGGTAGGGATGAATTACCCCCTCCTCCAGTCCTGGTGGAAGGTGAAGCGGAGTATGAAGTGGAGGCCATAATGGACTGCAGAAAGAGGGGTAGACAAACCCAGTACCTCATCAAGTGGAAGGGGTACTCTGCAGAGGAAAATTCCTGGGAGCCTGCAAATAATGTACACGCTCCTAGACTGATCCGGGAGTTCCACAACAGACACTCAGAGAGACTGGCCCGTCTGGGCATCCGGAGGCTGCCCCTTGGGGGGGGGGGCACTATCAGGGAAATGGCCATAGGAGAACTGGCAACATTGCCAGTAATAGAAATGGACGCTCCTGACTCAGCCCTCTCCTGGCCTGTCAGGGAAATGGCCATAGGAGAACTGGCAACATTGCCAGTAATAGAAATGGATGCTCCTGACTCAACTGACACAGCCCTCTGCTGGCCTGTCTGGGAAATGGCCTATAAAAGGTGGCCATAGGATCAGACTCATTGCTGGATTATCTCTCAGCTTCCTGTGTTTCCTGTTTCCTGTTTGGATTTCCTGTTGTGACTTGGCTTGTTCCTGATTCCGTTTGATCTCCTGCTCCTGGTTTGACCCTTGGCTTCTCCCACTGACCTTGCTTCCGTTACCTACCGTGTATGACCCCGGCTTGCTTCAAGACCTCGGCTATTCTGGTTGTCTCCTGTGCATGACCTCGGCTTGTACCACGGTTTCCGCTACTAGAGACTATTCCTTGGCACAAGGTAGCCCGGCTGCTTCAGAGCCTTGAAGACTCATACCCTGCTGCGATTCCAGCCTGTTCCAGTTTGCTCTCGGATTGCTTTGGTTCTACCTACCTGCCTGCAGCTGGTAACCCGTGCCACTTGGGGCGCCACACCCTTTGTACCATCTCCAGGGGTGTGCCGCACTGAGCCGCAAGGGGAGCCCTCTCAGCACCTCGGCCTCGGATCAGGTAACCCTGACACCTTTGTTTTGAATATCTAAGTGTGGACCTGCACATATTGCTGATGATGCACAATTTTAGCACCATCCTCCTTGTAAGCCATCTGCAGACCTACTCTGGAACATATGAAGAAGGCTCCTTAGCACAAAAGCCATGTGAGAAGCCTACTGAATATTTCAGCAATTATCTCCCTCTTCATAACACTTTAGGTGTATATTACCCTAAAATATGATTTTTAATGTGTGTGTGTTTAAACATATCTATCTTACAAATTGTATTTTCATTTACTCATTTCCACAAGAAATACCTAGGTGATCTTGCCAGTTCCCTTTCTTTCTTGTTCCAAACTGACCACATAAAGCATATGTGTCAAACACATGGCCCACATGCAGAATCTAGCCCACTGGGATATTTCTTGTGGCCCTTGCACCTCTCCTGCAACTGCGGCACTGGACCAGCTAGTGTGCAGTAAGGGGACACCTCCTGCAGTGGAGAGCGCAGCGGAGCGGAGTGGAGCGGGATCACCTGGACCGGAAACGTCAAACCGGAAGTGACACCACCGAAAGTCAAAACCAGCTTGGAACACACATGGAACCTGGTTGCCGTGACGCTTTGTCAAAGTCAGTAGAGGTCTGCGCATCCCTCCATGGATATGCCTCCTCAGATCATCACTGGCCCACCACCAAACCGGTCATGCTGATTGCTGAACAATGTTACAGGCAGCATAACGTTCTCCACGGCTTCTCCAGACCCTTCATGTCTGTCACATGTGCTAAGGGTGAACCTGCTCTCATCTGTGAAAAGCACAGGGCACTAGTGGGGGACCTGCCAACTCTGGTGTTCAATGGCAAATGTCAAATGAGCTCCATGGTGCTGGGCAGTAAGCACAGGCCCCACTAAGAGACGTTGGGCCCTCAGGCCACCCTCATGACGTCTGTTTCTGATTGGTCAGAGACATTCACACCAGTGGCCTGCTGGAGGTCATTTTGTAGGGCTCTGGCAGTGCTCATCCTTTTATATCCTTGCTATGCTGAGCATTTACTCCCTATTACATCAGAGCAGCCCATTTGACTATTGAGTCACACATGTGGGAGTATCACCAGTGCTAAATAACAGCCCACTCCCTCCCTCCTCCTCCATACCCACTAACTAGCTATACACAATGGGGGGTGGGATATGGCATGTAGTTTGATGGAGGCTTCACCTTACTCTTATTCTAGGACACAGGCTGTCTGGCGGTGACTGGCAGAAATCCAACCACATCATGTTATTGCCAAAAAAGAATAAAGATTTGATTTCTAATATATATATGTATGACCATTCAAAACAGTTTTATATTAATTATTTATTTTTACTCTGTACACCAAAGACTGTTTTTTTTTTTGTTTTTTTTTAACAAATGACCAGCAGCAGAGGACTAGAAGCTCCTCCTGCTTATGCTTCCCTTCAGACAGGCTAGGAAGAAGCTGGGTCATTTGATAGCTGTTTTTTTTTTTAATTAAAATAATTACAATGCCATTATCCACATACAGAAATAGAAAGGACAATGTAAATTAAACAGTGTGTGTTTAGTGTTACTTTAAAGTATGTTTTACCCCTTTAGAGTCTCTGCAAGTATAGAAAACACTTGTTCATTGGCCAGGAATGCACTCAGTTACTATAATTTGTTGTTGGCTGACAATACACAGCATTTGTGTGGACTTAGTGGTGTCAGCCCTGCCCAGTGTCATTTGCTAAACCACTCAACTACTCTCAAATCTCTACAACATTAAGGCTAACCATTCTGTAGTCCATTATTAGAACTTGAAGGGCTAAAAAGATCCACTGAGATAACACTGGAAGTGTGGAGAGGATACACGATAGCTCGGAATTTCTGACAGGTAAACAGGTTTTTTGAATTTGTGAAACAAAATGTTCCTAATAATATATGTAAGAGACCAAAGAAGAACAAACATAGGACATTCATCATTTAATTATTGGTTTGCATACACTTTAAGGAAACCTTTCCTGAAAGAAGCACAAAGGCCACAATTACTAACTTCTCCTTGGTGCCTCAATGCTAACATAGAACAAGTATGCCAATAAAGACTTGTAACTCCACTCTGAGGTTCCTGATGTGCATTCAGGTTTAAGGTCAGTGACTCAATGGGGTTGATTTACTAAATGCAAATAGGCTGTGCACTTTGCAATTGCAGTTGCACTCTGCCAGGGCATTTGCTCGAGGCTGGGGGTGGTAACTGAGTGAAAGCCCTGCTGACATCTCTCATCCAATCATGTGCAACTAAAATGCTGTTCCTTTATTTTCATTGTATTTGATTGGGTGTTCTTTGACAAGTAAATGTTTACTTCATTTATTAAGCTCAGGTACAAATGCCCCTGCAGAGTTTAATTGCACTTGCAAAGAGCACAGTCGATTTGCCTTTGGCAAATTAACCTAAAAATACCGAAGTCAGAGGGTCACAATAACAGCCAGCCAACAAACTTTTTTGGAAGGAGGTCAGCAGTTATACTCCCCATACTTTCCATTATATTGACTGGACATCATATAACATCCAGCAGGATAAGCTGCTTGTGCACACGATGCGACGATCGGTGGTGCGTTTCAACATACCGCACCTCCGATTTAGGTAAAGAGCCTATGATGTAGGCTGTTTACCAACTGATCAGCTGTGTCCAATCACAGCTTATCATATGGTAACCAGGAAGTAGTGCCGTTTATCAGCATTACTCCATTCGCTGTGACAAGGCGTGGGTAGAGGAGAGCCGATCAGCAGCTCTCCTGATGGGGGGGGGGGGGGTCTGCGCTGAAAATCAGCGCATTGATTATCAGTGCAGACCCATCAGCGATGCCCACCAGTGCCCCACCAGTGATGCCCACCATTGCCTGCCAGTAATGCCAATCAGTGCCCACCTGTACCCACATGTGATGCCAATCAGTGACCATCAGGGATGCCAAATAGTTCCTATTAGTAATGCCAGTCAGTGCCCATAATTAATGTCTGTCAGTGCCTCCTCATAAGTGCTGCCTGTCAGTGCCATCTATCAGTGCCACCCATCAGCGCCCATTATTGCACACCGGTGCTACCTATCAGTGCTGCCTATCAGTGCCCATCAGTGCTGCCTATCAGTGCCCATCAGTGTTGCATATTAGTGCCACCTATCAGTGCCCATTAGTGCTGCCTATCAGTGCCGCCTTTCAATGCCCATCAGTGCTGCATATTAGAGCCTCCTTATCATGCCCATCAGTGCCACCTTATCAGTGCTGCCTCATCAGTTCCCATTAGTGCCATCTTATCAGTGCACATCGGTGAAGGAGAAAACGTACTTATTTACAAAGTTTTATAACAGAAACCAAGAAAAATATATATATATTTTTTATTTTTGGTCTTTTTTTTTATTTGTAGCGCAAAAAAAAAAATCAGAGGTGATCCAATACCCCCAAAAGAAAGCTCTATTTGTGGGGAAAAAAAGATAAAAATGTCATTCATGGGTACAGAGTCGCATGGCCACTAAATTAATACTCAAAGTGCAACAGCGCTGAAAGCTGAAAATTGGACTGGGCACGAAAACGGGGGATGTTTAAAGAGCACACCTTTTCCTATTGTCTAGGCCGGGGCTTGAACTAGATAGCACTAGCAAATGTATTGATTGTGGCAGGCAGTGATGGACAATAACATAACCATCTCTACATTTTGCAGCAGAAGAAATGAGCATTACATGAAACCTTATATATACTGTATATTATATACTATATATATATATATACATACTGTATATTCTGCCAAACAGTACATAATTAATTCCAATAGAGGAAACAAATAAAAAAGATTAAAATCTTGTTACTGTATTTTTCTTTTGGTCTGAGTTCCCTGCATCATAACTGATGAACACTAGATGGCAGTATACCTTTGCAAAGTGTTGGCTTCATTCATGCATATGAGTCCTTTAACATGGTTGCCAGAAGTCCTTAAAGTGAACCTGTATATTGTTTAAATCTTTTAAAAGTAGGAAAGTCTTACCCGGCCCGCTATTACGCTTATAAGCCAGAACATTTTATTCTGTTCTTCTTGCTGGTTTACTTTAGTTAAGTAAAGGTATTAACCAAAGGATCAAACAGTTATGTGCAACTTGATGTTTTCTGTATAAATGCAAGATATATTGACAATGGAACAAAATGGTAAAGGAGTATGTAACAATCATAAGGCAAAGTGCAACTATTGTAGTACAGGGCTGTCTAGGGGTATTTCCCACAAAGGCAACTTGGTGTCAGCCCAATACATTAATAACAGTATCTAAGAGAACTGTGTATAAGAAGAAATGACTAGTAATATACAGCTCAGTTCAGTTCAGTCTAATTGTGAACTTGCCCTGTGCACACGCTGCCTTTTGTTCTTTCTCACTCTTCGTCTTCCTCTAGACTCTCCGGTGTACACGCTCATTAATATCCAGGGCCAGACGGAGCTACATTCATGTGACATCAACATTATGGGCAGTACTCCAACTTGGAAGCGAGCCGTACACCCCGGTGTCTCTGTTTAATAACCTGAAGCTGTTATACAGATGCCTCCTGGTCCCATGCTACATACACCTGCTCAGGATGTGACATTTTGAAGGAGACGCCACATAGCTGTGTCCCATTCCACCAGTCCAGTCCAGCTTGTCCCACCAGGAACCAGCACTTATATTTAACTCTTTCCTCTTCCGTACCATACTGCTAGGTCCCTAAGATCTCCATCCCTGTTGCTGGAGCACTGACTGTTTGGGAGGTAGGTGATGAACTGCCTATAACAGGTCAACATAAAGTGTAGTCTTTTCCTAACATCCCTAGTCCCTAACCACAGGCTTGTGGCTGCTTCAGCATACCTGCACAGGCAAGAGTCCATACACAGCAGAGTCCACAATGGCAGCTCTCCAGAGCTGGTGTTCTTCAGGGAGGACTACAGGTCTCAGCAGCTCCAGGCATATTGGAAGTTCCTCAGGCAGGCAATCTTCAATAACGACAGTCAGGATAAAAGGTAACTTAAGGAAGAGAGGAGTGGAGCCCTTCGGGGCAGGTGGTTGCTGGAGGATTGGGTTACATCTCAGCTGTCAGCTTTCCCTGCTTCCCAGGTGGCTGGACCTTGTCTAGGCAGAGTCTCCCTCCTGAATTTTTGAGCTCAGGGAGGGAAGCAGAGCCCAGCAGAAGCACACCAAAGCAAGAGGCCCAGGAAATACAGTTAACCCTTCCTTCCTAGCCGGCGCAGCGGCTGTCTAGCATTTCAACCTGCTTACATAGTGCAAACACAGCTACTGCCAGTTTTTTGGGTGGTTACGCCTCTCCCACAAAGAGCTATAGCTGGTTACCTACATGTCTAACCACAAGAAACTGTGGACATGTTCCACAGAGGGGAGGTGAAATGAGCCTCTGGTTTGGATGTCCAGGTAGAGGCAGAAGTCCCAGGGAGGGGTGTAAACGTAGGAGGCTGAAGATACAGGGCCATTCTACTGGAAAGGCAGTATTTTGGGCCAGCTGGCACAGTGCCCAGTACAGTAACTGGGTCTTAAGAGTAAGTTGTGTGCTCTTGTGCTCTCATCCGGAGGTCCACACGCTAATAAATGAGGACCCTCGTCTGGTGACCACTAATGTGCTTAGTCCAGTCAGGCGCAGTCTTTCTAAACTCCAGAAGGCAGGAAGCCGTGGGATTTATATCCTCAGGGTGTGTTCAAGAGTCCTGGAGGTTGAGGGGAGCCAACCGGATTGTGGGAAAGAGAATTAAAGGGCCTGCCCCCACTGCTGAACATAGGAGTAAAGAGGGACCGCATTACACTATCAGTTTGTTACTGGGGCCCAGTGTTTCATGGGAAAGCCCTTACAACTCCTATTACACTGTTCAGTAAGATGTATTATAAACAGAACTTTACCCATTTTAGTAAGGTCTTCTCTCCTGCCCCTTCCCCCTTCTACTTGCACATTTGCCTAAAACAAAATACATTTTAAGAAGTAAAAAGCTTCTTTTTTTTCTGCTTGCTAAATCCCGGCCTAGGCCAGAATGACCTAGGCCGTTTGTGCGCGAGATCTCGCAAACTGCCTCCTGATATGTGTGATGCAGCTTTAGAGATTTTGCACGTGTGTACACGCACTGAATAGTATATGCTAGAGATGTAACAAAGATATGACAAAGACTCAAAGCATGTCTGCGCATGCGTGGGGGAATCTGGAACATGCACAGGCACATCATGGGATCTCTTCCAAGTCATGTAGACTTGTGGTGTGACTGCACACGTGTCTAATCTCCAGTAAAGGTGCAGCCCTAGAGAAGAACATGAAGAAAGTACTTGGGTTTCAAGCAAGACAACTGTGAACTCCATAGTCTAGTAAGTATGTTTGTATTCTATTTTGAGACAAGGACAAGTGTAAGGGATCTTCTTCTTCGGGGGGTGGGGGGGGGGGGGGTAGGCAGGGTTCAAACGGTTTTAAACACAAAAAAGAAAAATGGATTATAATGCCTACCAATACTTTTATGTTGTAGCTCTATTAGTTTTGCTTTTTGAGACTTTTTTCCTTTATTTTCACTTATTTTCAACCTCCTTTAACAGACCAAGCTGTCCAACAGAAGTGACAGTTAGAGGGTTGAGACAATCCATTTACCACTGACAGGGGTGCTTACAATGGTCAGCTCATATTTACTGTATTTATGTGAAACCTTTATCCTAAAAGGACAAGAAAAAACTGTTTGCTGTAACTGTTTAAAAAGGATGAGCTGGAGTTCAGCTTTTAAGCTGAATTCCAGCAATCCAGCCAAATTTAAAAAAATGTGTAAGCATACTATGAATTAAAGCGGAGTTCCTCCCAAAAGTGGAACTTCTGCTCATCTGCTTCCTCCCCCCCTCTGGTGTCACATTTGGCACCTTTCAGGGGAGAGGGGGGAACGGGTACCTGTTTTTGACAGGTACCCTTCCCCACTTCCAGGAGACGGCGCCGTGGCACCGTCGCTCTGGAGTTCTGTCCCCTTTCTCCTTCCCCCACTGCCAAGCTATGAGAATGCGCAGTACGCTTTGCGCATGCGTAGTAGGGAGACAGCTTTGAAGCCAAAAGGCTTTATTTCCCGGTTTCCCTTAGAGTAATTGGCGGCGACAGCACCTGGCAGCCGATCCGAAAATCGGTTGGGGTGCTGACATCGCGGGCTCCCTGAATAGGTAAGTGTCTATATATTTAAAGTCAGCAGCTACAGGATTTGTAGCTCTTGGCTTTTATTTTTTTTTTCCTCAGCTGGAACACTGCTTTAAGCCCAATGAGGTACATGCCACCTAGTGGACTTACCTCTTTAATTTACAATAAAGTAAAAACCCTACATTTTCTGCATGAATAACAAGCATTGGATAAGATCACATTTGTCTCAAAATGGGCGCAGTGTTGAGAAGAAAGCTCACTATAACCCTGTTATAGTGGGTTATAGTGAGCTATCTTCTCAACACTGCGCCCATTTTGATACATGTGATCTTATCCAATGCTTGTTATTCATGCAAAAAATGTAATTTTTTTACTTTTTAATAAATGTCAAATTTTTGGACATTATTACACTATGTGGAGCTTCTTTATTTCTTTGAGCACCTGAGCCAGCGTTAGAGGGACCATACATCAAGGACTGCTTCAGCAAGTCTCTATACCCTATGCCAGTGATGGCAAACCTTGGCACCCCAGATGTTTTGGAACTACATTTCACATGATGCTCAACTACACTGCAGAGTACATGAGCATCATGGGAAATGTAGTCCCAAAACATCTGGGGTGCCAAGGTTCGCCATCACTGCGACTCTTTGCCATTGGTATTAGAGTCCATTTTTTCTGGTAAGCGCTCCCAAGGTTTTTAATTTGGTGATTGGAGCACTGGTGGTGTCATTCCCTTCTTTCCATTTTTGGATCACAGAATTTTCTTTCCTATATGGATTTTATTATCTGGATTCGGACACTTTAACTTATTTATCCAGCGATTTCTTTTGCACTGTTGCACACTTTTTCACTTCATGGTGAAAGTATTATTTGACTGATATTGAAAGACTTTTTTTGCACAAATTTTTGTCATTTTTTCACATGGATGTATACATGTTATTTATAATTTGTGATTTTATTATGTGTTTTAACGCATGTTGAATCTTTTCTTAGCCAATTTTAGTGCGGCATTGTTTATATATATTTAGTAGCTTTAACAATATTGTTGTATTGTAGTGCCAGCAGCTGATTTTGAAAAAGGGTTGAGTAAGCGCAGTCATTTTTCTATATTAATACCCCATAATGACAACGTGAAGGAAGTTTGTTTGAAATCTTTGCAAATTTATTTGAATAAAAAAACAAAAAAATCACATATACATAAGTATTCACAACCTTTGCCATGATACTCAAAATTGAGCTCACGTGCATTCTGCTTCCACTGATCTTCCTTGAGATGTTTCTACAACTTCATGGGAGTCCACCTGTGGAAAATTCAGTTGATTGGACATGATTTAAAAGACACACACATGTCTATATAAAGCCCCGTACACACGTACCGATCGTCGGCCGACGGAACGTCCTACAAATGTTCGCGGCTGGTGTGTTTGTTGTTTGTCTGTTGAAAAGTGCTCCAAACTTGCCCAGGACATTTGTCTTCCGACAGAAAATGACGTCAGTACGTTCCACGCACGTTCGCCGCTACAAAAGAGGAAGTGAGTGTTTGGCCGTGACCCTTCTGGGCATCTCGCGCTGATTTCGGTAGCATTTGTTTGGTTGACGACATTTCGCTATTTTCCGAGACATCGTTCGAGAATTTATTATGGCGACCGTGAATTCGTCCGTTGCTGTCGTTAGTGTTGGAGTTTTGGCTCTGAGACGACGTACGAGCAATAGGAAGAAGAAGCGGACCTCCTGGACGAAAAATTGGTTGCTTAACCGTGATCAATTTTCTCATATGTCCTTGCTGAGGGAGCTCCAGGAAAATAATCCTGATGACTTCAGGAATTATTTGAGGATGACGGATCCCATCTTTTACCGTCTTCTTGCCCTGGTGTCCCCCTATATTCTGAAGCAGGATACTTGTATGCGGCTTGCAATTACTCCTGAGCAAAGGTTAATTGCGACGTTGAGGTATCTTGCAACAGGGAGAAGCCTGCAGGATCTGAAGTTCACCACAGGCATCTCCCCCCAAGCACTTGGAGTCATCATCCCTGAGACCTGCTCTGCCATCATCAAGGTCTTGCAGAAGGACTATATCAAGGTATGTTTTATTTTTTACATTACATGTATTACTAGTTTCACCTGAATTATGATGTTTTTGGATGTACAGCAATTGACACAGGCCATTATTTGTAAACTACCCTCTGTCCGCATGCACATAGTAGTAAAGATGTAGATTATCTTTAACCATTTGTAAAATTACCCACTAACCACCCCACCATTCTCTCCTATGTGTCCCTAAACGCATTGCCTGTTAACAGTATTTTGAATTTGGGTCATTTTATTGCTTTCCCTCAAACAATTATTCCTTGGCCAATGTTTTAGTACCTAGTTAATGATTTATCTAAAATACATCAGTCCATCCATTCCCACCTATGATTCTGTATGTTTATGTAATGATGTTAAAACCTTCACTGACCACAAGCCCTAATTGATGTATAAATGCCCAGTTTTACTTACCCATCCCCCCACCCACATGCTAAATCTCAAAGTCAGCATATACCAAAGCTCAAGTTCAGAGGTCTTCAAACTATGGCCCACCAGTTGTTCACGAACTTCAATTTCCATCATGCCTAGTCATGTCTGTGAATGTGAGAGAATTACAAGGCCTCATGGGATGTGTAGTTCTGCAACAGCTGGAGGGCCGTAGTTTGTAAATCTCAGCTCTAGCTGGTGAGTATAATGGGCCATACACACTAGAAGATTGTCAGAACAATTTATCCTTCCGATTTACCAAAACCAAATAATATGAGGTCCAACAAACACTTTCAAATCCTATGCAATCTGGTAGGCCCTTGCACTACATAGAAAAGTTAAATCTGCACGAAAAAGTCTTCAGAGAATCTTCTAGTGTGTATGGCCCTTTACAATATAAGAACAATAGGAGGTTGAAAATAAATGTATGTAGATGTTACATCCCCATATCCAAACCTTTGCCTTCCTGTTGTATATTTTTTTAGCAAGTTGCATAAGCATTTAACAGACAACTGTGTGTGTAATTAATAATGTGATGTGCTCAAGCACTAATTTTTTTTTTTTTTTTTTTATTTTTTCCCCACAGTTTCCTTCAAACGCAGAGCAATGGCTGGAGATTTCTGATCAATTTCTGGAGAAGTGGAATTTTCCCAATTGTGGGGGTGCTATTGATGGGAAGCACGTCCGCATTGTCCCCCCTCCGAATTCCGGCACATTTTATTATAATTATAAAGGTTTTTTTAGTATAGTCATGCTAGCCATAGTTAATGCAAACTATGAGTTTATTTTTTTGGATATTGGCAAAAATGGCCGCAATTCGGATGGGGGAGTTATTGATCAGACGGAGTTCGCTCGTCGTCTAAAGAACGGCACTCTGAACCTGCCATCCAGGGAGCAAACTGTTGAGGGTATGAGCTTTGTGTTTATCGCAGATGAGGCTTTTGCGCTTGGGGAGCATCTCATGAAGCCCTACCCTCAGAGGAACCTCACCCCAGACCAAAGGATTTACAACTACCGGTTGTCCAGAGCTCGCAGAGTTGTGGAGAATGCCTTCGGGATAATGGCCAACCGGTTCCGGATATTCCTGACGTCCATAAACCTGGCACTGTACAAAGTGGATAATGTGGTCTTGTGTTGCTGCATTTTGCACAACTTCCTACGCAGGAATGCACAAAATTATGTCTTGCAGCAACTGGATACTGACCCTGCTATGCCAGGTACAAGTGGAGAGGCCCAACCTTCTAACCAAGTGGAGTCCATGACGTCAATGGAAGTTGGACGGTCAGCATTGGCATCACACAGGGCCCGTCAGATCCGCCAGGAATATCTGGACTATTTCGTGGGGAGAGGAGCTGTGTCCTGGCAGCAATCACTGTCACAAACACATTAATCTTGTTAAAGATTGGACACACAAGATAAATGTCAGAGATATATTATTTTTCAACACATTAAACAAAAATTGCAATGATTCTGTATTGTGGATTATAATCATTTGGGCACATATGCCAAACACAATTATTTGGGTTAATCATGTGTTATATATGTGTGACTTTGGAAGGGTTAATACATTCATCAGTGTGTTTCTTGACTGTAGTCTCTCACCAGCTGATCCAAAGTGATGATGGCCATGTGTTATTTTTTAGCCAGTGGTGTAAATACAAGGGCCTTCTGCACCCCACAAAATGTACACAAACCCTGTCACATTGAGAACTAGGTCACACCCAAGGTTCATCTAATGTCACCTTATATTGGTGTTCATTGTCCAGAAGTTGCCCATACTATATATTTCAGATAATACATTAGGGTATTAACAAAGTACCTACACCTGTTATGTTGTGTTCATTTATGACATCCTTCTCACTGCCCACCAATGTTAGGATATGTCAGTGTTATGTGAAACTTGATCATTGTTCATCTCAAAGTGTTATATATATACAGGTAATGGAAAGTGAACTAGAGCAACGAACAAGCAATACACTATAGATTACACTGATCTCCCTACACTGATTGCTACTGGCAATATCAATGCCATATTGAATCCTAGGACTGCTAGTACCTTGAGTGTTGAGTCACACTTATGCGATGCGGGAAGTCTGCGACTTTGCAGCCTTCCAGCATTGCATAAGGGTGACCCGCCACTTACTTTTTCCACAGGATTGTATTCCACAAGTGTTAAGCACTGTGCGATCCAATCCAGATACATCAGAAATAAAGGGTCATGTGCGACTTGTATGCGTGTTCAGTGCGAATGTAGCCATACAAAGTGTATGTCTCAATTCACACTGCACATCTGATGGCATGTAATATCGTAGCGCACTGCTCCTTTATTACATGCGATCAGATGTTCATGCGAAAATCAGCTATACAGTTTGTATGGCTCAATTCGCACTGCACTCGCACAAAAGTCGCACATGATGCATTTATTCAGCCGCATCAGGATAGGATCGCACAGTCGTTCAAACTTGTGTGCTCCGATCCTGTGTGAAATGTCAGATCGCACTGTGATATGCGTTAAAACTGGGGGTATCTTTAACATTTCATTGACACCTCCAGCAACTTGCATATGGCAGTGTCCAAAATGCTTTCATTAACATGTAAGTATGTGAATAGGACAGCCATCATACATTTAGTGCTTCTTTACACAGCTTTAGACCTCGACCCCCCAACGAAAGTCTAATAAAGAATTGAACACACATTGTTGAATGTAAAAATGTTTTAGTATCAAACATTCACAGGGTTAGGGTTAGGGTTAGGGTTAGGGTTAGGGTTAGGGTTAGGGTTAGGGTTAGGGTTAGGGTTAGGGTTAGGGTGTTGGAAAGTGCTTTTCCCAAACTTGGGTACACTCTTTAACATCTGAGTGTCATAAAACTGGCCTAAAATATTATATAAAAATGGGAACATCCCAATACAAACTGTAAAAAATTTTATAATAATTATTTTTAAAATTTGGCAAGCATGTCCACAAAATCACGCATCTTTCCTTGCAATGCCGTTGCAGTCTCTTTTATTTGCTCGAGGTCTGAGCAGCATTGAAGAGCCTCACGGGTCAATTTGGCCAATGTGCAAGTGTGTAATACATGATCTGGAAAATAAAATACAACGGAGTCAATGTGAATCACCTACATGAGGTCATAATATAGAAACATTTGGTGTGCAGGTAATCTTTAAATTCCTCTCGAGTTAATACCTACCCTGTTCTTATGCTCTTTTGCCCTAGGCTCTTCATCTTCCTCCTGACCTCTTCCAATGCTGTTGCTGATGATTCTGCCGGTCTCCTGAGCTTACTATATATTCATTAGGGGTGTGAACGCATGATGACGTCATTGTGAGGGCATGGTTGTAATGTATATATATTAAGATGCAGAGACCAGAGACGGGCAGAATGCACGGCAACAGCATTGGAGGAGGACAGGAGGAAGAAGAAGAGCCTAGGGCAAAAGAGCAGACAACATAAGAGCAGAAGATTGGACAGCAGAAGACTGGAGAGGAGAAGATCCAAAGAGCAGAGTGGAGAAGACCGGATGAAGATCTTTAAGAACATTTCATAAACGTCTCCTGTCGTTATTCACATACACTTCCATTTATGTGGTTAATGTGTAGGGGTACTATGTACCCCATACCCATTCACATAGTGATTGGGGTCTGGGATCTGGGGGCCACCCTTTGTTAAAGGTTGCTTCCAAAGTCCTAGGAACCCCCTGGCCGCATGACCCCCCAAAACCACCAGACAGGGTTGTGGGGATGAGGCTCTTGTCCTCCTCTACATGGGAGTAAGGTGCTTTTGGGTGTGCGGTGCAGAGGCCCCCTGGCCCAAAGCAACAAAACCCCCCCATGTTGAGGGCATGTGTCCTGCTGTGGTCCAGGGGGTGTTTGGTCCGCTTGCTCGTTCTCTTTCCTGGCCTGACAAGCTGCATGCTTGTATAAGGGTCTGGTAGTGACTGCACACGTGTCTAATCTCCAGTAAAGGTGCAGCCCTAGAGAAGAACATGAAGAAAGTACTTGGGTTTCAAGCAAGACAACTGTGAACTCCATAGTCTAGTAAGTATGTTTGTATTCTATTTTGAGACAAGGACAAGTGTAAGGGATCTTCTTCTTCGGGGGGTGGGGGGGGGGGGGTAGGCAGGGTTCAAACGGTTTTAAACACAAAAAAGAAAAATGGATTATAATGCCTACCAATACTTTTATGTTGTAGCTCTATTAGTTTTGCTTTTTGAGACTTTTTTCCTTTATTTTCACTTATTTTCAACCTCCTTTAACAGACCAAGCTGTCCAACAGAAGTGACAGTTAGAGGGTTGAGACAATCCATTTACCACTGACAGGGGTGCTTACAATGGTCAGCTCATATTTACTGTATTTATGTGAAACCTTTATCCTAAAAGGACAAGAAAAAACTGTTTGCTGTAACTGTTTAAAAAGGATGAGCTGGAGTTCAGCTTTTAAGCTGAATTCCAGCAATCCAGCCAAATTTAAAAAAATGTGTAAGCATACTATGAATTAAAGCGGAGTTCCTCCCAAAAGTGGAACTTCTGCTCATCTGCTTCCTCCCCCCCTCTGGTGTCACATTTGGCACCTTTCAGGGGAGAGGGGGGAACGGGTACCTGTTTTTGACAGGTACCCTTCCCCACTTCCAGGAGACGGCGCCGTGGCACCGTCGCTCTGGAGTTCTGTCCCCTTTCTCCTTCCCCCACTGCCAAGCTATGAGAATGCGCAGTACGCTTTGCGCATGCGTAGTAGGGAGACAGCTTTGAAGCCAAAAGGCTTTATTTCCCGGTTTCCCTTAGAGTAATTGGCGGCGACAGCACCTGGCAGCCGATCCGAAAATCGGTTGGGGTGCTGACATCGCGGGCTCCCTGAATAGGTAAGTGTCTATATATTTAAAGTCAGCAGCTACAGGATTTGTAGCTCTTGGCTTTTATTTTTTTTTTCCTCAGCTGGAACACTGCTTTAAGCCCAATGAGGTACATGCCACCTAGTGGACTTACCTCTTTAATTTACAATAAAGTAAAAACCCTACATTTTCTGCATGAATAACAAGCATTGGATAAGATCACATTTGTCTCAAAATGGGCGCAGTGTTGAGAAGAAAGCTCACTATAACCCTGTTATAGTGGGTTATAGTGAGCTATCTTCTCAACACTGCGCCCATTTTGATACATGTGATCTTATCCAATGCTTGTTATTCATGCAAAAAATGTAATTTTTTTACTTTTTAATAAATGTCAAATTTTTGGACATTATTACACTATGTGGAGCTTCTTTATTTCTTTGAGCACCTGAGCCAGCGTTAGAGGGACCATACATCAAGGACTGCTTCAGCAAGTCTCTATACCCTATGCCAGTGATGGCAAACCTTGGCACCCCAGATGTTTTGGAACTACATTTCACATGATGCTCAACTACACTGCAGAGTACATGAGCATCATGGGAAATGTAGTCCCAAAACATCTGGGGTGCCAAGGTTCGCCATCACTGCGACTCTTTGCCATTGGTATTAGAGTCCATTTTTTCTGGTAAGCGCTCCCAAGGTTTTTAATTTGGTGATTGGAGCACTGGTGGTGTCATTCCCTTCTTTCCATTTTTGGATCACAGAATTTTCTTTCCTATATGGATTTTATTATCTGGATTCGGACACTTTAACTTATTTATCCAGCGATTTCTTTTGCACTGTTGCACACTTTTTCACTTCATGGTGAAAGTATTATTTGACTGATATTGAAAGACTTTTTTTGCACAAATTTTTGTCATTTTTTCACATGGATGTATACATGTTATTTATAATTTGTGATTTTATTATGTGTTTTAACGCATGTTGAATCTTTTCTTAGCCAATTTTAGTGCGGCATTGTTTATATATATTTAGTAGCTTTAACAATATTGTTGTATTGTAGTGCCAGCAGCTGATTTTGAAAAAGGGTTGAGTAAGCGCAGTCATTTTTCTATATTAATACCCCATAATGACAACGTGAAGGAAGTTTGTTTGAAATCTTTGCAAATTTATTTGAATAAAAAAACAAAAAAATCACATATACATAAGTATTCACAACCTTTGCCATGATACTCAAAATTGAGCTCACGTGCATTCTGCTTCCACTGATCTTCCTTGAGATGTTTCTACAACTTCATGGGAGTCCACCTGTGGAAAATTCAGTTGATTGGACATGATTTAAAAGACACACACATGTCTATATAAAGCCCCGTACACACGTACCGATCGTCGGCCGACGGAACGTCCTACAAATGTTCGCGGCTGGTGTGTTTGTTGTTTGTCTGTTGAAAAGTGCTCCAAACTTGCCCAGGACATTTGTCTTCCGACAGAAAATGACGTCAGTACGTTCCACGCACGTTCGCCGCTACAAAAGAGGAAGTGAGTGTTTGGCCGTGACCCTTCTGGGCATCTCGCGCTGATTTCGGTAGCATTTGTTTGGTTGACGACATTTCGCTATTTTCCGAGACATCGTTCGAGAATTTATTATGGCGACCGTGAATTCGTCCGTTGCTGTCGTTAGTGTTGGAGTTTTGGCTCTGAGACGACGTACGAGCAATAGGAAGAAGAAGCGGACCTCCTGGACGAAAAATTGGTTGCTTAACCGTGATCAATTTTCTCATATGTCCTTGCTGAGGGAGCTCCAGGAAAATAATCCTGATGACTTCAGGAATTATTTGAGGATGACGGATCCCATCTTTTACCGTCTTCTTGCCCTGGTGTCCCCCTATATTCTGAAGCAGGATACTTGTATGCGGCTTGCAATTACTCCTGAGCAAAGGTTAATTGCGACGTTGAGGTATCTTGCAACAGGGAGAAGCCTGCAGGATCTGAAGTTCACCACAGGCATCTCCCCCCAAGCACTTGGAGTCATCATCCCTGAGACCTGCTCTGCCATCATCAAGGTCTTGCAGAAGGACTATATCAAGGTATGTTTTATTTTTTACATTACATGTATTACTAGTTTCACCTGAATTATGATGTTTTTGGATGTACAGCAATTGACACAGGCCATTATTTGTAAACTACCCTCTGTCCGCATGCACATAGTAGTAAAGATGTAGATTATCTTTAACCATTTGTAAAATTACCCACTAACCACCCCACCATTCTCTCCTATGTGTCCCTAAACGCATTGCCTGTTAACAGTATTTTGAATTTGGGTCATTTTATTGCTTTCCCTCAAACAATTATTCCTTGGCCAATGTTTTAGTACCTAGTTAATGATTTATCTAAAATACATCAGTCCATCCATTCCCACCTATGATTCTGTATGTTTATGTAATGATGTTAAAACCTTCACTGACCACAAGCCCTAATTGATGTATAAATGCCCAGTTTTACTTACCCATCCCCCCACCCACATGCTAAATCTCAAAGTCAGCATATACCAAAGCTCAAGTTCAGAGGTCTTCAAACTATGGCCCACCAGTTGTTCACGAACTTCAATTTCCATCATGCCTAGTCATGTCTGTGAATGTGAGAGAATTACAAGGCCTCATGGGATGTGTAGTTCTGCAACAGCTGGAGGGCCGTAGTTTGTAAATCTCAGCTCTAGCTGGTGAGTATAATGGGCCATACACACTAGAAGATTGTCAGAACAATTTATCCTTCCGATTTACCAAAACCAAATAATATGAGGTCCAACAAACACTTTCAAATCCTATGCAATCTGGTAGGCCCTTGCACTACATAGAAAAGTTAAATCTGCACGAAAAAGTCTTCAGAGAATCTTCTAGTGTGTATGGCCCTTTACAATATAAGAACAATAGGAGGTTGAAAATAAATGTATGTAGATGTTACATCCCCATATCCAAACCTTTGCCTTCCTGTTGTATATTTTTTTAGCAAGTTGCATAAGCATTTAACAGACAACTGTGTGTGTAATTAATAATGTGATGTGCTCAAGCACTAATTTTTTTTTTTTTTTTTTTATTTTTTCCCCACAGTTTCCTTCAAACGCAGAGCAATGGCTGGAGATTTCTGATCAATTTCTGGAGAAGTGGAATTTTCCCAATTGTGGGGGTGCTATTGATGGGAAGCACGTCCGCATTGTCCCCCCTCCGAATTCCGGCACATTTTATTATAATTATAAAGGTTTTTTTAGTATAGTCATGCTAGCCATAGTTAATGCAAACTATGAGTTTATTTTTTTGGATATTGGCAAAAATGGCCGCAATTCGGATGGGGGAGTTATTGATCAGACGGAGTTCGCTCGTCGTCTAAAGAACGGCACTCTGAACCTGCCATCCAGGGAGCAAACTGTTGAGGGTATGAGCTTTGTGTTTATCGCAGATGAGGCTTTTGCGCTTGGGGAGCATCTCATGAAGCCCTACCCTCAGAGGAACCTCACCCCAGACCAAAGGATTTACAACTACCGGTTGTCCAGAGCTCGCAGAGTTGTGGAGAATGCCTTCGGGATAATGGCCAACCGGTTCCGGATATTCCTGACGTCCATAAACCTGGCACTGTACAAAGTGGATAATGTGGTCTTGTGTTGCTGCATTTTGCACAACTTCCTACGCAGGAATGCACAAAATTATGTCTTGCAGCAACTGGATACTGACCCTGCTATGCCAGGTACAAGTGGAGAGGCCCAACCTTCTAACCAAGTGGAGTCCATGACGTCAATGGAAGTTGGACGGTCAGCATTGGCATCACACAGGGCCCGTCAGATCCGCCAGGAATATCTGGACTATTTCGTGGGGAGAGGAGCTGTGTCCTGGCAGCAATCACTGTCACAAACACATTAATCTTGTTAAAGATTGGACACACAAGATAAATGTCAGAGATATATTATTTTTCAACACATTAAACAAAAATTGCAATGATTCTGTATTGTGGATTATAATCATTTGGGCACATATGCCAAACACAATTATTTGGGTTAATCATGTGTTATATATGTGTGACTTTGGAAGGGTTAATACATTCATCAGTGTGTTTCTTGACTGTAGTCTCTCACCAGCTGATCCAAAGTGATGATGGCCATGTGTTATTTTTTAGCCAGTGGTGTAAATACAAGGGCCTTCTGCACCCCACAAAATGTACACAAACCCTGTCACATTGAGAACTAGGTCACACCCAAGGTTCATCTAATGTCACCTTATATTGGTGTTCATTGTCCAGAAGTTGCCCATACTATATATTTCAGATAATACATTAGGGTATTAACAAAGTACCTACACCTGTTATGTTGTGTTCATTTATGACATCCTTCTCACTGCCCACCAATGTTAGGATATGTCAGTGTTATGTGAAACTTGATCATTGTTCATCTCAAAGTGTTATATATATACAGGTAATGGAAAGTGAACTAGAGCAACGAACAAGCAATACACTATAGATTACACTGATCTCCCTACACTGATTGCTACTGGCAATATCAATGCCATATTGAATCCTAGGACTGCTAGTACCTTGAGTGTTGAGTCACACTTATGCGATGCGGGAAGTCTGCGACTTTGCAGCCTTCCAGCATTGCATAAGGGTGACCCGCCACTTACTTTTTCCACAGGATTGTATTCCACAAGTGTTAAGCACTGTGCGATCCAATCCAGATACATCAGAAATAAAGGGTCATGTGCGACTTGTATGCGTGTTCAGTGCGAATGTAGCCATACAAAGTGTATGTCTCAATTCACACTGCACATCTGATGGCATGTAATATCGTAGCGCACTGCTCCTTTATTACATGCGATCAGATGTTCATGCGAAAATCAGCTATACAGTTTGTATGGCTCAATTCGCACTGCACTCGCACAAAAGTCGCACATGATGCATTTATTCAGCCGCATCAGGATAGGATCGCACAGTCGTTCAAACTTGTGTGCTCCGATCCTGTGTGAAATGTCAGATCGCACTGTGATATGCGTTAAAACTGGGGGTATCTTTAACATTTCATTGACACCTCCAGCAACTTGCATATGGCAGTGTCCAAAATGCTTTCATTAACATGTAAGTATGTGAATAGGACAGCCATCATACATTTAGTGCTTCTTTACACAGCTTTAGACCTCGACCCCCCAACGAAAGTCTAATAAAGAATTGAACACACATTGTTGAATGTAAAAATGTTTTAGTATCAAACATTCACAGGGTTAGGGTTAGGGTTAGGGTTAGGGTTAGGGTTAGGGTTAGGGTTAGGGTTAGGGTTAGGGTTAGGGTTAGGGTGTTGGAAAGTGCTTTTCCCAAACTTGGGTACACTCTTTAACATCTGAGTGTCATAAAACTGGCCTAAAATATTATATAAAAATGGGAACATCCCAATACAAACTGTAAAAAATTTTATAATAATTATTTTTAAAATTTGGCAAGCATGTCCACAAAATCACGCATCTTTCCTTGCAATGCCGTTGCAGTCTCTTTTATTTGCTCGAGGTCTGAGCAGCATTGAAGAGCCTCACGGGTCAATTTGGCCAATGTGCAAGTGTGTAATACATGATCTGGAAAATAAAATACAACGGAGTCAATGTGAATCACCTACATGAGGTCATAATATAGAAACATTTGGTGTGCAGGTAATCTTTAAATTCCTCTCGAGTTAATACCTACCCTGTTCTTATGCTCTTTTGCCCTAGGCTCTTCATCTTCCTCCTGACCTCTTCCAATGCTGTTGCTGATGATTCTGCCGGTCTCCTGAGCTTACTATATATTCATTAGGGGTGTGAACGCATGATGACGTCATTGTGAGGGCATGGTTGTAATGTATATATATTAAGATGCAGAGACCAGAGACGGGCAGAATGCACGGCAACAGCATTGGAGGAGGACAGGAGGAAGAAGAAGAGCCTAGGGCAAAAGAGCAGACAACATAAGAGCAGAAGATTGGACAGCAGAAGACTGGAGAGGAGAAGATCCAAAGAGCAGAGTGGAGAAGACCGGATGAAGATCTTTAAGAACATTTCATAAACGTCTCCTGTCGTTATTCACATACACTTCCATTTATGTGGTTAATGTGTAGGGGTACTATGTACCCCATACCCATTCACATAGTGATTGGGGTCTGGGATCTGGGGGCCACCCTTTGTTAAAGGTTGCTTCCAAAGTCCTAGGAACCCCCTGGCCGCATGACCCCCCAAAACCACCAGACAGGGTTGTGGGGATGAGGCTCTTGTCCTCCTCTACATGGGAGTAAGGTGCTTTTGGGTGTGCGGTGCAGAGGCCCCCTGGCCCAAAGCAACAAAACCCCCCCATGTTGAGGGCATGTGTCCTGCTGTGGTCCAGGGGGTGTTTGGTCCGCTTGCTCGTTCTCTTTCCTGGCCTGACAAGCTGCATGCTTGTATAAGGGTCTGGTAGGGGTTTTGGGGGTAACCCACGCTGTCTTTTTGTTGTGGGCATACCCTCAAACTCAATACCACACACAAAAGGCCTGGTTGTGAACTTGGGGGGACACCCACGGTGGGTTCTTCAATTTTTTGGTGTAGTTCCCCCTCAAAAATCTTCACAACGCAAGTGGCCCCGCAAGTCAGAGCATCCTGATCCGACTTACGGTGCGACTTCCATTCAAATAAAGAGGCTCCCATAGGGAACTAGTGTTGTAAATTGGAGGCTAAAAATAACACTGATAAAAATCATTCTGAAAAAACCTACGTGGGCACACAATTGGCTCTTGGACACTTGGTCCTGGTTCCTCCACAGTTTCTGAACTGGCTTCCATGCTGCTTGGCACGTTGCCAGGAGATCGGGCTTCTGACCTGGCTGGGGATGCCACATCCTGGCATGATGCAACATCTGCAATGTAAATTTGTAAGGGAATACAAGAATATAAGGTTAAACAATCATTGCAAATACACATATTTCTATGATCCCACTACACAAAAATCTGTGACTACCAACCTTCTTGTTGCTCTGGTGTCTGGTCACTTGTAGGCTCCACCAGGATTATTTCCGGCATAATGTCTTCATCTACATAATACAAAACATTGGCCATATCATAAAAGTCACAAGAGGTACATTTGTTAGGACATGGTGCCCTGCTTGATAGCTCTTTTAGTAACAAATATGAAGACATGTACATGGTTATCTACGAAAAATATGGTACATTAATGTTTGACAGTGCATAGGAACCAATTACCTTTAGTGGAATCTGTGCCACCTTCTGTGCCCATGTCCTCCTCTTCTTCCTCCACTGCAGATGGAGCTGCCAAACCTCTCCTCCTCCTTTCCCACTGTTTGGCACGGAGTTTACGTTTTTCTCCTATTTAAAGGTTTGAATAATAATCTGTGATTAATAGGAATGTTTGCTGAGAAGATTCGTGCAGGAAAGAACGTTCGTTGCAACACAATACATATATTTTTCACTATGGCTTCCTGACTTTTAATGTCATATACTAAAACATCAACAATAGATCGATCAAATCACGACATGACAACTAAAATGAGTAATCTAACTTTTTACATAGACATTATAATCTAGACATGTTAATACAACATACACAAAATTATAAAAAACATATTGCATGATTAAAAAAATAAAGAAAAAATAAAACTTACTTTTTTTCAAAATCCGATGGATTTGGGAAAGCTGATCCTGCTCACGGTGTTTGAGGTCAGACCATCGTTTCCTAATCTGATCTTTCGATCGCTCGACACCGAATTTTCTGACCAAACAGGCCACCACCTTGTCCATGATGCCATCTTTCCTGGCATTGGGCCGCTCGTAATTTGCCAACTTTCCATCGTAATCCATTTTTTCTAAAATGGAGACCATCTCCACCATTTCTGGCTTTGACATGGGTGTAGCCCTTGATTTTCGGGTGGCCCAATCACTTCGGCCCCCACTAATTGAGCTCCCAGATTGTTGAGACATGGTTCCTAATTAAACAATTATTATTCCACTGCCTCAGGTGTGAGTGTCGCATGTAGGCCTGATCTTCGGCACGTACACACCCCTGCACAAGCCCGCCACTGGAGGAGGAGTTGACGCCTGCGCTGTATTTAAAGGACGCCAGATCGTTCGGCCGACGATTCGCTAGCGGACATATCGAGAGTTGGAGCACGATCGAGCGGCGAATCACGACTTTTCCCCACAAACAAAGGTACGACTCTTTTAATAGAAAGTGTGTGTTTTGGGCCCTATACAGCTTTTATTAGGAATATCTTTATTATGTGCCAAAATACATGCTATTTTAATATGTTTTGTGTTGTTTTGTGTCTTGCAGGCATATACTGTCCTGCAATATGGTGGACAATTTCACCACCCACAACTTTTTAATAAGTTTTATTGATGAGTTCAGGCAACTGCCGTGTTTGTGGCAAGTGAAGTCCGCGGATTATAAAAATCGAAAACTCCGAAAACAGGCCATGGAACATTTGGTGGCCTTCTACAAGCCCGTCTATCCTGGGGCAAATTTTGAGTATATACGCAAAAAAATAAACAGTATTCGTACTGCCTACAGGCGGGAGTTAAAAAAAATAGAGGAGTCCACCCAGTCTGGAGCAGGGGCACGGAATGTACATGTACCACGGCTGTGGTACTATGATAACATGCGGTTCCTGGCAGACACCTTGGAATCCAGGCCGTCAATTTCTACACTGCCTTCTACATCGGCAGAGGGCTCAGTGTCGGTAGATCCAAGCCAGGATGAGGATTTCCTGGAGGAGAGTTTTACTCAGGTATGGCATTTCACAATATATTGTCTGCTAAAATGTAATCATGTAACAAAATTATAAGCTAAACCATAATTGACCCTTTAGGTAAACGGGCATAGCAAGGGGTTGGCATGACAGGCAACCGCCAGGGGCGCAGGCCAAGGGGGGTGGGTCACAAAAACATTGGCATTGTTTTATTGTTTATTTTAACAATCCACTCAGCCTGCACACCCCAGAACCCCCAGTTTGCAGGCGGATTCATGCAGGTGTAAAACATTGAGAGCTGCTTCATGCAGGTGTAAAACATTGAGAGCTGCTTCATGCAGGTGTAAAACATTGAGAGCAGCTGAGCCAAAAGACCAGGAGACTGAGACTGCCTCTCACTGCATCCCCAGCACCCCTCCGGTCTTACAAACACTGCTGCATCCCCAGCACACCTCTGATCCTTAGAAACACTGCTGTAGCCTCAGCATTCCTCTGGCTCAACCTTTTTTAATACAAAACTAACAGCTCCTGCAAATGATACATCCATCCTTGCTTCCATGTCTCTGGTCTCTCACTCTGGGTCAGCAAGGCAGGTGGCTTCCTTATTCCTGTTTCCCTGCACTGCTTCACCCTCAATGCCCTACATCAAGCCCTCTGCAAGTTCAGGCCCCTCTCTCTCTGCAACCCCCTCCTCTCTCTCTCACACCCCCTCTTTCTCTCCCTCTCTCTATCTCTCAACCCTCTCTTTCTTTTTCACACCTGAGACAATGATTGCCCACTAGAGAGCTCTACACTGGGCAAACAAGGGGCAAATTAGAAACTTTTAATGCCCTTTAATTTTTTTTTGGGGGGGTGGGTTACAGTTTTCCATTGATCTTGGGGGGGGGGGGGGTTGTTGCCAAATACAGCTCCTCAACAAGGGCACTGGAGACCCTAGATATGCCACTGTATGTAAAGTCTGCTATTTGTTCACAATAATATAACAAACATGACTTTTTATATACACTATAACATTCTAATCAATTGTTCATTTCATCAACAGGGAAGTGTCACTGAGGAGGAGCCAGGTTGCAGCCAGGAGCCTGGGGAGCCTGTGGAGCCTGAGGAGCCTGCGGAACTCTTTCCACCACCACCTCCTCCTGCCAAACGGAGGCAAAAGAGGAAACACATAGACGACATCACAGATGAATTCATACAGGAGGCCACCATAGCCCTCCGTAGGAAACCGGAGGCAAATGAGTCCTTCGGGAATATGACTGCCAAAATCCTGGATAAGGTGGACCTCAGGCAGTGTCAGTATGCCAGAAAAATTATTCTGGATGTGCTGCAAAACGCTGAAAACGGCATACTTAATGAGCACAGCCATGCATGCCAGGAGCACCCGTGCCCTCCACCTCCACCTCCACCTCCACCTCCACAACACCCACCACCTCGCCAAATGCCACATGGCCAGTGGCAATATGGCCAGCAGGATCCAAACCTGCCCTCATGGCAACCTGATTATAGCTATCACCAACTTTAATTTTTGTAACCCCCTATTATTTACTTTACCCCTGTTTGCCAGTTTCTAGTTTAATTTTGTCCAAATGGACCTTTTTTATGTTTAGTTTATTATACGGAAAGTATTGATGTTTGCTTTTTTTTTTTTTTGCTGAGATCCAAAAAATAAAGAAAATTGAAAATAAAAAATGGCCTATCTGAATTTGTTAACATGTTTAATATTGTGCATAACCTGAAAAATATGTTTTAGACATTAATTCATAAAAGAATAAAGGGTCATATCAATAGTTAGATCTTTGGTGTGAAAATACAAAAATAATGGTGAAGAGTTCAAATTATTTAATTCTAAAATTTGATAGAACAGATAGAATAGACAAACATTATCTTCATCATAACAGAACACATGCCTTTTTATTAGAAAAGTATGGCATTATGAGCAGCATCTTCCTTCTTCTCACATTTATCAAGATGAGCATGTGCTCCGCATTTCACCTATTTCTTGGACTTCCGCGAGCCGAAAGTTCTTTCTGAATAAAATGTTGAGTTTACTAGAGAAAATTCTTCCGGGAACTCATTTGGTTTGATCATGCGTGTTGGGATTTGTAGCTGTGTGTCGGCAGAATTGCGTACTGACAGGCGAACAATCGTCCGTTCTGGTGTCGGCATACAAATATTTTCATGTTTGCAAGAAAGACTTTTGTCCGCGGATTGTGCGCAGACATCTGTCGGAGGCACCATACTAACACGCGTACAATCGGCAGATCCTTCGTCCACCGACGTTTGTATGCCGACGATCGGTACGTGTGTACGGGGCTTTAAGGTCCCACAGTTAACAGTGCATGTCAGAGTACAAGCCAAGCCATTAAGTCCAAGGAATTGTCTGTAGACAGATCAGCACAGATCTGGGGAAGGGTACAGAAAATGTTCACAATGAGCAAAGTGGCCTTTATCATCGATAAATGGTAGAAGTTTATAACCACCAGGACTCTTCCAAGAACAGGCCTCCTGGCAAAACTGAGGGTTTGAGGGAAAAGGGCTTTAGTTAGGGGGGGTTCCAGAAGAACAACCATCTCTGCAGCACTCCATCAATCAGGCCTGTATGGTAGAGTGGCCATACGAAAGCCACTACTCAGTAAAAGGCACATGACAGCCCATCTGGTGTTTGCCAAAAGGCACCTGAAGGACTCTCAGACCATGAGAAACAAAATTCTCTGGTCTGATCAAACAAAGATTTAACTCTTTGGCCTGAAAAACGTTGTGTCTTGAGAAAATCAGGCACCGCTCATCACCTGGCCAATACTTTCTCTACAGTGAAGCATGGTGGTGGCAGCAACATGCGTTTGGGATGTTTTTCAGGGGCAGGAACTGGGATAATAGTCAGGATTGATGGAAAGATAAATGCAGCAATGTACAGAGACATCCTTGATGAAAACCTGCTCCAGAGTGTTCTGGACCTCAGACTGGAGCAAAGGTTTATCTTCCAACAGGACAATGACCCTAAGCACACAGCCAAGGAAACAAAGGAGTGGCTACAGGACAACTTTGTGAATGTCCTTGAGTGGCCCAACCAGAGCCCAGACTTGAACCTGATTGAACATCTCTGGAGAGGTCTGAAAATGGCTGTGCACTGACACTCCCCATCCAACCCAGTGGCGTCCTGTCTAAAGGGGGCGCAGGGGCGCCGCCCCCGCCCCCCCAAAAAAAAAAGATTAAAAAAAGAAAAAAAAAGATTAAAAAAAGAAAAAAAAAGATTAAAAAAAGAAAAAAAAAGATTAAAAAAAGAAAAAAAAAATTAAATTTTTAGCCCACTAGGGGTGCCGGACTTAGTGATGGCTATGGGGGTTGGGGATTTCCACCCCACGTGCGGTGGGCAGAAACGGCGATTGGCGGCCATCTGGGGGTCACTGGGGCGCAGAGCAATGCCCCCCGACACTTCCCACTTTTGTGATGTCCTGGCTGTGATTGGTTCAGACTCCAGCCTGGACCAATCATCATTCAGGACATCCTGACCCTGCTGACGTCGTTGGGGGCGGTGCCGGTGCGTGCGTCAGTCACTCACCGTCACCGCCCGATCTCCGTCACCTTCCCGCCAGACCGGTGTAGCATGAAAAACGATCTGCCAGAGAGAGGTGGTTTGCCTGCCCGCCACCGTCAGAAGAAGGAAGAAGGGGACTCGAGGAGAGGAGCAGCGCGCCGTGGATGTCTCACGTCCCGTGACCACTCTTCCTGTCTGCTCCTACTGGCTTATACGCTACCGGTTGGCTCCTGACCCGGCTTGTCTTACTACGCTTCTGTCATTCCCAGATCCGTCCATCCTGCCTGGGAAGCTCCTCCTGTTATCCAGGAAACCCTGCTTCCAGCACCTGCTGCCTGCACAACACCCTGCTCATCGGACTTCTCTGGCAACCTTCACCAGTAGCCATCGTCCGCTTCAAGCAAAGCTCCAGGCGCTCGTGCTACTCTACACTCCGGTGTCCCCTGTTTGCACTATCAGGGGTCCCGAGTCGGAGGCACAAGGGAGGCCTTCCTCACAGTGTCAGGCTCATCTCCAGGTACGTGATACTCACCGCCCAATCTCCGTCACCTTCCCGCCAGACCGGTTCCTGCCGCCGTCAGAAAAACGAAGAAGAGAACTCAACGCCGTGGACGTCTCACAGGCAGCCCAGGAGAGCAGGTAAGTGATTGAAGCTGCTGCAGCGCGATGCCATGACCTGGGACATGACCTGTGATATGCCTGTACCTGTGTACCATGACCTGTGCCATGACCTGTGACGTGCCTGTACCATGACCTGTGACATGCCTGTACCATGACCTGTGACATGCCTTTACCTGTGTACCATGACCTGTGACATGAACTGTGACATGCCTGTACCTGTGTACCATGACCTGTGACATGCCCTTACCATGACCTGTGACATGCCTGTACCATCACCTGTGCCATGCCCTTACCATGACCTGTGACATGCCTGTACCATCATCTGTGCCATGCCTGTACCATGACCTGTACCATGACCTGTGCCATGACCTGTGCCATGACCTGTGTCATGACCTGTGCCATGACCTGTGCCATGCCCTTACCATGACCTGTGACATGCCTGTACCATCACCTGTGCCATGCCCTTACCATCACCTGTGACATGCCTATACCATCACCTGTGACATGCCTGTGCCATGACCTGTGACATGCCCTTACCATGACCTGTGACATGCCCTTACCATGACCTGTGACATGTCCTTACCATGACCTGTGACATGTCTGTACCATGACCTGTGCCATGCCCTTACCATGACCTGTGCCATGCCCTTACCATGACCTGTGCCATGACCTGTGACATGTACAAAGAGCAAATGACTCCTGCGCTTAAGGGGTGGCCTTGTGGCTGGTATCCGGAAAATGCAATTCAGGTCAAATTGTAGTAAATTCAGGCTGTGCTGCCACTCTCAACGGGTCGTGGTAACCCAAAGAAGATACTGGAAAAGAGAAATGGACAGAGGGCGCACCAGCCTAGCGCATTATCTTTAAAACAATTTATTGTAATTTAAATGTGTTTCATAATCGTTTTGTGAGTATAATGTGTATACATGTCTATTACAATAAATTGTTTTAAAGATAATGCGCTAGCCTGGTGCGCCCTCTGTCCTTTTCTCTTTTCCATGACCTGTGACATGCCTGTACCATAACCTGTGCCATGCCCTTACCATGACCTGTGACATGCCTATACCATCACCTGTGCCATGCCCTTACCATGACCTGCGCCATGCCTGTACCATGACCTGTGCCATGCCTGTTTCATGACCTGTGCCATGACCTGTGACATGCCTATACCATCACCTGTGACATGCCTGTACCATGACCTGTGCCATGACCTGTGACATGCCCTTACCATGACCTGTGACATGCCTATACCATCACCTGTGACATGCATGTACCATGACCTGTGCCATGCCCTTACCATGACCTGTGACCTGCCTGTGCCATGACCTGTGCCATGACCTGTGACATGCCTGTACCATCACCTGTGACATGCCTGTACCATCACCTGTGCCATGCCCTTACCATGACCTGTGCCATGCCTGTACCATGACCTGTGCCATGACCTGTGACATGCCCTTACCATGACCTGTGACATGCCCTTACCATGACCTGTGACATGCCTATACCATAACCTGTGCCATGCCCTTACCATGACCTGTGCCATGCCCTTACCATGACCTGTGCCATGCCTGTACCATGACCTGTGCCATGCCTGTACCATGACCTGTGCCATGCCTGTACCATGACCTGTGCCATGCCTATACCATGACCTGTGCCATGCCTATACCATCATCTGTGCCATGCCTGTACCATGACCTCAAAGTCACGCAATTTTTTACCGCAATTTTTTGCCGCGAAGCAATACCTATTACATTTTTCTTTTTGCGCCCCCCCCCCCCCAAAATTTTGAGCACCAGCCGCCACTGATCCAACCTTATGGATCTTGAAAGGTCCTGCAAATAAGAATGGGAGAAACTGCACACAAATAGGTGTGCCAAGCTTGTAGCATCATATTCAAAAAGACTTGAGGCTGTTTTGGCGCAAAAGGTGCTTCACCAAAGTATTGAGCAAAGGCTGTGAATACTTATGTACATGGGATATTTTTTGTTTTTTATTTTTCATAGGTTTTCAAAGATTTCAAACAAACTTCTTTCACATTGGCATTATGGGGTATTGTTTGTAGAATTTTGAGGAAAATAATTAATTTATTTTGGAATAAGGCTGTAACATAAAATGTGGAAAAGTGATGCGCTGTGAATACTTTCCAGATGCACTGTATGTGTGTGAGTTTATATATGTGATTGGTGATTGTGTCCAACTGTTAAGCATAGGGGTGGATTAATCATGCTTTGCGGTTGTATTGCAGCCAGTGGCACAGGGAACATCTCATGAGTAGAAGGAAAAATGGATTTAATAAAATTTCAGCAAATTTTGGATGGTAACTTGATGCCATCTGTGAAAAAGCTGAAGTTAAAGAGAGGATGGCTTCTACAAATGGATAATGATCCAAAACACACCTCGAAATCCACAGGGGATTACATCAAGAGGCGTAAACTGAAGGTTTTGCCATGCCCTTCACAATCTCCTGACCTAAACATAATTGAAAATCTATGGATAAACCTTAAAAGAGCAGTGCATGCCAGACAGCCCAGAAACCTCAAAGAACTGGAAGACTTTTGTAAGGAAGAATGGGCAAAGATACCTCAAACAAGAATTGAAAGACTCTTGGCTGGCTACAAAAAGCGTTTACAAGCTGTGGTACTTGCCAAAGGGGGCAGTACAAGATATTAACTCTGCAGGGTGCCCAAACTTTTGCAAATGCCATTTTTTTGTTTTCTGTAATTTTGAAAGTGTCAATGATGGAAATAAAATCGAACTTTTGTTGACATATTATAAGAATGTCTAATCTGTAATTTGATGCCTTTTGGAGATTTTTCCATCTTTCCTTGGCTTCTTTATGCACATTAATACACATTTTTACCTGGGGTGCCCAAACTTTTGATCCCCACTTTAAGTCTGTACATTACTGTTCTCCCTTGTTCACAGGGCCCGGGCAGCATACTTAAGCAGACAGCTCAGCTACGCTCTGTTTGAATGAGCTGGAGAGGCCACACGGAGCACATTAGGCCTCATTAATACTTCGTATTTCCTGAATGCATGACAAAACAAACAGGAAACATGCTTTTTGCTGCACGTTTCAGAAACATGCTGCAAATGTGCGTCACTCTTGCAGTGCCATTAATTGTTAATGTCACCCCAAACGTGGTTAGCAGATGCATGTTTTGCCGCACAAAAAAAATGAGCTACAAATGCGTCAAAATGCACATTGAAGGCCAGTTTACACCACATGCAGTCCAGCGCGTTTTTTTTTCTGCATCAAAAATGCATAGATAGTAGGTCATACTGCTTTCAATGGCATAGTTCACACCAGTGCGGTCAGCTTCAGTGCGTTCCAGAAAAAAAAAGTAAAACATGCTGCATCTTTTCTGCACTGAACTGTACTGGAACGTGGTAAAACTCATTAAAAATGCATCAGGATGCACCTTAATGCACCAAAAATGCACTGGAACACACTTGTCCTTACTTAAGGTGAAGAAAGAAGAGGGGGGGATTCACTGAAACGCATCAAAAATGCGTCAAAAACGCACATGCAGAAAAGCATCCTGAGCATCCAGACTGTGTTTCAATGGGGCGAACTGGCCCTGAACAAAACACTGCGCTCTATGCTCGAAAAGCTGCGGAAGCCTCTTTGACACATTTGTCACGCATAGGGCAGCTTATTCAAGCCCATGCACTACTCTAAGCACGACACATGGAAACTGCGAAAAAAATGCACAAAAAACAGGAGTTCCCACTACACTGAGTATTTATGGGGCATCTGTAACTGGAGGATGTGCACCATTTACAACAGGGGGAGCACTGGTATGTGATATAGAATTGCAGAGGGGGATTTTTGAAAAATCTTCCTGAAGGCGAACTTACACTTTAAATGAGGAGTAAACCATTTATTTGATACGTTTTATGTTGCTGTTAAATAAATGTGGCGATAATTTCCCAATTAGTAGACGTACAGACAATATATCAGCCATTTGATCACAATTGACTTATTTTTTTGTCACAGCTCAGGCCAGTAAAGGAAAAATTCACAACACTTTTACTGGTCAGAATTGATTCCAATGGCTTAATTCTTGCTCCTTTAAAATTAAATTATTATAATGGTTCAATTTTTTTTTTTCTAGACAAAGCTGCTGGAGTAACAGATATCCATGTTATCACGCTGTTAAACAATAATGAGTTTTCTGGCCTGGTAAAGAGTTTAACCTCAAGGAAATCATTTGGTCATCTAGAAACCAGTGACATTTAAAAAGGGTGAAAACAAATCATTTGGCTAGCTGTTTTCCATTGTGCTCACATTAAATGGTTCATTAATCAAAGTCCATAGCTTGGCATTACAGATGATTTAATGACCCTATTAAAGAATCGATTGATTTTTTTTTTCAGGATTAGCCAATAATTTAACATATTTAATCACCTCATTCAGCAAGTATTAAAGGGAGTGTATACTGTTCTCATTTTTTTTTTTCTAGATAAACATGTAAAAGAGATCAGCTTGATATAGTTATAATTATCAGTGAGATCATATAAAAAAAAAACATTGACTCTGTGTATAGTTTGCAAATATGTATGTGCATGAAGGTAGTCATATTTGATTTTTATATATGCAATCTCTGCTTCCTACATTTACTTTACTGCTACTTCTCACAATGCAAGTGTATAAAGCTGGCCTTAGATGGGTAGGTTTTTTCATACAGCCAATGGACTGACTGTGAAAAATTGAACAGTTTCCTCCATCCAAGCAAGCAAAGTGGATGGAGGAATCCCCCCCCCCCCCCGCCAGGACATTGTATTTTTATAGTGGGACTCGCCCTTCGACAGAAGTCAATCAAGCGATCAACTTCTGTCGAGTGGGGAAAGCCACACACCTAATAAGAATCGTCCAGTCTTCTGATCAGTCTATGGACAGCCAAGTTAGCTGATTTGCTAAAGAAAATTTCTGGAGGGTGAGGCTCAATGTGGCTAAAGGTAGCCATACATGGCATCAGACGATTCTTGCCGAATCTGACAAATTTTGAATTGTGGTTGGCCCTGTTAGCAAGCATTTTTTTTTCAAATTTTATTTTTATTTATTCAAATCCAGTTACATATACATGTTATTCCTTACATTTTAACTTCCAATAACATATCTTAACAAAAAAAAAAAAAAACATTCTATAATTATATCATAACTGTTTTTGAATCAACCTTTTCTTCCCATTTCCCTCTCTCTTTCCCCTCTTCTCCAAAAAAAAAACAAAAAAAAAAAACCACTGAATAAATTCCTCTCCCCTCTCTTCCCAATTGGCTTTTCATGGGGACCATAGAGATCACAATATACCTCTTGCCATCTTTTATCTAGTCAGCCAGTTATTGTTCTATCATTAATAATTGACATTCCTCTGACTTCACATACTCTTTCCATTGTTTCCATTTCTTCTCATATTTATCTGATTGCTGGCAGGCAGATAGTACCAAATTCTCTAGATTATTTATTTCCTCAACCTTCTTTAACCACATTTTTATATTGGGGGATCAGTATCTCTCCACTTAAGAGGTATACATGTTTTTGCTGCATTTATAAAATGTGGCATAATAGATTGTTTATATCCTTGGATAGGTATGCTGGGTGCATGGAACAGGAAGAGAGCTGGTTCTTTAGAAATTTGGCAGTTCATGATTTTCTGTATCATCCTCCAAATCTGTTCCCAGAATATCTCTATTCAGGGACATGACCAGAATATGTGAAACATTGTCCCTCTCCCTGTCCCACACCTCCAGCATCGGTCTGTATTGGTCCCAGAGATCTTATTCATTTTTGCTGGGGTATAGTACCATCTGGTTAATATTTTGTAGTTTAATTCTTGTATTCTAACACATCTTGAGGTTGAAAATACTGATTTGATTATTTGCTTTTCCCGTTCTAACGAGAAAGTAGTATCCATTTCTTTTTCCCATTCCCTTAAAAACGGTAATTTACGTCGTTCTACTGATGTGGTTAATAAAGCGTACAGTTTAGATATTGAATGGTCCAACATCCCTTGCTGGGTACAAATTTTTTCATAGGTTGTTAAATCCTTATCTCCTTGAGTGGGGAGTTGTAGAGACCCTAAAAAATGACGTAGTTGAAAAGCCCTCCATAAATCCAGGCCAAAAGGGCCCAAAGGGTCCATTAACTCATCTATTGTTACCCACCTTGACTCTGATAGAAAATCAGATATTTGAAAAATTCCTTTTTCCAACAGGGTTTTGAACTTCCTATCTTGGTATCCCGTGACAAAACAGGGGTTCCCCAGTATTGGACACAACAAGGAATTTTCCCGTATCAATCTCTCCTGTTCAAATATTTTTGCACATATTTTGACCGTGTTTCCTATGATAGGGTGTCTCTTAATGGAGGCTGGTATTGTTTTACAACACCATGGGGCTCTTTTAAGCGGGATTTCACATTGTAACTGTTCTAAATTTGACCATGACTTATATTCTCCATGTCTACACCAGTCTATCACTCTTCCCAGTTGTATAGCTTGGTAATATTTCTTCATGTTTGGGACAGCTAATCCACCCTCTGCTCTAGATTTAATTAGATACCTTTTCCCTACTCTCGGATGTTTGGATTTCCATATAAAATTCATTATCAAGGTTTCAATTTGCCTAAAGTACCGAGGTGGAATATATATGGGAAGTGCCTGGAAGATATACAAAAACTTTGGCAGTATACTCATTTTAACTATGTTACATCTTCCAATCCAGGAGTGCGTGCCTCCTTTCCATTTCTGTAACAATAGATCTACTGTTTTAATTAAGGGAATAAAGTTCTGTGTGAATAATTGAGAAATTCTGGGTGTGATCAGTGTTCCCAAATATTTTAGAGCTGTCTTTGTCCAATTTAATTTAAAACTTGAACTTAATTGTTGTTGGAGTGTCCCTGAGATCTCTAAACCCATTGTTTCGGACTTAGAGAAATTTATTTTCATGTTAGATTGAGCTCCATATATTTCTAATTCATGTAACAAATTGGGGAGTGATATGACTGGGTTGGTGACCGAGAACATTACATCGTCTGCGTATGCTGATAGTTTATATTGTTCCTTGCCTACTTCAATGCCTGAAATATCCGGGTTCGCTCGAACTCTACACAGAAAAGGTTCTAGTGATAATACAAACAAAAGAGGGGACAGGGGACACCCCTGTCTTGTTCCATTTGTAATCGGGAATTCTGTTGATATTATTCTGTTTACCTTTACTTTTGCTGTAGGCATTGAGTAGCTCTGTGTTATCCATTTAAGCATTTTCTCTCCTATCCCTATGTACCGAAGCACCACAAACATATACTCCCATCTAACCCTGTCGAACGCTTTTTCTGCGTCGGTGTTAAGCAAGATACTCTGTGTTTTATTTTGATGTATTATGTACAGTAAATTCAGCAATTTAGTCGTGTTGTCCCTCGCCTCTCGAGTTGGAACAAATCCCACCTGGTCCAGATGGATCAACTTCTTCAGATATTTCTGTAATCTTGTAGCTAAGATCTTTGTAAAGATCTTAAAGTCTATGTTCAAAAGCGATATCGGTCTATAGCTTTTGCATGAGGTGGGGTCCTTCCCCTCCTTCGGAATTACCGATATATGTGCATGTATTGTTTCTTTAGGGATTCTGTTCCCTATTCCCCATGCATTGAACATTTCAATCATGAATTCTTTCAAATATGGTATTAACTTTTTATAATATTGAATAGTGAATCCATCTGGACCAGGTGCTCTCCCTGCTTTAGTGTTTTTTATAGTTTCCATTAATTCTACCGATGTAATTGGTAATTCAAGTATATTACTTTCTTCCTCCGTTAACTGTGGCATTTTTGACGTACATACATATTCCTCTATTCGATCTTGTGGGATTGTAGGGGTTTGAAGGTTATACAATGCTTCATAATACTTTTTGAATTCTTCTACTATCTCTTTAGGGTAGGTAATTTTTTTTCCAGCGTCAGTTACTATATTTGGTATATATGTTATTAGGTTTTGCTCTCTGAGAGATTTAGCCAATAACTTCCCACACTTATCCCCTGCTTCATAGAAGATCCTTTTGGATTTCTGTTAGCAAGCATTAAAGCATTGACTGAGCCTGGTGGAAACGTATTGGACGAAGTCACTGTTTGGGTTTTACATAGTTACATACAGGGGTGGACTGACAACTCATGGGGCCCCCGGGCAATCAGAGATCATGGGGCCCCCTGTATCCAAACTCAAGCCACACAAAGCCCCACCTACAAATTGCAGCTTAGCCACATAGAGTGGGCATTTAAATATCTACCACAGCATAGCCTGCATGGAAGTTCCTGGCTTCTTTCTGTAGTGTGTAGCCTCTCATGGGGCCCCCTACTGACCCTGGGCCCTCGGGCAGTGCCCTAATCCCCGAATGGTCAGTACGCCCCGGGTTACATAGTTAGTCAGGTTGAAAAAAGACACAAGTCCATCTGGCTCAACCAATAAAAAACAAAAAACAGTAAAGAAAATCAAACCATGCAATCCCATATACACAATCCTATACCCGCAGTTGATCCAGAGGAAGGCGAAAAAAACACCAGCAAAGCATGATCCAATTTGCTACAGCAGGGGAAAAAAATTCCCTCCAGATCCCCTGAGAGGCAATCGGATATTCCCTGGCTCAACTTTACCTATAAATATTAGTACCTAGTTATATTATGTACACCCAGGAAAGAATCTAGGTCTTTTTTAAAGCAATCTAGTGAGCTGGCCAGAACCACCTCTGGAGGGAGTCTATTCCCCATTTTCACAGCTCTTACAGTGAAGAAACCTTTCCGTATTTGGAGAATAAATCTCTTTTCCTCTAGGTGTAAAGAGTGCCCTCTTTTCCTCTGTGTTGTCCTCTGCGTAGAAGAACAGGTGCTTTTGTTGTGGCTGTCTGAATACAATAATTTTAACAGGAAAGTGAATGTGGAATGGAGTATAGATTTAAACATAATTGGTCAGTACCACTCAGAGTTTTGACAGCTATCATCCGGCTCTCTGCAGCTTGTGGCTTCAGCGTCTCTCTCCTGTCTCCATTGGGCCGCCGCTGCAGCAAGGACCATCCCACAATCCCGTTCAGGATCCTACACACAGCCCACCCTGGCACTGACAGTCTTCCATGTTAGTTCTGTGAGTTGAACCTGATATTTTGTTTTTTATGTTTACTCATTAAACGGTTTTACGCTATTGGTCACTTGGCACCTTTCTCTCCTTCCCCTTTTAGATTTAAACATACACTGAAAGAGTAACTCAGGGTATCATCCCAATATATATGGTGAAGGAAAGGTAAGGGAGGTCCTGGGACTTTAAATATACCCCTAGTGTCACTTATGTATATTTCAACATATAAGTTAAAAAAAAAACAATTTTAATAAAATACAGTTTAAAATCATAAAGAAAGTAAATACATCACAAAGACAAGCAATCTGTGTCCTTTCGAAAAGGTATATGCGTTTCATGGATTTACCGCTTTTTCAGGACTCGCAAAAGTTTTGTATGTTCAGAGAGCTTGTTTACAATCATAAAAACAAATCTACAGAGAAAAAAGATAGAGAAAGCCATAAACAAACAAAATAAGTTATCACATTGACATATTGCATAGGTACAAGGCCAATAACAGTTTGCATGATATACTGTACATGGATATATCCGTATCAACCAAAAGGAAAGAAAAAGTATACATATGTAAAAAAAATACATTCTTTTTCTTTTTTTATTAAGAACAATATTGGGTGGAGGGAAAAAAATCTGTATATAAATACTGGCACCGTCCCCTAATAGAATAAGAAGTGCAAAGTATATTCCAGTTCTCACTGGAGAAGGGAAGGGATTTGAGTGTGCCCAAAGAGACAAGTTAAAGATAGCTAAAAAACATAAGTTTTATTTTGGTGACAAGATTAAAATGACAAACAAATGTTGTACGTTAAAATTACTACATGTTTACATGTAATCATACAATACAAGTTTTTGGATTTTGGATGATCCCAAAAAGGGGGTACGGATTGACGCGTTTTGTCCACAATGTGAGCTTCTTCAGGATCCGATTTCCATTATGTATGAGCCTTAAGTAAACAATGTACGATAAGTATCAATTTTTAGTATATACAAATTAAATAAAACAGATATTACATATACTGGATATACACGCATTGGATTACAAATCAAATACATCAAGGATGGAAGAAAAGAAAAGAGAACAGGTAAAGAAGAAGAAAAAAAAAAGGGAAGGGGGGGAGGGGAGAGAAACGGGAAAGTGGGAGGAGAAGCCAAGGATGGGAAGGAAAAAGGGGGGGAGGAAAAGAATGTGGGGGGAACATTCTGGGTCAACATATTGGGGGGGACAAGAGGCAAAAAAGGGGAGAGTAGGAAGGACCATGTGTAAAGACATAAAGAATACCTTCAAAAACATCCAAAGAGCATGTATGCTATCCTATTAACCTCTATCTTGGAAGGATAGGGGGACCTTAGGTATAAAATCAAATGTAATATTGAATCTGAGTATTGAAGATATGAGTAAGGACGCCAACAATAAAGTGGAAATCTGGTGAACATAATCAAATAAATAGAAATTAAGTAGGGAAAGGAAACAGACGCCAGTAAATTCCGCAAGGAAGGCGAAGGGAGAGAAAAAAAATTAATATATTTTTTCATAATTGTAAATAATAAATAATATATATAGATAATGAATAAGGCAGCTAAGTGTAAGTAAGCAACCTTTGATTGATATGAAATCCAATCATATTCGTTCAGCAAAACCTTAAAGGGCAGTATTCAGAGGCATGATTGGACACAGCATGGTCAATAATAAATGTATATATAAAAGGTTATACAAAATATAAGCTGCCATAAAAAATAAATAAAAATTAATGAAAAATTAGCCTGAATCCATGTATTCATCTTTTTATAATATGATGAAATAACTTGAATCGAGAATATATTATAAAAAAAAAAAAAAACTGAGGGGAGGGGGAACCAAAAAGTCCCACCAATCCAAATCTAATACTTATTTACCTCTCTTGTAGCTTCCCTTGTATATCTTTTAGAGACGAATAATGATAAAGAACAGATGGCCAAAAATGTAAAGGGGTAAAAGTCCATTTATCTTTCTAGAAATGGGACAAAACGTAGTTTACCATTTAAACCAGGTTTCTTACATGCGTTTAAATTATAAATCCAACGGCATTCCTGTTCTAATATAATTTGATCGAAGTGTCCCCCACGAGGGTGTGGGTGGATACGTTCCAACGCAAAGAACTTTAGATTCTGAAATGTATTACCGTGACATTGGGTAAAGTGTGGGTCTATGGGGCTTTCCAAGTCATCCCCTCCCCCCCCCCCCCACTGCATATCCAACATGGTCACGTATTCGTATCTATAAACGCCGTTTCATCTTGCCAATGTAGAAGGCTGAACATGTGCATTTCATTATATATTCTATACCAACTGTTTGACACAATACAAAGTGTCGAAAAAAAAATTTCCTGCCATTTGAGAGTTTGGGAAGATTTATCAGCTATGTATTGGCAATAACCACAATTGCCAAAGGGAAAAGTGCCCAAAGGGAATCTGGAACAAGGGTCGTTTTTACTACCTCTATGATAGTGACTAAACGCCAACCATGTCTTTGATGGACTGATTGCGTTTGTAGGTTATAGTTGGTTTGGAGTCAACGAGTTATTTTAACACTTCGTCCTCAGCTAGAGTATGCCAGTGTTTCCTAAGGATTGTTCTTATCTGTTCAGATTGTACATTAAATTTCGTAATTAGTTTTGTTTTATTGGGAGAGATATCTTTTTTGCCTTGAAACAGTAGCAGATCAGGAGGGCTAATTTTAGCTCTCTGATATGCTCTTTTTACACTTTTTTTAGTATAACCTCCACTCAGAAACTGTTGCTGCAAATCCTGTGCCTCCCGCTCAAAAGTTTCCAGTTCGGAGCAATTTCTGTGAATACTACAATATTGTCCCATTGGGATCCCCTGGATCACGTGTTTCGGATGACTGCTATAAGCATGTAGCAAAGAATTTGTAGCAGTCGGCTTCTGGTAGAGGGTAGTATCTAGAATGTTGTTGGGTCCTTTATATACAGTAAAGTCTAAGAAAGAAATTTGTTGGGTGTCATTAGTAGAGGTAAATTGCAAAATGAAAGTGTTGTTATTGAGTTCTTGAGCAAACTCTCTCAGGAGATCATCAGTGCCAGACCACAAAATAAAAATATCGTTGATGTATCTTCGCCACATATCAATGTGGCGGAGATACCGTGACAAAGGCTCAAATGAAAAAAGCCAGCGCTTACACCCCCCCCCCCGGTACAGGTTCCCATCGCCGCCCCCTGCACCCGGAGGTACTAGGAGCCATCAAATACAAACACGTTGTGGGTAAGAATGAAATATAGCATATCCAAAACAAATCTATTGAATTTTCTTTGTTCAAGGCCTCTTTCATTTAAGAATGTTTCAATAGTCTCAATCCCTGTTTAATGTGGAATATAAGAGTACAAGGCTTCGACATCAATGGATACTAACATCGTATCAGGTGGGACCTCGATCCCATCCAGAGTCATAATCATATGGAATGTGTTTCTTTAATGGGAGGGAACGGATTCTACACGGGGTCTTAAGTAAGTGTCGACAAAATACTGTAGCTTGCATTTTGTGTCAGACTAATAATGCCAGGTACGATTGGACGTCCCGGAGGGTTTTCTAGACATTTCTGCACTTTGGGAAATGCATAAAATGTAGGGGTGAGAGGTTCTTAAATTTTCGAAAAATCGTGTAAATCTTTAGTTATGGTCCCTGAGGTGTAATTACATAGTTACATAGTTAGTGAGGTTGAAAAAAGACATCAGTCCATCCAGTTCAACCTATGATGTGTGTGTGTGTGTTTGCTTTTAACCATACATTGTATACCCCTGTATGTTGTGGTCTTTAAGGTGTCCATCTAATAGTTTTTTGAAACTATCAATGCTCCCTGCTGATACGACTGCTTGTGGAAGAGAATTCCACATCCTTACCGCTCTTACAGTGAAGAACCCCTTACGCACTTTAAGGTTAGACCGCCTTTCCTCAAGTTTTAGTGAGTGGTCACGTGTCTTATTGTATCTCCTCTCTCTGAATAGTTTGTTCCTTATGCTAGGGTCGCCAGTACAGTATTTGTACATTGATATCATATCCCCCCTCAATCGTCTCTTCTCCAGAGAGAATAGGTTCAGTGCTTGTAGTCTTTCCTCATAGCTGATGTCCTCCATTCCCCTAATTATTTTTGTTGCCCTTCTCTGGACTTTCTCCAGTTCCAGCACATCCTTCCTGAGGACCGGTGCCCAGAACTGGACAGCATACTCCAGATGTGGCCGGACCAGAGTCTTGTAGAGTGGAAGAATAATCTCTTTATTTCTGGAGTGAATCCCCTTTTTTATACATCCCAGTATTCTGTTGGCTTTGCTTGCGGCGGCATGGCATTGCATGCCACTGCCAAGCCTGTTGTCTACCAGTACCCCCAAGTCCTTTTCCATCCTAGACTCACCCAGAGGTCCCCCCCCCCCCCCTAGTGAGTAGCATGCTTTCTGGTTTCTGGCCCCCAAGTGCATTACTTTACATTTTTCAACATTAAATCTCATCTGCCATGTAGTTGCCCACCCCGTTATTTTGTTCAGGTCCGCTTGCAAGGTTTCCACATCCTGCATAGAAGATATTGGCAAGCCTAATTTAGTATCATCTGCAAATACTGAGATTGTACTAGATATCCCCTCCTCTAGATCATTTATGAATAAATTAAACAGGATTGGTCCCAGGACAGAACCCTGGGGGACCCCACTTTCCACACCCGCCCAGTCCGAGTACTCCCCATTAATCACCACCCTCTGTACTCTCCCCTGGAGCCAGTTCTCTATCCAGGTACTCACCTTATGGTCCATACCTACCTTCCTTAGTTTGTACAGTAAGCGTTTGTGGGGAACGGTGTCAAAGGCCTTTGCAAAGTCCAGATACACCACAGCCACAGGCTTACCTTTATCTAGGTGGCAGCTCACTTCATCGTAGAAGGTTAATAGATTGGTTTGGCACGAACGATTTTTCATGAATCCATGCTGATTACTACTTATAATACCGTTTTCATTACTAAAGTCTTGTATGTGGTCCCTTATCATCCCCTCCAAAATTTTGCAGACTACTGATGTTAGGCTGACCGGCCTATAGTTACCCGGGATATATCTCGGCCCCTTTTTAAATATTGGTACCACGTTGGCTTTTTTCCAATCAGCTGGCACCATACCCGTCTGTAAACTATCCTTAAAGATCAAGAATAATGGTCTGGCAATCACCTGGCTGAGCTCATTAAGAACCCTCGGGTGCAAGCCATCCGGTCCCGGGGATTTATTTATGTTAAGTTTCTCTAGTTTAGCTCTAAGTCTATCCTCTGTTAGCCATGGCGGCACTTCCTGAGGTGTATTATTTAGTTCAGCCTTACAAGCAAGGTTCGTGTAGCCCCCCGATTCCTTTGTGAAGACTGAAGAAAAGAAATTATTTAACACTTCCGCCTTTTCTCTGTCATCTGTGGCCATTTTTCCTTTATCATCTTTTATGGGGCCAATGTGCTCTGGCCTCGCTTTCCTACTGTTTATATACTTAAAGAACTTCTTGGGGTTCTTTTTACTCTCCTCCGCTATATGTCTCTCATGTTCTATTTTAGCCGCCCTGATTTCGTCTTTACATTTCTTATTACACTCTTTGTAGTGCTTAAATGCTGCCAATGACCCCTCAGTCTTGTATTTTTTGAAGGCCTTTTCTTTAGCTCTAATATACATTTTTATGTTGGAGTTTAGCCACCCAGGGTTTAGTTTTGCTCTTTTAAATTTATTTCCCTGTGGAATGCACTGGCCAATCCCCTTGTTAAGTATGCTCTTGAAGCACTCCCATTTTTCCTCCGTGTTCTTTGTCCCCAGGGTTCTATCCCATTTGATATTTTCTAGCAGCAAGCGCAGTTTAGGGAAATTGGCTCTTTTGAAATTCAGTGTCCTTATATTACCCTTGTGTTTCCTATTACTGTAATTAATACTGAAACCAATTGACCTATGGTCACTGTTTCCTAAGTTGTCCCGTATTTCTATATCCGTGAGCAGGTCTGTATTGTTGGTAATCAGTAGGTCAAGTACCACATTGTTTCTTGTCGGTGCATTCACCATCTGACCCATGAAATTGTCCTGCAAAATATTTAGGAACTGCCGAGCCTTGGCTGAATGCCCAGTTCCTTCTGCCCAGTCTATATCTGGATAATTAAATGTAATGGTGATCAATAAGTTGAAAGAATTCACGTTGATTACTTTCCAGTTATAAACTCTCCAATTTTTTGTACCAAGCCTCATTTTGTACTATTAATTTGCGCATATCGGTATCATCACAAATAACTTACCGCCTTTATTGGCAGGTTTGATGACAATATCATTTATTTTCTTTAAATTTAATAAAGCTTGGAACTCATTGGTGAAGAGGTTGCCCTCTATCTTTTTTATTTCATATGTTGAACCTCACGGGTCACCATTTGTACAAAGAGATCAACCCTGACTCAGGAAAGGTTGTTGATTTTCTTTTAAATCTGTGGGGTTTGCTTATAGACTGTGCATGGCTCTGATCTAAATGTGACTCAGACATAGGGTCCTCTGTGTAGTCAGAAGGACCCGATTCTGCCTCCAACTCTGTTAGTATTTTTAACATTTTGTAATCCTTTTTAGAAAAGTCACGCCAGTTTGCGAGCAGACCCCCCAGTGGGGCTGACTTCTTTTTAATGTTTGGACCATCAATCAATGATCTAAAAATAAACTAACGGAGAAAAGATTGATGTTTTTTATTTGATCAAGCGTCTCCAAATCCTGTGTAGGACAAAAGTTCAAACCATATTGAAGAACTCTAATCTCATCATTGGTTAATTCAAGACCTGCTATATTTACTACTTCAAGTTCACTTTTTCCTTCAATAAATGTTGATCTGTTGTCGAGGACTTTTTTGTTTACCCCATGTTTCCTTTGGTCATTTGATCGAAGAAATTATCGATTGGATATGTATTTTTGGGAATAGTTCAACAGTGAGGGTTTTACCTGAGTATTAGAGGCAAGTAACCGTGAGTTACCACCACCAAAGAAGAGATAGAAGTGTCAGAAGTGTGAAAAACCCTGGCTAATTTGGTTGCCTGGGACAGATTGGTGTGATTGTTAACGTTACCAGTGCTTTGTGAAGAAATAGTGTCACGTTCATGCTCTTTCCTTTTATTTGAAGATAGATCAGTTCGTGCTCTAAGAGTATATTCCAAGTGTGATCCTGTGTGAGAGGAAGAAGTAGACGATGCAACAGATAAGTAAGAATTGTTTTAATCATCAGTATTCCTTTGATTGATAGATTTCGATCTCAAAAATCTATTCAAATTTCTTTCCCATCTATATACCCTTCCACTTTGGAAGGCCAGTAAATCTCTATTCATTTTTTTTATCCCTTTTCTTAATGATTTTACTACTGTGCACACTGCTGCCAATATTTTTATCATTAAACATAGGTTTATTCTGGAACATGGCCAATTTATTGATCATCTCCAGAATTTCCCCATCTAAAGATAGTGCTTTTGCCCCATAATACTCTTTAAGAATGTACATCATCACAAAAGAGCATTGAGTGAGATAAGTTTCCCATTTTGATTTTAAATCTAAGGGTAATAATTGAATAGTAGGAAACATTTTGAATCAAAGTCCAATCAGTATGAATTTTGAATCAATTGTATGACTTTTGACAATTATGAGAAAAGATAATAATTTTTTTTTCTCCCTCCCCCCCTTCTATGTGTGGCTCCTCTTGGGTCTGCCTATTGTCCTCTTTTGCAGTTTTTATCTCTGATGCAGCTTTGACCAGGATTGTTCTCATATGTTTTTTGGTTTCCTATGCCCTTACCTTTGTGGCGGTGAAGCTGGTGCGCTTTTTGGCTATTATGTGCGGCCCGATCTTCTGTTTGTTAACCGTTCAGGTCCGCAGATTTCAGAGACTGACTTCCTGTTTTAGGACCGCCTCTGGGATTAGACGCCATTCCCGTCTCCGCCAGACGTGCGTCTCTACAATGGAGCAACATCTCCCCACGTGCACGTCGTTCCTGGCGGCGCTTTGGGCGGGACGTGTGGGGACAAGAGGCATGCAGGGAGGGAGGAGCCATCCATCACTCTACATATATACAGTATCTCACAAAAGTGAGTTCACCCCTCATATTTTTGTAAATATTTTATTATATCTATTCATGTGACAACAGTAGCGAGTGTACAGCTTGTATAACAGTGTAAATTTGCTGTCCCCTCAAAATAACTCAACACACAGCCATTGATGTCTAAACCACTGGCAACAAAAGTGAGTACACCCCTAAGTGAAAATGTCCAAAATAGGCCCAAAGTGTCAATATTTTGTGTGGCCACCATTCTTTTCCAGCACTGCCTTAACCCTCTTGGGCACGGAGTTCACCAGAGCTTCAAAGGTTGCCACTGGAGTCCTCCTCCATGATGACATCAGGCAGCTGGTGGATGTTAGAGACCTTGAGTTCCTCCACCTTCCATTTGAGGATGCCCCACAGATGCTCAATAAGGTTTAGGTCTGGAGACATGCTTGGCCAGTCCATCACCTTTACCCTCATCTTCTTTAGCAAGGCAGTGGTCATCTTGGAGATGTGCTTGGGGTGGTTATCATGTTGGAATACTGCCCTTCAGCCCAGTCTCTGAAGGGAGAGGATCATGCTCTGTTTCAGTATGTCACAGTACATGTTGGGATTCATGGTTCCCTCAATCTGTAGCTTCCCAGTGCCAGCAGCACTCATGCACCCCTAGACCATGACAATCCCACCACCAAGCTTGACTGTAGGCAAAACACACTTGTCTTTGTACTTCTCACCTAGTTGTCACCACACACGCTTGACACCATCTGAACCAAATAAGTTTATCTTGGTCTCATCAGACCACAGGACATGGTTCCAGTAATCCCTGTCCTTAGTCTGCTTGTCTTCAGCAAACTGTTTGTGGGCTTTCTTGTGCATCATCTTTAGAAGAGGCCTACTTCTGGGACGACAGCCATGCAGACCAATTTGATGCAGTGTGCGGCGTATGGTCTAAGCACTGACAGGCTGACCCCCCACCCCTTCAACCTCTGCAGCAATGCTGGCAGCACTCATATGTCTATTTCCCAAAGACAACCTCTGGAAATGGTGCTGAGCACGTGCACTCAACTACTTTGGTCAACCATGACGAGGCCTGTTCTAAGTGGAACCTGTCCTGTAAAACCGCTGTATGGTCTTGGCCACTGTGCTGAAGCTCAGTTTCAGGGTCTTGGCAATCTTCTTATAGCTTAGGCCATCTTTATGTAGAGCAACAATTCTTTTTTTCAGATCCTCAGAGAGTTTTTTGCCATGAGGTGCCATGTTGAACTTCCAGTGACCAGCATGAGAGAGTGAGAGCAATAACACCAAATTTAACACACCTGCTCCCCATTCACACTTCAGACCTTGTAACACTAATGGGTCACATGACACCAGGGAGGGAAAATGGCTAATTGGGCCCAATATGAACATTTTCACTTAGGGGTGTACTCACTTTTGTTGACATTGGTTTAGACATTAATGGCTGTGTGTTGAGTTATTTTAAGGGGACAGCAAATTTACACTGTTATACAAGCTGTACACTCACTACATTACATTGTAGCAAAGTGTAATTTCTTCAGTGTTGTCACATGAAAAGATATAATAAAATATTTACAAAAATGTGAGGGGTGTACTCACTTTTTTGAGATACTGTATATAGAGGCTCATAGAAACCTCTACTTGGTGGCACTACTCCTACCAGATTCAGGACAGGGGAAACTGTTTGTACTCCTTGGCTACGGTCAGTAAGTGGAATTATTCTTATGTTTAAAGGTAATCTTTTTTGACTAGAATTGTCCACTAATTTGATCTTTTCCTACTTTGTTCCTAGGGTTATACCATCTTGGATATGAATTTTGGACTCTTTTATATCTGATCCTGTTTGGGCTTGTTTGGGGATTATTAGGTAAACTTCATTTTACCCTTTGTCTGTGATATACATGTGGCTATTATAGGTAAGTTTAATCTAATTATAGGGATTGGCTATTTTGATTATTGATTACTATATATTTGGTTGAAGTTGGTTCTATATACTAATTTTTGGCACATTTTTTTCATGTGGACGCATCCACACACACTTATATATTTATATACCTCACTGATATTTAGTGACCTTTACCGGGGTCTGTTCCATTTCCCCTCTTAATTTGTATTTATTTGATTATGTTCACCAGATTTCCACTTTATTGTTAGCGTCCTTACTCTATCTTTAACACTCAGATCCAACATTTAATTTTATACCTACCCTTCCTTCCAAGATAGAGGTTAATAGGATATTTCCTTGCATACACGCTCTGTGGATGTTTTTGTAGGTAAGCTTTATAACTTTACACATGGTTCTTCCTACTCTCCCCCTTTTTGCCTACCCCCCCCCCATATGTTGACCCAGAATGGTCCTCCACATTCTTTTGCTTCCCCCCCCCTCCCCGCATTTTCCCTTCCCATCCTTGCCTTCCCCTCCCTCTTTCCCATTCCTCTCCCCTCCCCCTTCCCTTTTTTTTTTCTTCTTCTTTGCCTGTTCTCCTTTCTTTTCCCTTATCTTTGGTATATTAAATTTGTAATCCAATGCGTGTATATCCAGTATATGTAATATCTGTTTTATTTCATTTGTATATATTGAAAATTGATACTTATCGTATATTGTTTACTTATTATAAGGCTCATGCATATTGGAAATCGGATTCTAAAGAAGCTTGTTTTGTGGGTAAAACGCGTCAATCCGTACTACCCCTTTTTTGGGATCATCCAATATCCAAATACTTGTATTGTATGATTACATGTAAACATGTAGTAGTTTTAACGTACAACATTTGTTTGTCATTTTAGTCTTGTCACCAAAATAAAAATGATGGTTTTTAGCTACCTTTAACTTGTCTTCTTGGGCACTCTCAAATCCCTTCCCTTCTCCAGTGAGACCTGGAATATACTTTGCATTTTTGTATAGGTTTATACATCCCTTGTGATATAATGGAAAACAAAGAATACATTAATTTAACAAACTCCTCATGATATGGTGATGTGATATCAAAAATGATATCCTCATTTAATGGGAATTTAAAGGCAATCAATACATTTATGTATTAAAAATATATCTTTTTATTTTTCACATTTAAAAAAGTCTTATGAAAACATATACATATTTGTGCATGAGAAACAAAGGACAAAATATCCATAATGGGTCTATATATAAAAAGAGTGCACAAAAGTGGTATTCCCCATCTACTTGCTGTCCTGTTTCATTGAGGGTTGAAACAGCAATGATGTTTCCCAGTGGTGGGGATATCCGAAGTGTTTCAAAGTAAAAAACAAAATCTTCTTCAGGGATTTTTACCACTTCTGCAATAAAATATGATATCATATAATATAATATATATAATAATATAATTGCAGAGGTGCTAAAAATCCCTGAGTAGATTTTGTTTTGTACTTTTCATACATAGACCCATTATGAATATTTTGTCATATGTTTCTCATGAACAAAATTGTATATGGTTTTATAAGACTTTTTTCTTTTTTTAAATGTTAAAAATAAAAAGATATATTTTTAATACAAAAATGTTTTAATTATCTTTTAAAATCCCATTAAATGGGAATATAATTTTTAGTTACAAAATTAAGGACGATGGCAATCACACCTACAGCCACTTGAGCTATTCAATTTTCTAATAATAATGTGATAATTTCAATATGATTTCTCTTTAATTATTCAATTTTAATTAATTTTAATCCAGCATAGACAATTTCTATCCATCTTGCAGAGATGGGGAGGGTTTGGTTGCTCATGACTTGCCGGCCCATGTCCTCCCCCTGCAAGTTTGCCACCCTAATTGTTTTTGTGCACATCTTATTTGCGGGTGGGAATGATAGCCCTGACGTGGCCCGGATGTTGGTGGGGTGGCCAGAGGTTTATGTGGATGTGCATCTTGGTCTGGATGTCACCTCAATACACCTAGTTTCAGGTGGGGATGTGTCCTTTTCCTTGTACATTAGCACACGGCCCCCACCTTGGTACACCCGGCGGCTATGTATGTTAGATTTCTTGATGCACTTCCAGGTTTGTGTCACTTCTGGTTGCGCACTTTCAGTCCGGACACCATCTTACTACACTGAGAGTCATGGGTGTTTATATCAACAGAACCATGTGTCCTGTCCCTTTAGAAGGTATGGAGTGGGCACACATGGGGTAATTTATTGACCATTACCCACTACATAACAGGTGGCCCTTGGAGGTGATCCTTGATGGGGGTATATATAGACCACCTGCTATGGGCAGCTTTTGGCTCAGTTTGAGATGGAGAGTTGGACCTGCTGTTTGTCCTGACAGAGGTAATGACAGGTACCCGAATCTCTTTCGATCCTTTTTTTTTTTTTTTGGCTTTTCTCTTATATTTGTGAGTATGGCTGCATATTCAGACTATATCCACTTTTGTATATTTTACCATAGATGACCATCAACTGGGGGGGCTCTCTGATGGGCATATACAAAATTATTTCCACCGATCAGTATATTTGTTCATCTATGACATCTATTCCATCTATCTAAGACCCTGGTGTTTAACTGCTTACACATTTTTTTCTTTACAGTTATTTTTTGCCTTTATTTATAGAGCTTAGATTGTTGGACTATTTTTGGTGTATATACTATTTACCCAAGGGATATCCTCCCATGAGTCAGCGAGCATGGAAAGCTACTGACTTCACATCTCTTCAATTTGCACTTTTCCTGTTTGGGGTAAGAAATCTTACAACATTGGGAGATATGGCTTGTGCTATTCTTTCTTTTCCATTATATCATGAAGTATAAACCTATATGAAATAATGTATATCTTTTACATATATTTTTTCTTTTCTTTTTGATTGATACTGATGTATCTATGTGTATCATGCAAAATGTGATTGACTTTGTACCTTTGCAATATGCCAATGCTTTTTCTATCTTCTTTCTCTGTAGATTTGTTTTTATGATTGTAAGCAAGCTCTCTGAACATACAAAATGTTTGCAGGTCCTGAAGAAGCTTTATATCCACGAAACACGTAAACCTTATTAAAAGGACACATATTGCTTGTCTTTGTGATTTACAGTATTTATTTTCTATATGGTTTTAAACTGTATTTAATAAAATTGTGTTTTTTTAACTTATATGCTCTGTTGAATTAAACATAAGTGACATAAGGGGTGTATTTAAAGTCCCAAAACCTCCTTTCCCTTCTCTTCACCCTGTCTGAATACAATAGTCATATGTGCAGATTCCTACATCTATGCTGATTAGCATGGATTGAAGAATCTACTGATTTTCTCTATTTCAGCACACAGGCTGACAGGAATCTAGATGTACTGTACTGGCTAACTGGCAAATTTCACCACCTCCTGCCCTTCCAATTGTATAATGAAGGCCAAGAGGGAGCACTGTTATCCTTGGTGGGCGTCATATGATGTCCTCCAGGTGCTCACCTCATGCACATCCTAGGGGCCGCACAGTAGCGCAATCTGTCACCCGCTATTCCACTGGACACAGCAGAAGATAGATCTTTGTACCAGTGATCACATGTCGATAGTGCACAATGCCTCCCATTTATAGCCATTCAGTGATTACTACTTCATAAATAGTGATGTGCTACTCATTAAGCACAAAGAATAAACAAGTACTGCTGTGATCTCTGTGAATGGTCACAGTAATCACATGGTACCAGGGCACCCGTTACAATGATCTGTCCACCGGACACAGCAGGTGGCAGATCATGCTCACAATAGTACACAATGGCGCATAAATGGATGCCATTCATAAAAAGTATTGCTTATAACAGTGATCAGATTATCACTGTAATAAGCAATCATAGTAAAAAAAAAAATCACAATCACCTCTCCCAGAGCAGTATTGTCATTATGGTAAAACTGCTTGGGTCACAGTATGTAAAAAAAATTAGTTTTTCTTTTTACATACTGTCACTAGTCAGTGTTCCTGATCACCGCCACACCAGTCATACAATGATGCTGCTCTGGTGACAGTATGTAAAAACGAATGTGAAAAAAATATATTTAATTTCCTAGTATTCCAAAAAATTGTAACAAAAAATTACAACTTAAAAAACTCAACATGCCTCTTACTAAATACCGACTGTCTACTTTCCAAAATGGGGTCATTTGGGGGCCTCAAGAAATGAGATAGGCCAGTAGTACATTAGGACCGATCAATTTTTAAATATATATACAGTATATATATATATACATAGATTTTAGATTCTATAACTTTCACACAGACGAACTAATATACACTAATTTAGGTTACTTTAACCAAACAAAATTAGCAGAATGTATTTTGTACTACATTTATGAAGAAAGATGATTTATTTGCAAAATTTTATAACAGAAATGAAGAAAACCTTTTTTTTTTTTTTTTTACCGAAATTTTCAGTATTTTTTCATTTATATAAAAATATGGAAGCCCAAGCCTATAAAATTGTCTAAGTCACATACAATTTCTAAATTACTGTATCTAACATGTCCTCAATTTCATTTTAGCGAATCTATAACCCTTTCTACAGAAATAAAGATATCTGAGCGAAGTATAGAAACCCAAAATTGAATTTCTGTATGTAGCTACTCTTCTTCCAAACAAGTCATTGTTGAGTGGATCTGAACCATGAAAAAATGCCCATTTCTTATGATAGAGTGGCACTCTCCAGCATAAGATAGTAAATCAAATAAATTGACCATTCTGTCTTTGTCTGAAACCTCATTGGAATAGCAGAGCACTAGTGTGTGTGATTTTTAGTTTGAGCTACTGAACTCTATATATAGTGTGTGTGTGCATGTGTACGTATTTATATATATATATTTATATCAATCAATCAGTCAGATAATGACATTGATTTATAAATGTATACATTAAAATATTATTAGATATTAAATATTATTAAAATAAAATTGACCCAAAAAACATTAAAGATTTCAAGGTAACCTGTTTTTGGGGAGCCATTAGTAAAGCAGATACTTTCTGAATGAAATAATATAAATATGTGCTGCGCGAACCTGTGTAGCTTGTATTAATAATAAATTATTTTAAACAAATAATGAATTTTTAGTAAAAAATTTGTATCACTGTGTAGAACAAAAATATACTCACAACAAACACACTCACAACAAGGGAGTGATCAGTGCTAAAATTTACACCACCATAGATTGCTCGCAGTCCCATTTAAATGTATTTACTTTCTGACCACAGTTTCAGTCTTTCTTCTTGCCAAGTTTACCAAAATTCACACATTTCCACGCTTCTAAAAAGCCTGAAGAGAAGCACTTTATAGACTTTATTCTTCAATTTTTAATAACTGAAATGAACCAATCAGACATCAACTTCATTCAGTTGAGCACAAATTCAAAATCTGATTTTATTGGGTGCTGGTACCTATTACACAATTTCTTTTTAGAATTGTATTGTTTCTAAAATTGTTGACATTTTACATCTAAAAGATCAACACTCCAGGCAGGTATAAAAAAAGTCACTGTTTAATTCATTAAAGAGCACTTTTAGTATTTTTCCACTGAAAAAGCATATGTATTTGAATATGTCTTGATATCAGCCTCCTTTAATGCCCTGCACAGCAGCACTCAGACTGGGAGAGAGAGAGAAAGCACTAGCACTGCAATCCAGTGTGACTCTACTGCAGTACACAGTGCTGTCCATCTAATGTTCAGAACATCCAGAGAAGAGGAGAAAGAACAGTGATGATCTTATCAGAGTGGAGCTGCTCCTTAATAGTCCTATCACAGGCTGAGATGACTCCTAGACCAGGATGTATTGCTCAGTTGATGTTTACCCTTCAGACATGTTTTAGGGAGTGCAGGATGAGGCCGTGCTGTCTGGCAGAGGTTTCTGGATCACGACTGGTCAAGCTGTATTGCAAGTCATTTGGCAGGTAAGATTACATGACTACACACATATATGAATTACAGCAATGTATTTAGTTGTTTGCTTGGAGGTCAGCTTTAACACTTCACAAGACTTCAAGACTTACTACTAAACTTGGCTTAGAACCAATGGAATATTATTGAGGAATTTGCATAAAGTATACATTTATGCTTTTATCCATTGGAAAACAATGTACTCCTATGGAAAGTACCATAGTATTACTGTATTGCTTGCTGAAGTTGTTACTGCACATAATACACGATGTATACAAGAACATGACTATATGTAATTAACAATTAACGGTACCCAAAATTATGAATAGTATGTGCCCAAGACAGGTATATTCTTTGATAACAAACTCACTCTAGGTTTTAAAGTGTGCCTGTGCCCAGACTATGAACATTAAATTATTTACATGTTCTTAAGAAGCAGTAAAAAGAGCTTTAAAGCTTTAAAAGAGCATTCTTCTCTAGCTGCTTTTATGTGACGTTATTCACTCTCCAGAACAAAATCTCGTCAGGTTTCATTTGATTTCTATAAGCTAAGAAATGCCAGCTGGTTCTTTTTATTAGAAGGCTCGACAACCTTTCACGATTTGCTCTGCATAGAAAATGTGCCTATATTGGGAACTTTGAAAATTAATTCCTCCACAATGCTTGTAGATACAGAGACAATTGAGGGCTTGTTTTAATGTGGTTTTATTGCTTGGTTAGAATATGTAAATACATTAGCGTGCGTGATCTGGGTACAGGTTCACTTTAACGTAAGCCTGGTAAAAAAAATTATACTATTCAGGATTACTTGCTTTCAGTATACCTTTTTTGGCATCCGAAATTATACTGCATGACATTTTTGGCATGTTAGCATTAACGCTGTTCAGGATATACATTTTGCCTGAGATTTAGGGCTAGTATTAGAGGTTTAATATCGATAATGAAACCAGTGGTATATTTTGTAGGGTGGTGCTCTATTGCTCATAAAATATATGGCCTAGATCTTGACTTGGCTTTATGGGAAGAATGGGACTAACTACTGTACACATAACCCTAAGGAGGCTGTATGTACATGTGATATTATCTCTATTTTTCACCAAGGGATACAATATGGTGGTAAGGAATTCTGAACTATGAAAACTGAACAGAGTTTCTGTTCTGCTTAAATGTTGTGCTTGAATGGCATGTCTAAGTTGTACGTATTGAGTAGGTTGACTATTACTTTTTCAGGTGTAACTTACCTTTTCATTTGTCAGGTATACTAAAAGTTGTCTGTGCAGAAAGCACATGTGCTCATGGCAAAAAAAAAAAAAAAAAAACAGCCAAGCCAGTTTGTAGAAATCAGAGACTAATGTGCAAACTGTATTTAAGTTGACATCAGAAATAAAAGCAGTCACCAAGACAAGCCAACCTAAATCTTCCATATCCCACCCCTGAAGAGCTCAGTAAGCAAATATTGACTTCTAGGTGGGAACCCTGCCACACCTCACCCTACAATGCAAGTATCCCATTTGGCTAGAAAAGCGATGTTATGCTGAAAGATCCAAGGGCACGTCAAAGCTCCGATTTCAGGGACAGGCTGGCTATCTACTCTATGAACATAGCCTTCAAGGGCATTTAGAAACTCTATAAACATATGTGCAGTTGTCATTGCGTTTAAGCCATTGTTTCAGCCAGAAGAGTGTATACCTGCAGATTTTCTTTAAAATCATTTTGTAAAAAGCAATAAAGCAGTATGACAACTCTCAAAAATCAAACATCCTTGAGCAAGAAACTATCAATAAATGGTGTATTACATGCCGTTCATATTCACTCAGTCACTATGAGATTTGTTTTCTGTATTCTGCAAAAACCTGGCTGATCCTGCTGCTCTCTATCTCTACCTTCTGTTTATGTCCCCAATTTATCTGGGTATTCTGTAGCTTTGGTGGCAACTCTGTACAAGCTCAGTGTTCAGTGAGTTTCTATGCTGAGCATTTCCTCCCTATCACATCTGAGCAGCCCATGTGACTTATAGAGTCACACATGTGGGTGTATACACAGTGGTAAATGACAGCCCACTCCATCCCTCCTCCTCTATGCCCACAAACCAGCTAAACACAATGGGGGCAAGATATTACATGTAGATTAATGGTGGCTTCACCTCCCTCTTTTTCTAAGACTCTGATTCTAAGTCTGTGACTGGCAGAAATCTGCCCACACCATATTATTGCCAAAAATAATAAATATTTGATTTCAAATATATATTTGTATGACAATTTAAAACAGTTTATTGATATTAGTTATTTATTTTTACTCTGTATTCCAAAGGCTTCTTTTTTATTTTGAACCAGCAGCAGAGGACTAGAAGACCATTCTCCTGCTTATGTTTCCCTGCAGAAAGGCTGGGAAAGGACTTGGTCATGTGACAGCTGTATATTGATTAAGAAAAAGGTACTTAGATGTTTTTTTTTTTAAATGAAATAATTACAGTGCCATCATTCACATACAAAAATAGACGGGGCAATTTAAATTAAACAGTGTGTGGTTAGTATCACTTTAAACCTGTAAAGTATTCTAAATATAGAAACATTACATGGGAAATGTTTCAAACAGTTTTCCCAATTATTTTTGAACATACATGAGATCAAGTTCTGATGTTTGATGGCTTTAGTGGTGATCTATACCGATATAATACGGCACTGCATGGTGCCTCCTTTACAATTCTAGTGGTTCTTAATATATTATCAATATCTCACAATTTACTTTATTTTTCCAACATCTTCCGAAAACTGAATTATTAGTTAAACCATAGACTGACATTTAATTAATGATAAAATGCTGTATGTATATACCCTGTATTATTATGTTACACAATGGGCAATGATTCAACAATTAACACACACATACAAATCTTCACAATAAAACTTTCCAATCTTTTAAATAAAATAGATTATATCTGTATAACATTCTATCAGAATATATTGCTAAAATTCAAGACAAGTAATATTATATTCCTGAATTTTAACAAACAAGTTTTATGTTTTGATAAAAAGGGAAACTACGCTGTACTTTCAGTGAATATACAGTTTGTGCTGTTGTAAGGCTATAAAGTCATTTTTCTTGTGTCGCACACATTTTACATGCATGCTGTGCCATATATTCATCAATGTATTTCACTGTCTGTCTGTAGAACAAACAACTGAAAAAAAGTCCACCAATTTCGTTATTGAATCATTATTGTACTAATTACAGATTTGTACTAAGATAGAGAGTAGGGTAGGCCAAACACGGTGCAAATTTCTTTCCTGCAACCACGGGTTGCAGGAAAGAAAATTGAACAATTCCCTCATCAACACAGGCAGCCCTGACAGAGAAATCAGCAATTGTCTTCTCCCGGTGGGGAGGCGAGGGAGGGTGGAGGAAGCAGTCCCTGCTGGGGGAAGACAGTGATTACCGCATATAGCAGCCGCTGTACCCAAGTTGACCCATCGATTAACTTGGTACATTCAGCCTGCCCAGTAACGGTTCAGATCTCAGTCGGTTCCTGCTGAACCGGCTGAGATTCGAACTGTGTATAGTTAGCCTAAAGCACAATAACTGAGTTGGACTGTTAGTCCCCGTTCACACTGGGGCGACCTGTGAGGCGACCTGGTCGCCTCACAGGTCGCCGTAGGTCGCCTTCCATAGGGAAGCTGCGGACCCGTTCTAATAGGAGCGACACAAGTCGCTCCGACTTAGAAAAAGGGTCCGGAGCGGCCGTCATAGACTTCAATGTTATGAAGTCCGTGCCGGCCACTCCGAGGTCGCGGCGCGCTGCTCGCACCGCGACCTCGGAGGTCACCCCGGAAGTAGCGTCGCTGCTATGTGAACGGGGCCTTAGGGCTTGTTCACACCATAATGCACATGCATTTCTTTTGAAAGGGTTCTCAAAGTACCTCAATGCTCCAAAAAAATCAGCACTATTTTTGGTAATGCAGCTCACTTTAATGCATATGGAGGGGAATTTTCTAACACTGGAGTAGACAGAATCTGCATAGCGACCAATCAGCTTCTAGGTTTCAGTTTCAAATCTTAACTTAACAAGCTGAGGCTAAAACCTGATTGGTTACTGATGCACAGTTGCTCTAAATTTTCTCTTATCCAGTTTTAATAAATTCCTCTCATTGTATTTACATCTTTGCATACAGGTGTGCTACAACTTAGGAGCATTTGTTTTTACTGTACATATGTGTTGGGGTGCAATAAACAGCAAATATAGCACATTTCTGTGAGTTGCATTAATATGCATTATTAAATGTGTTATGGTGGAAGATGAGCACTAAAGCCCCTTGCATGCTGGGCATTTAGGTGTGTGCGTCCAGTCCCAGTGATTTCATGTGCGTAGTCACAGGTTCGGTATCCAGCCATTCTAACTTCAGCCTATAAAAATCTGTTTCTCGAGTTTAGGACCGATGCCCTCAAAGACAAATGCCCAGGACGCAGGATACCACTCAAGGTACAACGTTCAACCCCATCCAGTTGCAGTGTATTTCTGCCTGCCATAGACTTTGACAGGCTGCAGGCAGTGGGACTGGATTCGGCACCTTTGGCCCCTTGGTCCACTAAAGCACCAGGATTGGATGCACAGAGGCTAGACGCCCAGTGTGCAAGGGGCTTTACTTAGGAGGCACAACATCTAACCAGCAAATATGGCTGATCTCATTTACATATATATCATTATAAACTATACATTGAAATAATGTTTATTTTTAAAAGAGAACACACACTAATAGGAAATGCACTGCCTGGCCAAAACAAAGTTGCCACCCAAAAAAAAAAGGTCACACACGTTGGACAGCCTATAGCTTTGATTACACCACATATTGTTAGGCTCCGTTCACATCTAGGCGTTTTGGGGCGTTTTTGGGGCGTTTTTCTGCTCTAGGATCAGCTCTCAAAACGCCCAACAAGACAAATCCTATTCATTTCAATGGCCCCTGTTCACATCTGAGCGTTTTGACGCTGTATACAAAACGCCCAACGCTCAAAAAAGTACATGAGCTTCTTTTTGGGCAGATTACAGGCGTTTTCCATTGATCTCTATTCAATCTAAAAACGCCTGCACAAAAATCGCGGTAAAAATCGCGGTAAAATCGCCGGAAAAAACGCCGCAAAAATCGCGGTAAAATCGCGGTAAAAAACGCGCGAAAAACGCTACGCTCAGGTGTGAATGTAGCCTAAGCTTCTGCATTGTCACAAGATTTATTTCTGTCCAGTGTTGCATTCATTTTTCTTTTCAATGATTTTTATTGAAAGTTTTCAGCATACAAACGTGTGTTATAACAAAACAGCAATAATTGAAAAACGGTACGAAACCGTATAACAGTCCCAGTGGTCAGGTAGTACAGTCCGGGATAGACAAGCATAAAAATACAGTAGGAAACTTATTTCCCAGGAGGGAGACCTTGCGAAGTGAGGGCTCAAGGACTCCCACACACGTGGAGATATAGAGACGTCCCCCCGCATGCATTCATTTTTTACCAAGATCTTGTATTGATGATGGGAGGATTTGGACCACTGCGCAAAGCCTTCTCCAGCACCAAAAAAAAAAGTCACACACGTTGCACCGCCTTTAGCTTTGATTACGGCACGCATTCTCTGTGGCATTGTTTCGATAAGCTTCTGCAATGTCACAAGATTTATTTCTGTCCAGTGTTGCATTCATTTTTCACCAAGATCTTGTATTGATGATGGGAGAGTCGGACCACTGCGCAAAGCCTTCTCCAGCACATCCCAAAGATTCTCAATGGGGTTAAGGTCTGGACTCTGCGGTGGCCAATCTATATGTGAAAATGTCTCATGCTCCCTGAACCACTCTTTCACAATTTGAGCCCGATGAATCCTGGCATTGTCATCTTGGAATATATCCGTGCCATCAGGGAAGAAAAAATCCATTAATGGAATAACCTGGTCATTCAGTATATTCAGGTAGTCAGCTGACCTCATTCTTTGGGCACATGCAGTAACTATCAAATAGGATAGTTACTGCATGCTTAGTTTAGTTAGTTGCTTAGTTAATTCCAGATGGCGACTTTTTTTTTGGCCAGGCAGTGTACTTATGGTTACAACCACATATATATTAAAAATTACTTTTCTATTAAAGTGTACATAAACCCTGACAGTGAACTTCTCTTATTTGGTCTAGTAAGTATACCATTGAATACAAAAATATACCTGTTAATTGTGTCAGAGATGTAGAACTGTCTGTGTCCTGTGCACACTTCCTGTGTTATTTATGGGAGTCCTCCCTGTTCTTGGACTACAGAACAATTACTCTCTACAGTATGCTGAGGAGACGAAAGGGGGGGGGGGGGATCAGTAGTTTAAAACAGACTGCTAGGCAGGGCTGGGATCATTCCTTGCAATCTCAGCCTGGAAAAGGAATGTAGTGATGTAGTATCAGTCCAGAGATTCAAATATGGAGTATATTTCTGGAAAATCAGCAGATATTTATCTGCACTTGCGGACTCTTTAAAGGAATAAAACATGAAGAAATGTGTACGTATTGCCTGCATCAGTGCTGCCATTTTTTTTCCCCCTGGCATGAACTTTAAGGATTTACACACATGGGCAAATGCATACATCTTCAGAGATGCACTTTACGTCCCTTGTCTATAAATGTGAGTTGATGAATGCACAGCAGCCCCCTGTCACCTGTACAGTAATCGCAGGCTGTAATGCACAAGCTTATCATTTCAGCCTCTGCGCGGACCATACTTATTGTGATTTGCTGAAGCACTGGATTATTAATGAGTGAAATACAGTCTGAGTTCACCATAAAGGTGAGTGCAAGCTCTTGTATACATTATATAGCTAAAAGTCTGTGGACAGCTGGCCATCACGCCACACAGCCGTCTGTCATTCTCCCTGATGTAACTGCAGAGACTATACGATCCTGCTATGTAGGATCGTATGTCTCTGTGGTTACATCACAAGCCACGCCCCCCCACAGTTATAATCACGCCCCTAGGGATACATTTAACCCACTGATCACCAATAAAGGTAACCCATTCCCTACCAGTATCATTTTTACAGTAACAGTGCATATGTATAGCACTGATTACTGTAGTAATGTCACTGGTACCCCCAAAAGTTTCAGAAATGTCAGTCAAGGGTCCGATCTGTCCGCCGCAATGTCGCAGTCCTGCAAAAAAAAAAAAAAAATCGCAGATCGCCGCCTTTACTAGTTAAAAAAAAAACAATAAAAATTACATAAATCTTTCCCGTAGTTAGTAAACGCAATAACTTTTGCGCAAACCAATCAAAATACGCTTATTGCAATTTTTTTTACCAAAAATATGTAGCAGAAAACAAATTGGCCTAAAATGTTAAAAAATTTTGATTTTTACATTTTTTTTGGGGAATTTCATATAAAAAAATGTGAAAAATATTGTTATTTTTTCAAAATTGTCGCTCATTTTTTGTTTATAGCGCAAAAAGTAAAAATTGCACAGGTGATCAAATACCACCAAAAGAAAGCTTTGCTAGTGGGAAAAAAAGGACGTCAATTTAATTTGGGTACTGCTTTGCACGACCGCGCAATTGTCCGTTAAAGTCACGCAGTGCTGAATCGCAAAACAGGCTCTGGTCTTTGAGCAGCCAAATCCTCCGGGGAGTGGTTAAACTAATAAAATATTTTGAACAGGAAAAAACATATAAGTTTAACTCAAAAGTACCTTATATTGCTCTCAGCCTTCTCCAAAACTTTAAATGCATTCATTTTTTGCTACTATGATCTAACTTCCTATTAGAAGGTGGCTACCTTGGTGAAAAAGGTTAAAAAATTATTTGGGCATAAATAAACTTAGACATATTAAAAACTCACATGCCCTGATCTGTATGTGGTGTAGAGTCTTTGTTCATTTAGCAATACAAAAGATTGATTTAATAAAACTGAAGCCCAGGAAATAAGGTGCCTTAGCAACCACTCAGATGTCAAATCTTAATGTCTCACCCGTGGAGTGGAATCTATACAGGAATTCCAGGCCGATATAAATAACCACCATTTAATCTAGTTATGTATTCATAAAAGAATAAATTAGAAAAGTAAGTTTTATAAAACCTGTATTGATATCAGCCCCCCATAATTCCCCTGCACAGCAGCACTCAGAATGTGGGAGGAGAGGTCAGCACATTCAGCCAATCAGAGCTCTGGGGGTTTGCACAATCCTTATTTTAACTTGCCTACAGAAGGAAAGGACACCAAGAGAACTAGAATAAGGTTCTGTTGCTTCATTGCCCAATCACAAGTGGGGAGGGCCCTGGACAAGACTGTATTAGGGCATCATTTTCACTTGCATTTGGGGGTGGTGATTGTTGCACATGATTGTAGTGCAGTGGTTCAGGATTTGAGGAGTTAAACAGGTGGAGAGGAGATGACATAACGCCTCTTCGCAAGCCTCCTGAAAAGCAATTGGTATTCAGAGGGCTAACACTAGTGTAACTAGCCCTTACCTAAATGCTGTGTAGTCCACAGGGAGGTTCATGGCCTGATTCCTCTCAGAGATCACAGCGGGTCTGTGACATCAGCTGACAGTGGACTTTAGCCTGCAGTCGGCTGATTGTGAATCAACCAAACACATGTATGTATTTCAACTGTGTATTCAGCTATTTAAGTGGAATTTGGCCTTAAAGGAGAAGTGAGCAACTATAATTAAAAAAATAAATAAATAAATACATGGTTAATGCCTAATGCAATGTCTGTTTTATGCTGCAGCTGTCTTCTGACATCTCTATGCTCAACAACTGAGCGATCACATGACAACCGACTACTAAGTTCTTGGGTCCGCTCTGAGCAGAGAATGGTGGCTGTCAGTCAATGCACTCTGCTCTGCCCCTCCACTGCTCACTGGAGTGCTGAAGGGGGCAGGAGTGGCTGGCTCAGGCTCTTAGCAGTGCACTAAGAGGCTGACCCAACTGCCAGTCAGGATTCTGGGTGGATCCAGACACTATTGTCAGAATCCTTCCAGAGACCAGAGAGGGCCTGTGACATCAGCTGACAGCGAACTTTAGCCTGCTGTCAGCTGATTCTGATACTTCTCTGTTAATGGTTGAAGCCCCAACAAGTAATATGTTTTGCTGTCTCTAGACCAGTCTTTTTCAACCAGGGCGCCATGGCATTCTGGTGTGCCTACTGGGTTCTTCAGGAGTGCCTTGGCAAAATGGAAACAAATTGCCACAGGTTTTTACTTTGAAGAATTACAACTCTGGGCACTGTGCTGGTCAAGCCACTGGCACCAGGACAACCTTGGGCAATGTGCGGAGTTAAGCCACTGGCACCCTGACAACCTTGGGCAATGTGCAGAGTTAAGCCACTGGCACCCTGACAACCTTGGGCAATGTGCGGAGTTAAGCCACTGGCACCCTGACAACCTTGGGCAATGTGCGGAGTTAAGCCACTGGCACCCTGACAACCTTGGGCAATGTGCGGAGTTAAGCCACTGGCACCCTGACAACCAGTGACATCACTGATTGATAAGGAGAATGATGGGTTCTTGCACAGCATCCTTATTTACTCCTTCTCATCCCTTCTCCAGCAGCACTGGGGGTCACATTAGCAAGTAGAAGAAGAGAAACTGCGGGAGAAGAGAAACCCTTGAATACTAGTCCATACCAATTTGCAATTGCGGAGGAATAAATCACTTCTAATGTTGAATGACCCATGTGTATGGATGTTGCTGCGTTATGTAAAAACATTAGTTTAGGGTTTTTTTTACATTTTAGAATGGGGTACCTCAAGATTGTGCAGAATTGTTAGGGGGGCCACAACTGACAAAAGGTTGAGAAACACTGCTCTGGGCTATTGATTATACGGTTTAAACTATTGCAATATACAGTATGACCAACGCTCATTGTCTGTCCCAGGGCAAAAGCAATCCTACAATCAGGGTACCAGGAAAAAATGACATATTGACATTAAGGGGCTCTAAATTCAAAAGAAAAACACTGAGCAGCTCTGTTCCAACCTACAGGGAAAGTAATATATAGTATGGTTAGTTGTCATTGGTCCACATCATAGTTTATCTAGTAGCAAATTTAACTGGGATTGTGCAGTAATGCTGAAGGCCTTTTGTAGCTCTTCCAAGCCCTTCTTTTTCTGCCACTCATTGAAGAAGTGGCTCATATAAGCTATGCAAGACCTTTAACATTACAGAACAAGTCCAGTTAAATCTGATTTACTACTAGATAGACTATGGATGGTTGTTAAAGAGAACCTGTCTGTACAGTAATATGGGAGATCCCAATTCTTACTTCTTTTTGAAGGTATGAAGCTCTCTGCCTGTCACCCATAAACTAGTTCAGGAGGGAAAAATTCTCATTTCAGAAATGCTGTTTCAGGTGAGGAGTCTTGACCTGCCTACTTGCTCCTCATTAGTGACTCTGTATGTAGAGAGGAAAAGAATAAAGGGATTGTAAGTGTAAAATAAAAAAAGAAACAAATATGGAATTGCACAGAGCAGCCGCGATCCTCCTCTTCGTCTGTCCCCCGTTGGCACTCCTAGCCCCTCCTCTCTGTCCAGACTCCCCCAATGGGAAGCAGCGTCCTATGGGGACACTTGTGTATGCTCGCTCCCAAGCCCCACTGCTGCATCTATTGACGCAGACAGCGGCACTTGGTTCGGCCCCCTTCTTCCTTGTCACTGGCTTTGATTGACAGCAGCAGGAGCCAATGAAGACACAGAAGTGAGGGGAGAGAAGAGCTGCAGGCGTGCACAGAGATGGATCGAATAAGAGCTCATGTCCCTCATTTTGGTCTATAAAATGATACAAAATATATAAAACGCCCTTTTTAATCTTTCAAGAAGTGTTTCCCAGTGCTAAACCTTTCATCCAATTTCTAAATTGCTGCATTTGTAAATTTCAAAAGCCAATATAAAGGAATAATAGTGGTAAAAAAAGCACTTCTGGGGTTAACTAATCTTTTTTTTTGATAATTCTCCTTTAACCACTTAAGCCCCGGAAGATTTTACCCCCATTCCGACCAGGGGGTATTTTGCGATTCGGCACTGCGTGACTTTAACGGACAATTGCGCGGTCGTGCGACGCTGTACCTAAACGAATTTGGCGTCCTTTTTTTCCCACAAACAGAGCTTTCTTTTGGTGGTATTTGATCACCTGTGCGATTTTTTGATCACGCGCTATAAACAAAAAAAGAGCATCAATTTTGCAAAAATAACAATATTTTTCACATTTTTTTATATGAAATTCCCCCCAAAAAAAATGAAAAAATCAAAATTTTTTAACATTTTCGGCCAATTTGTTTTATGCTACCTATGTTTGGTAAAAAAAATTGCAAAAAGCGTATTTTGATTGGTTTGCGCAAAAGTTATCGCGTTTACTAACAAAGGGAAAGATTTTTGTCATTTTTGTTGTTTTTTTTTTTAACGCGTAATGGTGGCGATCTGCGATTTTTTTTGCGGTACTGCGACATTGCGGCGGACAGATCGGATCCTTGACATTTTTAACACTTTTGGGGTTACCAGTGACATTTCTACAGTAATCAGTGCTATATATATGCACTGTTACTGTAAAAATACACTGGTAGTGAAGGGGTTAACTTTATTTGGGAGGGAGGGGCTGTGTGTGTCCCTAGGGGCGTGCTTTCTACTGTGATTGGCTGTGGCTTCAGCTGTAAGGACACTGATCAACGGATCTACATAGTAGATCCATGTGATCAGTGTCTTTGCAGCGAGGAGAATGACAGGCAGCTTGTTTACACAAGCTACCTGACATTCTACCTCTCCCCCGCCGATCGCCGAGTGGCCGGCGGACATCGGGTCCGCTGGTTACACGCGTGGGGGGGTCCGTGACCACGCGGGAGCGGGAGCGCGCCTCCGGGGGCGCGCGCTCGCTCCCTAGACCCTCACAAGCAAGCAACGTAGCCCTACGTTAGTTTGCCTGTGAGGGGCTGACCGCCGACGTAGATAGTCGTGCGGCGGTCGGCAAGTGGTTAAGAGGGCGCGGCAGGGTGTATGTTCTATGTCTACATACTTTTGCGAATAAGTGTCCCTCATTCCCATCTCAAAAATTTGGGAGGTATGGTTCATGTTTAAAGATGAACTCAAGGAAAACAACTAAACACACAGCTAAAATATATTAAGGCTGTTATACTTGCCAATAGATTTAAATATCTGTCCATCCAGCTCTGATATTTACACAGCCCTACAACCCTGTCTGGATAGCAATTCTGTAACACTAACAGGTCTTGTCGCTCCAATGACCTGTGACTGTACATTGAATGAAAAAAGCAGAAAACTGATGAGTGCATCTCTGTGTCACTCTACACCAGTGTTTCTCAACCTTTTTCAGTTGTGGCACCCTTAACAATTCTGCACAATCTCGAGGCACCTTATACTAAAATTAAAAAAAAAAACCCCTAAACTAATAGTTTTACATAACACAGCAACATCCATAAACATGGGCCATCCAACATTTGAAGTGATTTATGCCTCCGCTATTGCAAATTGGTACGGACTAGTATTCTAGGGTTTCTCTTCTTCCTCAGTTAATCTTCTATTTCTAATGTGACCCCAATGCTGATGGAGAAAGGATGAGGAGTAAATAAGGATGCTTTGCAAGCACCCGTCATTCTCCTTATTAACCAGTGATGTCACTGGTTGTCAGGGTGCCAGTGGCTTGACCCGCACAGTGCCCAGGATTGTCAGGGTGCCAGTGGCTTAGTTCCACACAATGCCCATGGTTGTCAGGGTGCCAGTGGCTAGATCCGCATAGTGTCCAGGGTTGTCAGGTTGCCAGTGGCTCGACTCCGCACAGTGCCCAAGGTTGTCAGGGTGCCAGTGGCTTAACTCTGCACAGTGCCCAGGGTTGTCAGGGTGCCCGTGGCTTGACCCGCGCAGTGCCCAGGGTTGTCAGGGTGCCAGTGGCTTAACTCCGCACAATGCCCATGGTTGTCAGGGTGCCAGTGGCTTGACCCGCACAGTGCCCAGGGTTGTCAGGGTGCTAGTGGCTTGACCCGCACAATGCCCAGGGTTGTCAGGGTGCCAGTGGCTTGACCCGCACATTGCCCAGGGTTGTCGGGGTGCCAGTGGCTTAACTCCGCACAATGCCCATGGTTGTCAGGGTGCCAGTGGCTTGATCCGCATAGTGCCTAGGGTTGTCAGGGTGCCAATGGCTTAACTCTGCACAGTGCCCAGGGTTGTCAGGTTGCCAGTGGCTTGACCCGCACAGTGCCCAGGGTTGTCAGGGTGCCAGTGGCTTGACCAGCACAGTGCCCAGAGTTGTAATTCTACAAAGTAAAAACCTGTGGCAATTTGTTGCCATTTTGCCAAGGCACTCCTGAAGAACCCAGTAGGCACACCAGGGTGCCACGGCACCCTGGCCGAAAAAGGCTGCTCTACATTTCCTTCTATCAGCACATTGCTTTTTAGAGCATGAGCACTGCAATGCAACTGATTTTCCCCTTGAGCTGCATTTCCCTGTCTGAGCTCTGCTGTAGAGGCACTGCAAGAAGTTGATACTAAGTCAAATTCAGGTACTTACAATGCTTGCTTTTGAAAAAAAAATATATAAATATACAAGGCTGCATTAAATTGAATCTGATTTTATATCTGCCTGAAGTTTAAATGTAAAAACAAAATGGTAAGCATTTCTATGCTAACAGGTTCAAATGTCATCTCTACCTTTCTTTGGTCCATTTTTTTTATTACTGAATTATGCAGACATGTATTTGTCCTGCTCATACATGTATTTGTCCTGCTCATACATGTATTTGTACTGCTCATACATGTATTTGTCCTGCTCATACATGTATTTGTCCTGCTCATACATGTATTTGTACTGCTCATACATGTATTTGTCCTGCTCATACATGTATTTGTCCATCTCATACATGTATTTGTACTGCTCATACATGTATTTGTACTGCTCATACATGTATTTGTACTGCTTGCACTGCTCATGGGTAAAGGTTTAAAGACAGTGTACATTTTTTACATGTAGATGTGCCTTTAGCTATATGTAATGGGCATGGTGACTACATGGGTAGCCCACTTGCTTTGCAGTTTTGGGTCCTTGGTTTGAATCATACTCGAGAAAATATTTCTTTGGAGTTTGTATGTTCTCCCTGTGCCTCCCCTAAAAATACTATTTCATTATATGGATGTTATGGAGACCTTTAATTATGAGCAATGGTTGATGTGAATGACTCTGTATTCTCTTTAAAGCTTTGCGTAATATATAGGTGATATATAAAAACAGGAAACACAAATTAAGAAAATAACTTTGTTGTACTGTGTAAGGACATCTTAAATGAAGATCAAATTAATGAAACTTAAAGTGATTGTAAACCTTTACATATACCCAGTAAAATGACTGCCTCAGGTGATACACAGAGATCAAAGAAATCCCCCTACATAAGTTGTCTTTGTTTATCTGCAGTCTTTTCTTCTCTACAGTCATTCAAAGTCCAGAATTTACAAAGCTTGTCTGAGCTGTCAGAAAATGGGAGCGGAGAGCTGGAATTACAAACTGCAGAGCTCGGTGAGGAGAGCGTTATGAGCTGATTGGAGGGAAGGGACAACCCCCCCTTTCACACAGCACACAGTAACAGAGCTGAGGCTATCAATCACAGTCTGTGTGCTGGAGGTCCCTCACCTGTCACCATTTTTCTCTTGGTGTCAGGAAAACTTGTCAGAAGTGACTCATGCTGATAGCAGAGGAAGGTAGCACCTGACAGAAATGACACTTAATGCTCTTATTTGAGACAAGTACACACTATAGATATAGCGATGGCAAACCTTGGCACCCCAGATGTTTTGGAACTACGTTTCCTATGATGCTCAGCTACACCGCAGAGTGCATGAGCATCATGGGAAATATAGTTCTAAAACATCTGGGGTGCCAAGGTTTGCCATCACGGTAGAGGGATATGCTCTGTTCATATTTCATGTCTGAGGTTTACAACCACTTTAAAATCTTAACAAAGATGGTCAAGATGAATTAGATATTAAGGTAATACAAAGTACAGTGATGACACTCTAAGATCACTAACGCCTTTCAACCAATCAGCTAAATGGTAACTAGTTAGACAAGTAAAAGGTGAATTCTGAATGGCTTCTATGACATACTGTACATTTCACATCATTACTACTCTTTACACTGTCTAACTTCATAAGACCATGGCGTTTTACCTGCTGGGAGGAACTAGTCTCAGTACTCCCATTTGAACTAAAGGCAAGAAGTACATGATGCAAATCTTGGCTTTTTCACGAAAACAGAATCACAGGCCATACGGTTCTCTCTTATGCCCAAAGGAGTGTTGGTTGGAAAAAAACAAAATTTCTTATCTGCTTGCATTACTACTAGCAACCATAGACAGTGCAATTGCTGCAAGCCATGCAACCAATGTTACTAATGGTAAAGGGGTTATGATGTAAGCAGCGGAAGGCTTGCATGAGTATTAAAGTACTTGTTATTGTGTCTATGGATTTTCCAACGTGTTTGGAAATGTTTTAATTATAGAAGAATAAGTCCTTTTTCCCCACAGAAAAACTGAACTATCATTTAACTGCAAGTGTGCCAAGATACAATGCCCCCCAAGATAGGTTTAAAAGTTGATGGTGTGCAGCAAGTGCTTTAAGAACTCTCAGATCTTTCAGTGACCAGACCATTGACTGTTGATGGCCAAGTCATGCAAACATCAGCTAAAAAGTAAATGTTACAAGCAGAACGAGATATTTTTTAACCCAGCCTTTCTCAAATAGGGTTCCTCTAGGTTGCTTGAGGTTGCTCTTGAGCAATTTATGTCTTTCAGATACATATTCACCGAGGACAATGACCCTAGCCAAATTTAAGGGGGCATTCTTCCTAATGACCACAAATGCAATCACCATCCTTCCAACTAATTATCACACTACAGGACCCTGAGCTGTAGATAAATTAATCAGCATCAGGGGTTCCCTGAACAATGAAGAGAGATAACACCGCTCAGGCTTGTCAAAATCCACGATTCAAAGGTGGGTGCTGAACCTCGGCTCGCCACCAGGAGAAGCATAAAAGAAGAAAATGGTCGCACACCACCACGGAATCCAATGAAGAAAAGTTCTTTATACACATAAGGCTCGGTTCACACTTGTGCGATGCGGGAACGCTGCGAATATGCAGCGTGTTCCCGCATGGCATCCGCACCTCTGGCAGTTCACACTGCCATATGTGATACGCAGGGGGTGTCAATTAAATGTTAACATCACCCCCAGTTTGATCACATATATAGCAGTGCAATCTGACAGTTCGCACAGAATCGGATTGCACAAGTGTGAACCACTGTGCGATCCGATCCTGATGCTGCTGAAAAAATGCCTCCTGTGCGCCTTTGGTGCGGATGCAGTGCAAATTCAGCCATACAAAGTGTATGGCTGAAATTCGCACCGCACATCAGATCGCATGTAATGAAGGAGCAGTGCGCTCCGAATTACATGCGATCTCCGCAGCCGCACATATGTAAACCGGCACTAAGTGGTACAAGGTACAAGCAGTGTAGGACAGTTACATAGTTACATAGTAGGTGAGGTTGAATAAAGACAATAGTGCATCCAGTTCAACCTGTGTAGGTGTGTGTGGCCGTAATCATCTCACATACCCCTGAATGTTCTGATCCTTGAGATGTATGTCTAAGAGTCTTTTGAAAGCCACCATACTTCCTGCAGAAACCACCTCTTGTGGTAGAGAATTCCACAATCTTGTAGCCCTAACAGTAAAGAACCCCCCACGTTGCCTGAGGTTAAAACGCTTCTCCTCCAATCGCATTGTATGTCCTCTAGTCCTCATGCAATCCCTTCGACTGAACAGCTTTTTTTCTATGCTGAGATCCCCATTGAGATATTTATAAATTGCTATCATGTCCCCCCTCAGGCGTCTCTTCTCCAGGGAGAATAAATCAAGCGATTGCAGACGCTCTTCATATTTAAGGTGCTCCAATCCCCTAATCAGTTTAGTTGCCCTTCTCTGGACTCTCTCCAGCTCCAGCACATCCCTCCTGAGGACTGGCGACCAGAACTGTGCCATCTACTGACCTACCCTGCTGTACCTTGTACCACTTATGTGAATAAAGGAACTTTTCTTCATTGGATTCCGTGGTGGTGTGCGACCATTTTCTTCTCTTATGCTTCTCAGGGGTTCCCTGAGGCCGGAAAGTTATTTGAAGGGTTCTGCCATGTTAGATAGGTGGAGAAAGGCTGTTGTAAGCATTGGAAGTACAGTAAACCCCCCTCCATTGCGGGGGTTATGTTCCGGACCCAGCCGCGAAAAGTGAAATTCCGCGAAATAGAAAAACCCTATTAAAATGCATTGTAGGCATGATTTTTTTACTGTCACTGTACGTGTAGAACCATTTTAAAGGTCTTTAAACACACTTTTAAAACAATAGAAACTCATTTAAACACATAAAAGATACTGAGAGACATAGCAAGAGCTATGGAAAACACAAAAATATTTCATTTTTAATGATTTATATAGTAAAATAACATTACAAAAGAAAATGCTATATACCGGGACCGCAAAAACTGAACCGCGATGGAGCGGGGGTTTACTGTATTCATTTTCTTCCAACACATTAGAAAGCCTTTGGTTGACAAGGTCATTCCCTATAGACAAAGGAGAACAATACACTGCATATCAGAGGATAAGGTGGATACAGGTTTTTGTGGTGAGATATTACCTGAACTTGGGTAGATCTCTTGTTGAAAGGGTAGATATGTCTATAGTCACCCTAAAACCAGCTCAGTTAAAGAACAATGTGGCTAACCTATCAAATCTTACACAACCGAGAGAAAAATAGGCTGGGGAATCATGGCCCTCTTTTAGAAGAAGGGTGCATGAAGGTGGGGTGCATAAGATTCTCAGTAATGTAGGCCACTAGGAGACAAATGATGACCAGCATCACACATATGGAACCCCCAACTGCTGTCATAGCAATGACAATATCCTGCATCCCCACTGGCTCCACCACAAAGTCCACACACTCCTCTATAGACGTCCTGTTGGTGTAGAGAGTCTGCAGGCAGATCCTGTACTTGACATTATCATGAACATTGGTAAGGAGGTAGTCCCTGCAGTTGATGCCAAGCTGGACACTGTCACACTGGAAACGAGTATAAGTGCCATTCCAGGAGCAGTTGATGAAAAAGCCTTTCAGGTCAGATCTATAGAGAGCTGGTGGCTGCCATTGTAAGAGGACACTGCTATTCCTCAACACGTTGGCCAACAAAGACCTTTCCGAACTGTACAAATGGCAGCTTCTTTGGTCACAGAGGAAGTCTCTAGCCATGGTCCTGAAACACAAGCTTTTGTAGATAGCTTGACCCTCGCTGAACACTTTATATGGGCACACAGACTCATTGGGCAATAAGCTAGGCTGGCTTACTTGCCTGGTAATATTAACCGAGGTAGTTCCTCTCCTCAAACGCTGATGTAGAGCAGATCCAGCCTTTGAAGGCTCCAGCCCAGAAGATGCCAGCCTTCCATGAGGACCACAAGGGAGCCTTACCCCATCAACAGTCAAGGGGAGCCTTACCCCATCAACAGTCAAGGGGAGCCTTACCCCATCAACAGTCAAGGGGAGCCTTACCCCATCAACAGTCAAGGAGCTCCATTCCAAGAGGCAAAAGATCAGCAAAGGCTGCAAGAGGATCATTGTAGATGACAGAGGTGACAGCAGATCCTGCAATGCAAGGCATAGAACCTCAGATCTTCAAGGGTAGATCCTGCATGTGATCTCTGGATTCAGATGAAGGTCGATCTTCATAGATGTGAGTAGAAGCATGCTAAGTAGCTGCAGCAGTCTCTCCATTTCTCACAAGCTGGGGTGTCCCTTTGTATGTCCAGCAGCCATTGTCAATGAGGCAGATGAAGGGTACCTCTGCCCCCCTGGTGCCAGGCACAGCACGTAGCTCCAAGGTGCCAGCCTTTACAACCCGGAGCAGCCACGTTTTGGACATATTAACTTGAATTAGGTCTGCGTCTCCCCCTTGATGATCGTTTCATGCAGCGTATTCTGTGCAGCCTACCTTCGGCAGCCAATAGAAATACACAGGGACTTAACCCATGTGTTACCTTCCTGCTCTCTTCAAGATCACTCCTGGGTCACGTGGTATTGACAGGCTGTAAGACTGTCAGGACAATGGACCACAGATTACCAGCCATTTACTCCTCATTAACCCATGTAATCCAGGAGAAAGGGTGATCAATAGAGTCCTGCTTGGTGTACAGTGTGAGAGAAGAGGATTATTCACAATGTGTACATTAATGGTATTAAAACTAGAAATCACATTAAATAGAAATGATAGCCAGGGATGGGATTGCATTGTTATTATTATTTTATTTTGGGTGTGGAGTTTGTCCTGTTTATATAGAACTGGGAACACAGTAAATAAGTAACAATTGTGTTACAAAGTTATACAGATGGAAGAATTGTAACATCTTATTGTTACATTGTGTTAAACAATGTTATTGTTAAGTTGCAAATCAGAATGATAATAAACCCCCAGTTTTTTTAAACATTTTCATCAGTTTATTTAACCACTTGTCCTCCTGAAGATTTACCCCCCTTAATGACCAGGACATTTTTTGCAATACAGCACTGAGTTACTTTAACTGACAAATAATACGACGCTGTACCTAAACTAAATTTATGTCCTTTTTTTCCTCACAAATAGAGCTTTCTTTTGGTGGTATATATGATCACCTCTGCAGTTTTTTTTTGCCCTATAAACAAAAAACAAAAAAAACAATTTAGAAAAAAAAAAAAAAAACAATATTTTTTACTTTCTGCTATAAAAAATATAAAAAAAAAACTGAAAAAAAAACAAATTTCTTTACCAATTTATTCCAATATGTATTCTGCTACATTTTTTTGGTAAAAAAAAAATCCCAGTATGTGTATATTGATTGATTGGTTTGTGCAAAATTTATAGCGTCTACAAACTATGGGATATTTTAATTTTATATATATATATATATATATATATATATATACATATATATATATATATATATATATATATATATATATATTTTTTTTTTTTTTTTTTTTACTAGTAATGGCAGCGACCAGCAACTTATAGCCGGGCTGCGATATTGCAGCAGACGGTCGAGACACTAACTGACACTTTTGACACTTTTTGGGGACCAGTGACACTAATACAGCAATCCGTGCTAAAAAATATGCACTGTACTAATGGCACTGGCAGGGAAGGGGTTAACATTAGGGGCGATCAAAGGGTTAAATGTGTGCCTTAGTAGTGCTTTACTACTGTGAGTGAGGTTCTTGTACTAAGAGAAGGCATTGATTGGTGCCCCTGCATAGCAGAGAAACAGGATCCATGTCCTCGGAACAGCCATCTGCCTTGTTTACATAGGTAGACCGTGGTTCTGCCTGTGTACCAAAGCATCGGCAGGTGCCAGCGGACATTGAGTCCACAGTACTAACCAATCAGCTCCCACCGTGTAATCACAGTGGGAGTGGGCCACCTGAGGTGCGGGCACCCCCCCCCCCAGACCCAGAAGTGCAGGATCACGTACTAAGTATGTAATCCTGTGCAGGAGAGCTGCCTTGCCGCCATATTTATACTGTATACAGTTGGCAAGCAGTATTAAACTGAAAGCGAAGTTCCGCCCCCCCCCCCTTCCAAAAATTAAAAGTCAGCAGCTACACATACTGTAGCTGCTGACTTTTAATATTAGGACACTTACCTGTTCTTGAATCCATCGATGATGGCACCGCAGCCAATGTTTCCATCAGCTGTCACCATTGCTGGTAAGGGAACCCGGCAGGGAAGCCTTGCTGCTTTACAGCCCGTTCCCTACTGCGCATGCAAGAAGCGTGCTGTGCTCGGTGATTGGCCTGGAAGTAGAGGGAGGAGGAGGGGGCTGAACTTCTGACGTACCTTATTGCGGCGAGGTCAGACAGAAGTGGGGACATGGTACCTCTCAAAAACAGGTACCCGCTCCCCCCTCCCCCCTGAAAGGGGCCAAATGTGGCACCAGAAGGGGGGGGGAGGAGACAGATAAGTGGAAGTTCCACTTTTGAGTTTGAAGTGTTACTAAACCCACAGCAGTAAAATCAGTGTGTATATGCAGTAAAGCATGCTTGTAATACTTACTGTGGAACCTAAAGCCTAGTACACACGGGTCGAATGTCAGGCAGCATTGGCCGGGTCAATAGAAACCGGCTGACATTTGGCCCGCCTCCTGGGTCATTCGACCTGCCTCCTCAGCTGGCTTTGAATCTCCACCACTCTCTGAGCATCAGCTGTCAATCAGGCAGCTAGGTGGATACCAACAGTATAGCCGGCAACATTTCAGAGCCTTGAGTGGCTCTGCCACATCAGCTGAGAATGGGCAATAGCCTGCTCTTTGGGTGACTCTTGGCCACAGGAGAGCATAAGTGAGACCTGCAATCCAGAGGAGAAGAATGGCCCATCAAGCTTTAGCCTAACTTCTCTTTGTAAGCCCAATTTCAGGAAAATGGAATAAAAATGCCCCTATCCCTCGCACTGCAAGGGGTAAAGCAGAAATCTAGGTAGATATAAAAATGTTCAAATTATTGCAGCTCTGTCATCAATAAAGTAGAAGAAACCCCTAACTATAACTCTTTCAAAAATGTTCCCTCCCCCTCCTCCTGTCTAACCTGCATCAAATCAAAATAATTTGTATATCTACCTATTTCTAATCAGTTCAGCCTGATCACATGATCCCGCAGCTCCAGCTCCCCTGTGTCAGTGAGCAGCTGCTGCAGGGGAGAGGAGGGAGCATCATTGCTGGTAGCCTATGGGTGACATCACTACTCTTGGAATTCACAGCCATTGCCTTGTGATTCGTTACACAGAGCTGCAGGATCATGTGACCAAACTGGAGCAGAAGGAAAATAGGTAAGTACACAGATCTTTTTTATACAGGTTAGGCAGAATAGGCAGGAGGAGAGGGAGCAGACCTTTCTAAAGAATATTTATAGTTAAGGTTTCCTCACACTTTAATACAGCATCTCATGTATTTTGTAAATGTAAGCAGTTTAAAGGGTAACTCCACTTTTGTGGGGGGGAAAAATAGCAAATAAAGAAAAAATAATATAGTGTATACAAATGTGACACAAATCATTTTGAATGTTATTAAAAATTACCTTTCTTTTTCAATCTGCAGCTGCTGTAATTTTCTGAAAATGCATTGCAATATGGCTACCTGGAGCTGTTCTGTACACAGAATGTATACTGACCACACCCCAGACTCACCAATTTTCCCAGAAGTCTGTACTAAGTCTGATTTCAGGCATCCCCTGCAACATAAATGTCATTTTTGGTGAGATACTCCCAATAGGAACACGTCTAAAGGGATGCAGGCCCAGCAGATTTCCTCATTAGAGCCCTGCAGCTGTGCAGCTGATAGATAATTATGAAACCACTCCCATTAGACCCACTCAGCACAGAGGTACAGAGGAACAAACAATGATTTCTTCAGAATAACAAAAGGTTGGGATCTGCAACAAAGGTTGTTATAATCCTTGCAATGTACAGAGATCACCCAAAGGGGAATGTTTTTTTCCCAACAAAAGTGGAGTTACGCTTTAACCACTTTACCACCGGAGGATTTTGCTGTCTTCCGTCCAGGCCACTTTTTGCGATTCGGCGCTGTGCGACTTCAACTGACAATTGCGCGGTCGTGCGACGCCGTACCCAAACGAAATTTACGTCCTTTTTTTCCCACAAACAGAGCTTTCTTTTGGTGGTATTTGATCACCTGTGCCATTTTTTGATCATGCACTATAAACAAAAAAAGAGCGTCAATTTTGCAAAAATAACAATATTTTTCACATTTTTTTATATGAAATTCCCCCCAAAAAAGATGTAAAAACCAATTTTTTAAAAAATTTTTGGCCAATTTGTTTTCTGCTACCTATGTTTGGTAAAAAAAAATCGCAATAAGCGTATTTTGATTGGTTTGCGCAAAAGTTATTGCGTTTACTAACAAAGGGAAAGATTTCTGTCATTTTTGGTGTTTTTTTTTTTAACGCGTAATGGCGGCGATCTGCGATTTTTTTTTGCGGGACTGCGACATTGCGGCAGACAGATCGGACCCTTGACTGACATTTTTGACACTTTTGGGGGTACCAGTGACATTACTGCAGTAATCAGTGCTATATATATGCACTGTTACTGTAAAAATGACACTGGCAGGGAAGGGGTTAATTTTATTGGAGAGGGAGGGGTTAATGTATGCCTGGTGCTTACTGACGTGTAGGGGGGGAGGTGACTGTGTGAGTCATGGACAGATCGGATGTCCAGCTATGCTGAACAGTCCGATCTGTCACTCCCTGTCACTATGGAGATCCGCCCGCTTGTGTTTACACAGGCGGGCGGATCTCCACACTAGATATCCGGCGATCGGGGCAGAGCAGCGGCGATCGCCGCTGCTCCTCCCCTGGCCCGACTCCCGCTGTGAATGAAAACAGCGGGAGCGAGCCTCCGGCGGTGCGCAAGCGCCGCCCAGAAGGGGAGTGTCTGACGACGTTAATACTACGTCGTCAGACGATAACGAACCACTTTGCCGCAGTAGTATTACCGTACTCAGTCGGCAAGTGGTTAATTTCCTGAATTTGACTTAATATCAGCCTTTAGCAGTTCCAGTACAGCAGGGTTGGAGTGTGAGGAAGAAGCAACCCAAGGAACCAATCAATTAATGCTCTGACTAGAAGTATGCTGATAGGAACAGAGGTCAGAGTGACGGATAGATGAGCTCATCACTGCGCTGCTTTTACTTTCAACTGTCCAGTCACAGGCTGGGGGTTGGTCCAGGATGACCTGGTCTCAGAGGAAGTGGGTTGAAAGGTGCTGGTATCAGACTGAGGATATCTAGATGCAGTAAAATGTGCTCTCTCTGGTTTAAAGGTGAGTATTGCGGCAAATGCTGGTTTTGGTATTTTATCTTTTAATGGACTCTTCATTTTTATCTTGTTTATTGTGGCTGAAGTTCTACAATAAATATTCATTCTGTCTAGGGGAGAGATGAAGAGGCTCTATCACCTACCTTACACCCTGCTCCAGCTGGCTTCAGCGCTCTCTTCCTCTTGGTGGTATTTGATCACCTGTGCCATTTTTTGATCATGCGCTATAAACAAAAAAAGAGCGTCAATTTTGCAAAAATAACAATATTTTTCACATTTTTTTATATGAAATTCCCCCAAAAAAATTTTTTTTTAACATTTTCAGCCAATTTGTTTTATGCTACATATGTTTGGTAAAAAAAAAAAATCGCAAAAAGCGTATTTTGATTGGTTTGCGCAAAAGTTATCGCGTTTACTAACAAAGGGAAAGATTTTTGTCATTTTTGGTGTTTTTTTTTTAACGTGTAATGGCGGCGATCTGCGATTTTTTTCGGTACTGCGACATTGCGGCGGACAGATCGGAACCTTGACTGACATTTTTGACACTTTTGGGGGTACCAGTGACATTACTGCAGTAATCAGTGCTATACATATGCACTGTTACTGCAAAAATGACACTGGCAGGGAAGGGGTTAACTTTATTGGAGAGGGAGGGGTTAAGTGTGTCCTAGGGGCGTGATTCTAACTGTATAGGGACATTGCTATTGGTGTAAAAACAAAGATCAACGGTCCTACATAGTAGAACCATCTGATCTTCATTTTTACACCAGGGAGAATGACAGGCGTCTTGTTTACATAAGCCGCTCCGCCTTTCTCCCTTCACAGGAGCGATCGTAGTGTGACCGGCGGACATCGAGTCCACCGGTCACACGCACTGACTTGTCTGTGAACGAGCCGCAGCGGGCGCGTGCCTCGGCGGTCGCGCGCCCGCCCGCAATTGGCTCGCAAGTCAGTGACAGGTGAGTGACGTATCCATACGTCACTCTGCCTGGCCGGGGCTGACCGCCGCAGTATATAGTCGTGCAGCGGTCGGCAACCGGTTAATATGCCAAAGTGTAAAGAAAGAGTTTTCCAGAGATTGTCAAATGCAACCCAGCAAATGCTTATTTCTAAATGAGGATTGCACTAGAGCAGTGGATTCCCCACTCTTATGCCCCGTACACACGTGCAGATTGTCGGCCGAAAATGTTCGGCCACCGACGATTTTCGGCATGTTAGTATGATGCTTCCGACAGCCGACAGCGCACTTTCGGCCGAAAATAATCTGTCGTGCAAGCATTAAAATTTTTGTATGCCGACACCAGAGCGGCCGATTGTTCGCCAGTCAATACAGAATTCGGCCGACAGACAGCAGATTTGCAAGACTGGGCATGCTCAGAAAAGAAAAAACACAGGGAAAGTTAACCATCACATGACATCACTTCTGCAGTCGGCTGTAGTCGGCGGACAAAATTCTTGTGCAGTCAACAGACACGACAGCCCGGGGACAAAAGACGGCCGATCGCTCGGCCGACGATCTGCACGTGTGTATGGGGCATTAGTCCCTAAAAGAGAAGTATGGAATTTGTGTTTATTTAAGATTCATACTTACCTAGTTGGATGCAGCATCAATCCTATGATGCATCTGTCCCCCGCCGGCTCTAACACCGAGCGATCAAACACCGCCGATCACTCAGTTCTCACAGCTTCCTGAGCAGAGAGCTGGTGAATGTCAATCACTTGCTGTCTGTTCCCCCGTGCTGACTGGAGCACTGGGCTGGAAGTGGCCTGGCGCAGGCTTTCAGCGGCTCAGTGAGAGACCGAGCCTGGTGCTGGTCCAGGCATTTGGGCAGATCCTGACCATATGGTCATGATCTTTCCCAAGCCTGGACCGGCTCTGTGACGTCAGCCAAGAGCAGGCTTCAGCCCACTGCCTGCTGAAAACGGCTCACAGGAGTACAGAATGAACTGCACTTCTGTGATCCACAGGAGAATTACAACCAAACGAGCTTTGGCTGTACTTCTCCTTTAAGTACCCCCAACAGGTCATGTTTTGTAGAATTTTGCTTAAATAAAACAGTGGTCATAAATACCAAGCCATTGACATTAAAGCGATTAGAAAGGTTTTTTTCTAAAATAATAAACATGTTATACTTACCTGCTCTGTGCAATAGTATTGCACAGAGCAGCCCCAAACCTTCTCTTCTGGGATCTCCCACTGATGTTCTTGGCTCCTCTTCTTCTTCATGCTCCACCATAAGAAGCCACTTCCTCTGAGGGTGCAAGTATGGACTCGCCCCTAAGCCAGACTGTGTGCATCTATAGACGCACACAGCACGGCTCAGCTCTGCCCCCTACTCTCTGCTCACAGCATTTGATTGACAGCCGCAGGAGCCAATGGCTCCCACTGCTGCCTCTGTGAGCAGAAAGAGTGGAGAGGGTTGGATCGAGATAAAATATAAGTATTTAGGGAGTGAGTATCTGGGGGGGGGGTGGGTCGATACAAATACTTGGACACTTTTTCCCTTACTGTAGAATGCATTAAGGTCAAGAAACATCTAGCCTGTAGAACCACTTTAATTGAAAGCACCTCTATAAGGTGAAGGAAATTCTGAAAACATGACCTGTTGAGGGAGCTTAAGGAATGATTCTGACAACCACTGCACTAGAGGAAATGTTATCAATACATGTTAATATTTTAAAAACGTTGTTTCTATATACAGTTTGTAATTATATGTGTTGAGTACAAAGGGTCAGCCATAATTGGTCATTTACGAGTGTGGGCTCTTCCTCCAACGTTGCAGTCCTAGACAATGATTGTGCTTTACTGGTCCTTTTCACAATGCAAATCCATGTGTTGGTCAACTTATACTAAGGTAGTACTAGGCAGCCATATGTGGCCCCTGGGACCACCAGTCCCAGTCATTGATCTAGGCATACTAACCATGTTTGCATTACTAATCCAAACGTCATTATCACTGATTTAATTGACCCTTTCCTTTGCCAATGTAGGACAAAGAAAAGCAATAACCACTTATCTCACACCACTGCATTTCCGCTGCTAGGAGGTAGGTGAAATACCCAGCACTTCTGGGTGTAAAGGGGCATGTCGCTTTAGTCCTCCATGTGCCTTGTGATTGGCTCAGTAATGTCATATTGGATACAAAAGAGCCAATGTGGTGTGATGTGGTTTTTATGGAAGTTAAGCTATGTATTTTCCCCACTTCACTTCCCTACTTCACTTCCCCCACTCAGCCTGAATTGCCTCTAGGTTTGTGTACAAAAACGTATAGTATATGATTTACCTGTAATTGGTCCAAACCACACCATGGTAACTCTATATTATTAATCCCTGGGCAGAAGGAGGGGGGGAGGGGGTTACTGGTGGAGGACACTCTAGAGCACATGTGTCAAACACAAGGCCCGTGGGCCAAATCCGGCCCTAAAGGTCATTTTATGTGGCCCTCACACCTCTCCTGCAGCTGCAGCACTCCCCTCATCTCCACCACCCCCTGTCTCAGTAGTCGGTAGTAGAGAGGAGAACAGAACTCCTCCTTCAGATCCTGCTTCTCTCTGTGCAGCTGCAGCACCCCCTGGTCTCCACCTCCCCTGGTCTCAGCATTCAGAAGACTCCAGCCCTCCTCTGGTCCTCCTCCAGACCATGCACTTTCTGCTTCCAAGCTCTGCCCCCACTGTGATGTAAGGAAGGGTAGGGGACCCTTGACTTTTGATGGTGTAAGGGGATCATGGCATCTGATGTAAGGGGTGGTACTCTGGACATCTAGTCTTACTGGCCCTTTGAGGGCAACCATAATGTGGATACAACCCCTGAGTAAATCGAGTTTGACACCCCTGCTCTAGAGGTAAGTCTGTCATAATATTAGCAAATGCTCTGGAACACGGTGCAGATTTGGTTCTGCTTCACTGAATAGTAAAAGTTCAATCTGAGTTTATTAAAAGCTTTACACAAAATACAAACAATGAAAATGTACAGTAATGGACATCAACAAAAACAGAAGTACAGTAAAAGGAGCACAATTAAGAAGTAGGGGGGTATATAAAATCATGAAAAAAAAACAAAAAAAAACAACAATAATAATGAGCAAATCAAACAAAAATGAAAGAACAACTTGGGACTGGGTGTTGGCACTGTTTAGTACAGAATACCAGGCCCACAACCTTATAGAAAATGATATACAAATAAATAATGCCTGGTACAGACAATGAGATTATTTTTTTTTTGCATGCTAATCTCATATTAAAAATTAAGAGTTTACCTTTTAGATTGCAAGCTCCTCTGAGCAGGGCCCTCTTAACCCTCTTGTATGTTATTGTATTGTAACTTTATTGTCCCTTTTTATATTGTAAAGCGCTGCGTAAACTGTTGGTGCTATATAAATCCTTTACAATAATAATACCAATACCAAACGTACAAAAATTCTGTTATGACAATAAAAATTCGGAAGGGATGTAATGTGCTGTAATGTATTTGTATTTCATTTTCAAACGACAACTGTACTGAATTAATGAAAATCCTTCGATCTGGTATTGTACCAGAAAACTTTTCGCACTTGTCCGATTGGATAATATCGAATGAACTGTTGTGATCGGCTCTTGAAAGCTCTGTACTAAAGCAGTATTTTTCGTACGATTATCTGATCGCGTGTACGGGCCATAAGTCAAAGTAGAACACATTCACCATAGGTCAGCAAAAACATTAGAAAGCTACCCAAAGTATTCGGAGTCAAACAAAGGGGGGTAAGTAGAGAATGAGCCTGATAGAAAATGGATGGAGCATGTTGAGAAGGACCAGCCTACCGGCCCACTTGGCACCAGTGTCCAAAAATAAAAAGAATAGTAAATGTAACAATAAAAACCTCCTCAGCTAGAACATGTTGTAGAAGAATGACTGCATACATGACAAAAATCAAATGTCCTTTTCCAAGAGGCGCTTCTGGAACCCATGTAGAAATTATTAACAACGTTGTTATATTTTGCTGTAGAATGATGATTATTGTTTTTTTTTTTTTTTTTTATCCTTTTGGGAAAATAGTTTATTTTTGGTAACAATGCTTATCCCAGCATAGCCTCAGTCCAAGTGCAACTCAGCAAAACACAGGAAGACAGCTGGTGGCCGGGTTATCAGATACATAGGAAGGAAACGGTGCCAAGTAAGTCTTTGTTTATATCTCTGCATGAAAACCATTAGTCATTCAATGAATAGGCAATTCATTTCAACATTTCACTTTAATGTAAAGTTTATTGAGAATCCTTATTGCAGGAGAAAAAGGATACAAAATGGAGAACCTGAAATTGGTATATGGTTGAGAAGAAATTGCAAAATTTTGAGGCCATGTTTTGTCTGGGTGGTGTGAAGAATTGTCTGGGTGGTGTGACGAATTGTCTGGTTGGTGTGACGAATTGTCTGGGTGGTGTGACAAAGCCCCCAGATTGGTATTACAGCAATAGGCTACCTAATCCAGGCCAAACTATAAAACAAAGATTGTGCCAACCTTGTGCAACATCTTCAATAAACTTTATAAAAAATAATTACTTTGAATGTTCATACCTAAGGAAGAGCATATAAAATGCAGCATCCATTTTGGAAGAGATCAACTCAGGTCTCCAGAATACAGGTGATCACCTATAAGACCCCTTCTACAACCTTCTGTCACTGTCTCAATATTAAAATAAAATAAATCTCACAAAGCCGCCTTAGTACCAGTAGAGAAATCTCTGCGCTTCAGGAGGCGTCAGCTGCACAAGCTAACTGACCAATAAATCAATAAATGCTGCCACTTAAAAATATAAAAACTGAATAATAATATTGGTCCAAAGTAAATAACAAATATTAGTAGCGCAAACAAACATGAATTGTCAAACACTTGGCATATAGGTAGAGACACCAGCGAATAATGATCAAATAAAATCACTAATAATCACTTAAAAAGTCCCACAGTCCATTCCACCAAGCTATGCAGGAAAGATGATGTGAAGAGCACCAGGGATCCAAATTCCGTGAGGTATAAACAGATCACCATAAATCCACCACCAAGTGCCAGGGATATTATAAGATGGCAACTCACCAGACCTCAATGCTCATTAACTCTCGAAAATGAGCAATCACACGTTTAAACCACAGTATGGTCCAATAGATGAGTGAGCCTTCCAATTCATCAGATAGTCAACAATATCCGGAACTCATAGCTATGGAGTTCCCCACATGCTATGAGTTCCGGATATTGTTGACTATCTGATGAATTGGAAGGCTCACTCATCTATTGGACCATACTGTGGTTTAAACGTGTGATTGCTCATTTTCGAGAGTTAATGAGCATTGAGGTCTGGTGAGTTGCCATCTTATAATATCCCTGGCACTTGGTGGTGGATTTATGGTGATCTGTTTATACCTCACGGAATTTGGATCCCTGGTGCTCTTCACATCATCGTTCCTGCATAGCTTGGTGGAATGGACTGTGGGACTTTTTAAGTGATTATTAGTGATTTTATTTGATCATTATTCGCTGGTGTCTCTACCTATATGCCAAGTGTTTGACAATTCATGTTTGTTTGCGCTACTAATATTTGTTATTTACTTTGGACCAATATTATTATTCACTGTCTCAATACTGTAAAATAACGAACGTTTCAAGGGCCATGTCCTCTTCATTAGAACTCTTCCTGCAAGTACTCATGGGAATATTTGAAACAAGCAAATAGATAAACCGTCGGTGCAAAGCACCTATTCCCTGCGCTCTGAGTGGTGCAATCCTCTATCCAGCCCGGCTATAGACTTGTAGATGTCGAGAACAAACCGCACGGCAACTTTGTAATGCTTCAGCCTTGCAGCCCCTCACTAGACCAGGGTGGTCTGGGAACACTATAAAATGACAAACAGACACAAGGGCGCACCGGCCTAGTGCATTATCCTTTAAGCAGTTTTATTAAAATAATGATTACTCACAAACGAGTTCTTGATAAAAAGCACATCAAAGTTTAAAATCCTCAGCATCGAGATCGGGATTGGATCGTCCCCCGAAGCTGTACAGGCTTACGGGTTTCGAGGCAGCGCCTCTTCTTCAGAGCCTCTGGAGAAGAGGTGCTGCCTCGAAACGCGTAAGCCTGTACAGCTTGGGGGGACGATCCAATCCCGATCTCGATGCTGAGGATTTTAAACTTTGATGTGCTTTTTATCAAGAACTCGTTTGTGAGTATTTTTAATTCATTATTTTAATAAACCTGCTTAAAGGATAATGCACTAGGCCGGTGCGCCCTTGTGTCTGTTTGTCGTTTTATAGAATATTTGAAACAATTTTATTAATGAAATGTCCTGATGGTGTTACATGGGGCCATCAAGCTCTTTTTTTTTTTTTTTTTTTGGTGTTTTTATAAATGTACCCAGTCTGAAGACAGTTGCAACACCACAAACCATAATATCCAACTAACTATAGTTCTGTTGGATTTTGTAAATGTAATGTACCTTGGACAAATATCCAATACATCAGGACAATATCCTTTAACACTTAAGTTGTAACTGTGATCAATTTAAAGCTAAGGCTTTACACTTGCAGTTGGTGGTAGAGAAAAAAACATTTGTACCTCCCCAGTACCTTTGGTCCAGTTAAGCTGCAAAGACTTCCGGATGGGGGTGTTTACTTTCTGCAGATGCAATGCTTTACTTCACTGCTGTGACAAGGATTATAACCCCTGTAGTGTTTGGTGGACAGTACTACCCACCAATCATGATTTACAGCAATACACCACAGATTGCTCTTCAGATGGCAATGCTAATGTAAATGAGTCCTGTCAATTCAGGTTAAAATTTTACACCGGCTCTATATATCTCCAGCAGCATCTGATCTGTATCATAAACGTTAATGCTTATTCTAGGCTTGTGGTAATCATTTGTCTTATTGGGATGAGGTTGGTGATCAGGGCAGGATGTCAGCACAGCCAATATAGGGCTGCCAGAGGTGGCACGCATCCACCTATTCACCATGGGGTTGATTGTAAGTAAAACTTTCCCATGTATAATAAAGGGTTCCCTTCTGCTACCCTAATATCATCAAACCAGGTCCTCATTGTTGCCATACCTGAACAGTCCACGCACTGTCTAAATATCTGGAGCATGGCTGCTAGTAGACTAGGTGATAGTTTGCCCTACAATTCTAGTCATCAGTTCCAGGTGTGCTGACTCAGAGTGGGAATTGTGTTTCGTTCATCCTCTCCACCAGCCTTGGCTTGCCTTGTGTGGTTTTGACTTCTGGACTTGTTAGTGTGATACTAAAGTCAATAAAACACAAAATTGCTGCGCTAAAAAACAAAGTTTGTTATACCGAATAATAATCAATAATTGTTACGGAAGCAGCCACACAAATCCGGAATAGTACAGATTAAAAAAATATTATAACAATAACTGTAGCGCTAAATCCAATTAAATGTCCCAAATCAATGAGCAAAAAGCAGTCCTTATGGTGTTCACTCCACACTGAAGAAAGGTGAAAAAATACCTCAGAACCGGAGAACCGCCACCAAACACTCTGATCTCACCACTGCTTACCAGATAGCGATGATCCCTATTACAGAGATCAAAAGAGCCCAAAATGCCATCTGGAATGCGATCTCCCACTCACGGGGCCAGGACTGACGAATTCAAATAGTTGTGTAATATAAAATAGAGGAGCAGGGACACTTTCCTACCATAGACTGCTTAAAACTTTTATTCCCACACAGGATACAAAAACTACTTACAATGTTGAGATGTAAACAGGCATCACAAATCGGTAATAAGATCTCCACTCAGCGCATCGTGCTGGACAACCAAAAAGATGGCCGCCACGTCTCCTCCACGTAACGGCGTGCGTCACCAAGAGCGCCACCCGGTGCGTTTCGTCATCAAAAGACGGACATTTAATTGGATTTAGCGCTACAGTTATTGTTATGATACTAAAGTCAACCAGAGAATTGGGGTAGGAGGGGGCTGCACGGGACAGTTTGGGGACAGAAAGTATAAATCTTTACCTGTTGGGGGTGTAAAGTTAGACTACTGTTGTCTCCCCCCCCCCCCTCGCTGACTTTCCAATTTGCTGTACTGAATGTGTGGGAAAAGCCAATATCATCCAAATATCATAACTTGTCTCAACATATCTGTCTATCTTACACAAGTTGGGAAATACTGTTTAAAGCGGAGTTCCGGGCACAAAAACGAGATTTTTTTTTTGTGCCCCTCCGCTAGGTATGCCTCACCTGAAAAGGAATTGGGTAGTTATTTTTTTTTTTTTGTTTACTTACCTTGCAATTGAAGATCGAAGATACTCACCTCAGAGTACTTCCTCCCTCGGAGCCGCGGCTCACCCCGTCACTTCCTGCCTCGCTATGATTCCTGGGAGCTGAACGTCACAGCTCCCAGGAATCAATGCGACGGCACCGGCCCCGCTCGTCATTTCCGGGCGACGCCGCATTCCCCTGCTAAACAGCTTCTGGGCGCCGGAAGTGACGAGAGGGGCCGGTGCGGCGCATTCTGGGACAAGAAGACGCGGAAGAAGACACAGAAGAGGACCGCGCCGGCTTCAGCTGCCCACAAGAGAGATGGAAACGCTGTGGAAGAAATTTTATAAGTAAGTATTTCTTCTAAAAGGTAAGTGCGAACCGGGACAGATCAGAGGCTAGCCATTGTGGAATGTGCTAGCCCTGACTGTCCCGGGGGTATGTTCATTAAAAAATGACATCTGTGCCCGGAACTCCGCTTTAAATGCAACCACTTGGTCATGATTGGCCCAATAAATATCCTCTCTGTGGCTCTGTGACTATGAAGCTTGTCCTTTAACCACTTCAACCAACCTCCGGAAGGTTTACCCCTCTTCATGTGGTCACAAAAACAACTTCTCCTGCGCTCAGGAGTGGACACTCTCGGGAAGGATATATTAAACCTTCTTCTCAGTTATATAAGGATAAGCCTCGTCTTGCTGCTCTGCAAAGACTGGGGAAACCCGGTATTCTGGAACCACAAAAAAAAGAAAGAAAGTAGGGGCGCGCCGACATAGTGCATTATCCTAAAAACTTGAATTGAATGTAGAAGAGGGTAAGTATTATACTCACAATATTACAATTGTATAAAGGCTCATCACAAAGTACAACATCAAGAATCCCCGCATTACGGATGTGACATTCAGTCCATAGTCTAACAATCGACAAACATAAGATGAAAATCCAATTGGCTGACGTATTTCGAGGTTGGTCCTTTTCCTCAGAGCCTCTGAGGAAGAGGACCAACCTCAAATCACTGTAGTAGTGCCTGTTGCAGTGATTTCCAGCTTCTAGAGGATCCCACAAGTGTGGCACATACATTCTTACATTGGTCCACGCCCAACCAATGTAATGTGAAGAATCGGCATGCCTAAACTTCTCTAACTATAACAGTTGCTTTGACTTATCTTGTGTGTTATTGGATTAATGCAACACTCAAATACATGGTCTGTTGCTTAATAATGTATGGACAGTGGCTACCTGGTGAGCACAAAGATCAATAATCAATGTTGCACAGTAAGAGCTTGGAGCCAATCTACGTTATATGTGACTATTCTATTGGTATGTCTGGAAAAGAACGGAGGATGGCACAAAGCTATAAAGGTATTCACTCTTACCTAATAAAATATTAAGGGCTAAACAAGGACAAATGAAGGGTGATTTATTTTTATTACAGCCTTGATGTTGCAGCGTCCTTGGGCACAGACCAGAGCCAGCTCACACATGAATATTTTCCTTTGCATATTATGGAAGTGTTCATTTTTTTTTTTTTTTTTACAAGATCCAAATTAATGAAAACAAAAAGATTTTTTCAGAAGACAATGACTGCAGTGGATATGTGGTAGTAGTGAACAGCACTGCGGAGCATGAATCCTCTTAAATTTTAAATCCTCTTATATATATCCATTCCATATAATTGAAGAAAATAAGCTCCTCTACAGAAATACTTTGATCTGTGCCCTGTTGCTTATTTGCAGTCCATAAGGATTTTTTCTATGCATGCTTGAAAATCCTTAAAGTCAACAGTAATACACATTTGCAGAATTGTGAATTTACTATGAAATATGGCCTGTCTTAAAGAGGACATGTCAGATAAAAAAATATGAAAGCTGGATATGAAATTTCAGTGGATTAGTCAGATTATAATATGGCATGATTGCTCTGGAGAGACTGCTCTCCAAAAAAATGGGATACCCCTTGAAACGGGAACCAGGAACTGAGAATCCATATATATACAGTCTCATGGGAGCACAAAACACAAGGTTGGAGAATTCAAAATAATTTTGTTACGTAATTGGTTCACAACAGGGCAGCGTAAAACAGCCACCATGTTGTATTATGCTGTTACACTGATTTCAGATGCCCTGCATCTCCTATACAATTACATTTTTCCCTGTTATTGTCCATCTTTGTTTTCTGCTATTAACAACACCAGAGCCCTGAAGAAGGGGGAATCTGTTGGGTTCCTGAAACGCGTTGTCCGTTTTATGTTGAGCTGTCGTGAACCAATATATTTTGAACTCTCTGACTTTTCATTTGGCAGTCTCATTAGACTGTATATACCTGAAAAATATAAAGTTGTCACTGAAGGCATGTTTTCAAAAATCTAAGCTATATGGTTGTTATTCTCACCCTTGTTTTACTGACCCCAAACAGCTCTACAGATTCGGGAATCGGACTTCAATTGCTATATACCTGTTCCAGGTCTGTGAACCTATGCTTTGCCAATGCAGGATAAAGCAGCATCCTTTACTTAAATTCCCTTGATTCCTAAGCCTATACCTAAATGCATTGAGTATTTTCAGTATTTCTTATGCAAATGGAAGGCAAGTATGGGCCATTGCATGGGCTGGTATTAAAGTAACCTATGTGCTTTATTAGCAAATAATGGGTTCTCTGTAAGGGAAGATGAAAGCCTCAGCGCTTGCAACTTGATATAAGAAGGTAAAGCAGAAGTGTGAGAAATAAAAAACAGCTTACATACTCACCTCTATGCTGCAGCATGGCTTTGATGCTGAAGCTGTCCCCCACTGGCTCTAAGGCCAAGAACTGACCGATCACATGACCACTGATTGCTCAGTCTTCAGTCCATTGTGAGCGGAGAGCGGTGACTATCAGTCACCACTCTCCATTCTGCCTTAGCAATGCTCACTGAAGGGCCAGGCTAGGGAGGGGTGGGAGTGGCTGGCTCAGGACATCAGCCACATGCTGAGAGGCGGACCCAGCTGCTGATCAGGCATGTGGTTGAATCCCAACATTATTGCCAGAAGCAGCTCTGTGATGATTCTGCATCACCTTAGTGTAAAAGAAAGTGCACTCCTGTGGCTCAGTAGAGTAGGATGGACAGAAAAGCTTTGGCCATACTTCTCTTTTAACAAGGGTAGCACCAGTTACTTAATCCTGACATTCCCTTTAAAAGGCACTTTTCATTTTACTGAAAAAAAAGTTCAGACTTGTAAGTTGATTGGGGAATCCAACTTGTTTCAGATACTTTTTAGTCCCTGTTCACACTGGGGCGACCTGTGAGGCGACCTGGTCGCCTCACAGGTCGCCGTAGGTCGCCTTCCATAGGGAAGCTGCGGACCCGTTCTAATAGGAGCGACACAAGTCGCTCCGACTTAGAAAAAGGGTCCGGAGCTTCTTTGGGGCAACCCGGAGCGACCGTCATAGACTTCAATTTTATGAAGTCCATGCTGGCCGCTCCGAGGTCGCGGCGCGCTGCTCGCACCGTGACCTCGGAGGTCGCCCCTGGAAGTCGGATCGCCCCAATGTGAACGGGGCCTTAGACAAAAAAAATCAGCAAAACTACTGGGCTATATTGTTAATCAAACGTTAACAATTTGGTGTTTACACAGAGTTTTCACAGCTGCTATTTAGGGATTGCTTTAGAAATTATGACATGGAAGAGGGGAAAAAAATACAGAGTCTACATATGCTTCTATATAAGTGTACTTTTCAATGGGATATCAAGAGAAATGGCATGAGTCATTTCAAAATACTAAAAAAAAAGATAATAAATAGTCTTTAAGTTTTATTTTTTGTTTCATTTTGTGATTTGGCTGAACTGTACCTTTAATGTGTACTTATGAACATGAATGTAATATAATGACACTCATCAGACCCTAGATGTCATGGCTGCATAATATTTCTTTTTTTGTGCTTTCCTTCTTTTATTTTTGTCTGACGATCCTGCTAGGAACACACGTCCTGTCCAAGGTTACGTAGCTCGCTCACATTGTTCTGTATCTATGGAGGAGCAGTGTTGTCTCCCTAGTACAGAACTATAGAATACCTCTCCCGCTCCACATCTCCATAGCATGACGGTTGGGGCTTCTTGAGATAAAGTCACAGAGTCTAAGGTAAGTTATAAGCTCACTGAATTTCTTGCAGGATCAACAGGTATTTTTTACCTTATCAGGTAGAACAAATCACTTTCAATGGTATATTTAAAGCTGAACTCCAGACACAAAAGCTTTTATTTGACCACTTGACCTCCTCCAGAGGATTTACCCCCTTCATGACCAGGCCATTTTTTGTGATACAGCACTGCTTTTCTTTAACTGACAATTACGCGGTCATACAACCCTATACCCAAATTAAATTGATGTCATCTTTTTTCCCACAAATAGAACTTTCTTTTGGTGGTTTTTTATTTTTTGTTCTACTGGTATAAACAAAAAAAGACCTACAATTTAAAAAACTAAAACACAAAAACACTATTTTTTACTTTCTGCTATAAAACATATACAATAAAAACATTTAAAAAATAAAATTTCTTCTTAAAGCGGAGTTCCACCCAAAAGTGGAACTTCCGCTTATATCCCCCTCTGGTACCACATATGGCACCTTTCAGGGGGGAGGGGGAATGGGTACCTGTTTTTGTGTACTGTGTGTGTTGTTTTTACTAAGGCAAGTGATGGATTTTATTCCCTGCATTGCAAGGAAAGAAAATCCATCACATCCTTGTTGACAGAACAGAGATCTGCCGTGTTTACCTAGGCAGGGCTCTGTTCTGTGTCTCTCCTCGCCGATCAGCGAACATCCATTGGCTGGCACCTGCTGATTGGCTTTGGCGGTGTCTAATCACAGCACAGCCATGGCGCTGGCAGTGCACACGTGCCCTCTACCCAGAAGTTCACGTACTTAGTACACGATCTGGCACAGGAGAGCCGCTCTGCTGCCGTATAACTAAGTTATGTGGTTGGCAAGGATTTACATTTCTCAAAAAGCCCAAAAGATATTAATCTAATTTGTGTGCACCAAACCCAGATATTGTCTTGTAAGTAGCAGTGGCATTATTACTGTGCTGTGTATGTGCAGAGAGCAAAGATGTGGGAGGGGCTCAACAGGCTCCACCCACTACAGGATACCTGCAGAAAACTGTAGGAGGGGGCGGAAACAAGACCAGTCACTCTGCACAAGAAGAGAGAGCAGCAGTAGACGGTCTTTCAAAAACGATATATAACCATAACACAGCGCTAAAGACAGTGCATCTCCTTAAACATATGTGACTATAAATTTGAATCCAACAATCTGTGTATATAACTTATTCACGTGAATATATAGTCCCACTGACAGGAAAAAATATATAAACATTTTTGGAAAAGCAAAAAATGTCAAAATCTTTTCAGCAAGTGTCCAGTGAGAGTTCGTGAATGGTGCTCAATGTTAAAACATCCAAGTGACTTTCATGAAAGGTAACTTCGTGTTCACATCCCCCCGAAATGAATCCCCTTACCAGAAGATGTGGACCCCTAGGCAGTATTGCATAGGGGCCTAAACAAGCTTGATACTGGTAAGTGTAGACGATGGGGCTCCTTGAGTATCTCCTAATCTCCAATACAGTGCAGTATATTCCAAAATTTTTATTAAAGATATCCAAAAAGATGTGCACTTACAATATTTCAGAAGTCAATAGACATGCAGGTAATAGCATAAAACGCTCCTATAGAGCCTAGAGGCAGGTTGGACGGCAATGGCATGAATACAGTGTGTTCACCATTGCATTGCATTCCAACGGCCCCGAAGTGACGTTGCTGCAAAGCTCTGAATCTCGTCAACGCGTTTCACCCCTCCCAGTGGGCGCTCTCATAGACCCACTAGGTCTTTATTACTCCTACACAGAGGCAAAGTCTCACACTGGAATACTGCACAGATCTGGAAGAAATACACAAAGCACATGAAGGTAAAATACACGTCTCTTGTATTTAGGCTATTTGCTTATCCCAGATTTCAGCTTTACAGTACAAAATGGTAGCAAACAAGAAAAGATCATTGTTAGTGTTTACATTTGCTTTAACATTATTTTCTTTTCTTTCACAGTATAGGGCTGATTAATGCTTGTTGCTTATGTATTGCTTGGAAGGCACAATGATGAAGCTGCATTGAGTGCCGGAAAAATGTCATTTCTGCATTTCTATTGAGGATTGTCTGGTTTCTGGCATCCTGCACATCTATGAGGAAACGCATACAGGCGCACAGTCATGAATACGTAGCCAGCCCTGCAGGGTTAGTAATGATGTAAAGAGCAGGTTGCTATAGTTTCTTTCCAAGCACCGTGTCTCGATTACTCACCAGTCCTGCTTCCTAGAGAAACGTACATACCCCCCGCTTTGTCTGACTTATCCTAGAGGGCTCTGAGTCAGCCCCCTCCCCGCACACCTCGGTAAGGTCTTTATTCCATTCTCATGCCTACACTGTGCCACAACATCTCTGGGATGTGATAGGACCAGCAGGAACTATTACAAAATCTTCCCACCAGACTTATCTGCAGATTTTCAGCACAGCAGATCAGTATGCAGATTGCATTGATAAACATATACTATATTACCAAAAGTATTGGGACACCTGCCTTTACACGCATGTGAACCTTATTGGCATCTCAGTCTTATTCCGTATGGTTCAATATTGAGTTATCCCACCCTTTGCAGCTATAACAGCTTCAACTCTTCTGGGAAGGCTGTCCACAAGATTTAGGAGTGTTTCTATGGTAATGTTTGACCATTCTTCCAGAAGAGCATTTGTGAGGATTGATGTGGACAAGAAGGCCTGGCTCACAGTTCCCACACTAATTCATCCCAAAGGTGTTCTATCGGGTTGAGGTCAGGACTCTATGCAGGCCAGTCAAGTTTCTTCACCCTAAACTCACTCATCCATGTCTTTATGGACCTTGCTTTGTGCACTGGTCCAAATTATTTGGTGAAGGGGGGATTATGGTGTGGGTTGGGCTTGGCCCCTTAGTTCCAGTGAAGGGAACTCTTAAGGCATCAGCATACCAAGACATTTTGGACAATTTCATTCTCCCAACTTTGTGGGAAGAGTTTGGGGATGGCCCCTTCCTGTTCCAACATGACTGCGCACCAGTGCACAAACAAGGTCCATAAAGACATGGATGAGTGAGTTTGGGGTTGAGGAATTTGACTGACCTGCACAGAGTCCTGACCTCAACCCGATAGAACACTTTTGGGAGGAATTAGTGCGGAGACTCCGAGCGAGACCTTCTCGTCTCGTCCTTCTGGAAGAATGGTCAAACATTACTATAGACACGTTCCTAAACCTTGTGGACAGCCTTCCCAGAAGAGTTGAAGCTGTTATAGCTGCAAAGGGTGGGCCAACTCAATATTGGACCACACAGAATAAAACCGGGATGTCATTAAAGTTCATGTGCGTGTAAAGGCAGGCGTCCCAATACTTTTGGTAATATAGTGTATTTGTTTTTGGAAAATGTAGGCTGTGTATTTGCACTGAATTTTTTTTTTTTTACAACTGTTCTGCATATCACTTAGGCAGCTAGATAATCATTTATTATGCTGGGGTTCACTTTTCACATGTCTACCATTGGTACCAAGTTTGCGTAGAACTGAACCCCAGCCTTACCTTCAGTCTTATACAGTTGTACTGAAAATTCTTACTGTGATTTCACTGCACACTGTGAGCTTCTCATATTGTGCTTTAGAAGCTGTAGCAAGTCAGATAAAATCTGCCTCATTTCTTGGCTAGAGGATATCTAGCATCAGCTAGACCAGGGATCTCCAAATAACCTTTTAGCTAAGATCAAGTGTAGTATCTGTTCTTTTTAGCTAAAATCAAGTGTAGTATCTGTTCTTATCAGTGTCCAGTAGGGGTGCTGTGCTGTCATTCTGGGCTGACCAAGGCTGGAGTGTCTTGCTATGTATCCTTGGAGTTGGAGTGATGGGGGCTTGTAAGGCTATTATCGGCTGGAACAGAAACCTAGGTGCCCGCAGGCTGTTGGGGCCCTGAAATAATTCCTCTAGGAAAACTGGAAGAGCCCAGTTCCTCCTGAATTGAGTGGATCTACCTTGTCTGGCCATGGGCAGGGAAGGCAGAAAGTCCTCGGTGTCTGTGCCCCCTGGGAGTGGTCGCTCTAGTTGTGCTCTTAGTAACACTTGTGTGTGGGACCCCATAGTGTGAACTGGCACATGGTCACAGTCACTAAAGTTTTTTCTGCACTGCGTCTTTTAGGCCTGGGCCTTTTGGCTAAGTCCAGGTCCATTTTTGTCTTCCAGGCATCACTATTGCATGGCACTTATTTATTTTAATTAATTATTCTCCCACTGTTTGTCACTTTTGTGTTTGTTTTTTCGCTAAGATTAAGGGTGTCAGTCCTCAGGCTTACCATGATGTATAGAGGGAGGATGTGTATCCCTCAGGTTCCTTCCTCCTCTGCCCCTGGGGGGGGGGGGGGGGGGGGACGCCTCTATTTGGAAGAGACCCTCAACCAAGTATTCAATAGTCAGCTTCGGCTGACCTAGAAGAACAGGGTCTGCCAGGCCTTCTGGCTAGGGAGACCATTGTAACCCTATGTCCCTGTCAGGAGCTTTGCACCCCCGGGGGATCAGGGAGAGGTCCTATTCCTTCGGGGGGTGGACTAAAGCACACCCTTAAGTGCTTTTTTCAGTATGTGTTTCACATGCGTGTTTTTTGTTCACTTAATGGTTTTTTTGTTTTCTGGTTTTTGCACCACCGCAGATTAAAGAGAATAAAAAGTGGTCTCCAAGCTTTTAAAACAAAGGGCTAGTTTACTGACCCCCAGACATTAGGAGGGCCAGACTTGCCAGAGGGAGTATAAAATGCCTCAGGGCCAGTGACACTAAATAAAGCCTCAAACTTGGTGGTCAGTAGGAGTAAAAACATAAAATAGCGCCTGTGGTCAGTAGGAAGAGGAATAATGCCTTATCATTATTATCAGCTGGAGTAATACTACCCATTGCTGGCATTAGTGGGAGGAATAATATCCCATTATTGGTGTCCATGGAAAGAATAGTACCTCATATCAGTGGGAGGAATAATATCCCATCATTGGTGTCCGTGGAAAGAATAGTACCTCATATCAGTAGGAGGAATAATATCCCATCATTGGTGTCTGTGGAAAGAATAGTACCTCATATCAGTGGGAGGAATAGTGCCCCAAAGGCCATATATGAGGAATCAAAGGGCCAAATCTGCCCTGGTTCAGGGGCCGTAGTTTGGAGACCAATGATCTAGAACAGGGGTGTCAAACTCCATTTAATTGTGGGCCACATCAGCATTATGGTTGCCCTCAAAGGACCTGTTATATCTGTGAGATTAGATGCCCAGAGCACCCCACACCCCCTTACACGAGATGTCAAGAGCCCCCCACCATCAGAAGTCAAGAGTCACCCACCCTTCCTTACATCACAATGCACCCCCTTACACCCTGGAGTCAGCTTCCAGAGCCTGCTGAATACTGAGACCAGGGGTGGCAGAGACAAGGTGGTGCTGCGGCTGCACAGAGAGGTGCAGGATCTGTAGGAGTTCTGCCCTCCTCTTTGCTGTGGACTACTGAGAAGGGGGGGGGGGGGCAGAGACAAGCCTTTCTGCATCTGCACAGAGAAGTGCTGGATTTGGCAAAGGAGTTCTGTCCCCTCTGCTGCCCACTACTGTGACAAGGTGAAGGAAGAGACAAGGGGGGGGGGGCTGCAGCAGAGGTGCCAGGGCCACATGAAATGGCCTGAGGGGCCGCATTCGGCTTGCATGCCTTGTGTTTGACACCTGTGATCTAGAACAACCATTCTCAGCCAGGGTTGCATGGAACCCTACGGTTCCTGCAAAGGTTGCTAAGGACTCCATAAACTGTGGTTGATTGACCTCCCATCTGATGGTAACTGCATAGTCCCAGCTCCGACACCACTTGGCAGATCTTTCTTGGTAAGAGTGGCATTCAAGACCACCCCTGTAAGAGGAGCATCCTTCCTAATGACAAAGAGGCAATATTCTCACTGACCCCCAAAAAGTTCATTTTAGCAGTGGTCCTATGAGACCTAAGATTCATTTCAAGGGTTCCTTTATTGTAAAAACAGTTGAGAAAGGTTAATACAGCCCTTTCCTCCCCAGCCTGACTGGTCCTGGTTCACTCCTCATTCATTGAATTTCTGTTATTTCAGTCATAGAGGCTCTGCATCCATTACCTAGGGTACTCAAATATGCAAATATAGTCTGCCTTGGAGTGCCCACGCCTCCAGATGGTAACCCGCCCATCAAGGCATTTTGATATTTGCATAACTCCTCCCAAGTGCCAACCCACTGCTTACATCAGGGCAGGGCCATCTTTAACACAGGGCAAAAGGGGCAACTGCCCTGGGCCCAAAGAAAGTGGGGTTCCCCTTGTGGGACTTTAAAGGCACATAAAATATATACTGTGTAGAAAATTATATGAAAAGAGTATTGAAAAAATATAAATTTTTATTGTAAACACAAATAATGATTAAAAACAGTACAGGCAAAGGAGAGACAGATATATCAACCGTAGTAGTCTGAACTAAAACCCAACATGTTTCGAAGCCAAAGGGAAGATTTTGCTTCTTCTTCAGGGGAGGGGTTCAAACGGTACTCTAATGAATAAAAAAGTATAAATAGTACAAAAACCATAAATTTTGGAGGTTTTTTGAGGAAGGAAGATATTCCAACATAACTTTATAGAGTTTTATACAGTTATTATGATAACAATAGTAACGAGTACTTACAGGGTTGAGAAAATAACTGTACTCAGGTAGCCTGCACGGTTAAAAACATCTGGTGGGTGCGAGTGTCCTTGCAGTCAAAATTGCAATAAGTAAGATGGTAAATGGTTATTCTAGCCAATGAACCAGCCGCTGTTGACATCAGGTGTGCAGCCCCCAATCAATGGACGTCTGAAGTCCTTAATTGGGAGAGGCCAGAGATAGCCTTTTAGGCGTAGGTGAGTGGCAAAGGTGTAGGTAGCACCGGTCTGAAAAATGGACAGAACAGGGCTAAGTACATTGATATATGTAGCAAAATAAGCAAGAGAGAGGCTGATAAATGTCGGCATATAAGATAGCTGTATATCTATGAGTAATATGGTAAGTATATAAAGAGCATAATGACATAAAAATATATACCAAAAAGGTAGCCCAATATAAAATGGGCAATAAGATTGTATTGCAATAGAATATAGCTAGAACAGCGAAGCCGATCAGAAAGAAATATAAAGATTTTTTGGGAAACTAATTAACATGTATAAAATTGATACCTGAATGTAGATGGTAGTAAGGCAAACAGCGTCCTCTCAGCACCACAGCCAGCAAGTAAATGCGCTGGCTGTGTGTTGCGAGAGGTGCACTATAAAAGTGCTAGTTAATTAGTGCAAGACGTGACACAGCTGGCCTCAAGGGAAGGGCTTCCCGGAACGCCGGTGCCGAGCCCGCCCACAGAACCATGCGTCACCCCTGACGCGACGTGGGCGGGATCGGCATCTGCGCTCCACCGACACGGGGGTCAGAGCCGGAAGTGCAGATGCACTAAGGCTGCCGATTGGTCCGAGCTGAACCGCAAAGGGCACAGAGGATGGGAAATAGGACCAGGCTACCGCGATAACGCGGTATATGTCTCCCCGTGCCGGGACGCACATTAAAGAAGGGGCAACGCCCGGAGTCAACATAAATTGCTGGGAGAGATCTACAAGCCAAATTAATTAGAAACAATTGCACAAAAGGAATGCATTACTATATCGATAAGACATGATTGAAGGTTGTAGTTCTTGAATATAAATATCAGCAAGGACACGACCCACAGATGTAAACAGGTTACAGACACTGGAATACAAAATGACAAAATCAACATACAGGGAAGAGGAACATACATACAACTTATGTCAATGACAATACAACAAGTATCGAAACATGTACATATATTTAAGCATAATTATAACAGAAGAAATTAATTTTGTTATATAATTATTATACAAAGAAAATTAGCATGTTAACATAATATCGTACAATACAAAACATATTAAGGCCAGAGCAGTAAAGCATATAGATATATGGATATTGGGACTAGTATGATGTTATGGGAAAGCCCTAAAATATAATTAGAGGTGAATGGCCGTCTGGTTTGGGTGGGGGGAATTAAATCTCCATTCCTCCAGAGTTAAAACCCTCGAGAAAGGGCTTGAATGATAAAGATCCATTAAGTCCTGGGGGCTCAGTGGCCCTAAGACAATATATCCATTTTAGTTCAAGTTGGAGGAGGGACTTATTCCAGTCCCCTCCTCTAGGGGCTGGGTGGACTCGGTCGAGAATCAAAAACTTAACCTTAGGCATTTTGCCGGCATGTACAGTAGCCACATGTCTACCTAAAGGAAGCTCAGGGTCTGCTTTCCTCATGCTTAGAAGATGGCGGTATGCGCGTTGCCAAAACTCCTGCTTGGTCTTACCAATGTAAAAGCACTGGCAAGAACAAAGCAGGAGATAAACCACGCCTATCGTACGACAGTTGGCAAAATGCTTAGGTCGATGGACATCTCCATTCGGTAATATGGGGGATTTTTGTGTGAGCATATAGCCACAATATTTACAACTGCCGCAGATGTATGTCCCTCTGTATTTGCAACAAGTGGACGTGACAGTATCGCGGAACTCACTACGGACTATTTTGTCTCGTAAGGCTGGGGCCCTTTTATAGGTAAAATTAGGTGTATCTGATACATGTTGGCCCAATATAGGGTCCGAGGCCAGCAAGTGCCAGTGTTTGGAGACAATGCGTCTAATTTTTTGGTGTTGCTGATTATAGGGTGTTATAATTCTTATGATATCTTCCTTTTTAGAGCCTACTGATGTTTTTGGGGCTAGTAGTGTGTCTCTGTCACTATTAAGGGCACGTTGGTAAGCTTGTTTGAGCGATTTCTTAGAATAGCCCCTACGTAGTAGACGTTTTTGGAGGGCGTCAGCGGCCGCTTGGAATAGTTTGAGGTCTGAACAATTTCGTCTTAGCCTCAAGTATTGACTGGTGGGAATTGATCTAAGTAGAGGGGTGGGATGAAAGCTTGATCCGTGCAATATTGTATTTCCCGCGGTGGGTTTACGGTAGAGGTTACTCTTTAGGGTATCATTTTCACTGCGCATAATCTCGACATCGAGGAAAGTGATCCGATCGGGATCCATGTTCATTGTGAATGAAAGGTTAAAGTCGTTCTTGTTCAAGTGAACTAAGAAGGCTTGGAGGGATTCCGTGGGACCGTCCCAGATGAGGAACACGTCGTCGATGTACCTGGTCCAAAAAAGGATGTGACCAGTGTACATCGACAAGGCGTCATCATCCAGGAGAAAATGTTCCCACTCCCCCAGGTACAGGTTGGCGTACGATGGGGCACAACAAGTGCCCATCGCTACCCCCTGTACCTGGAGGTAGTGGGAACCGTTAAATGTAAACACATTATGTGTTAAGATAAACAACAATAAATCTAGTATAAACTCGCCATAGGCATCCACTGTGTCCTGACCAGATATAATATGCTTTACAGCTGCGATACCCCTGGAGTGGGGGATCGAGCTGTAAAGAGCCTCCACATCGATGGTGACTAGAATCAACACTATATTCGTCCACTTAATAGGGACCCCAATGCCCCAGAACCTAAACTGAATACCAAGTTACCACCCCCTGTGAAGAATCACAAGACACCAATGGAACGTACTAAACGTCCCCATGCCTTCGGCCTAGACCCTATATCTAAAAAGTCTAACACCCAACCCCAACACAAGGAGGCTTTATCTCTTTTTCCTACAACATCAATACCTCCACTGTCCAATATCCCTCTCTCACAACAAACACCACCCCCCATTAATGTATCTAATTTACCTACACATCACTCTTCCATCACTCACTTAGACGACCAAACTTTTTTAGATGTGGTCCACCAACGAGCTTCACAACTCACACTTGCACTCCCATCACCTCTCCCCCTCACTTAACTTCCCACACTGCAACCCCCCCTTTCCCCACCAATCTGGCACAAGACAATGTGGACTTTTCTATTATTAATTTGTCTAGCTACAAGTTATCTGAATCTGAAGTATCCATATTACAGAAAGGCCTTAACTTCTGCCCCACGAATAACATCAACAAATTTGATTTTGTCAAGGATCTCCATCTATTTGCCCGCAAATTAAATTTCAAATACATTTACCACAAAGACAAACAAAAACCACATGAACAGGACCCTATTTTAGATACTTTAATTACTCTTCTCGAAGAAAACGAGGATCTTATTGATCGTGTGGACCTCCCCTCTTTACTCGCTGGTATCCCGCCTGAAACCAGAGAACAAAAGATAGTAGGCACTGATTTTCGCAAAAAATCCGACGCCTACCCTCCCATTCAGAATGCGAATATCAACGCCTTCTTAAAAATAGTGTCAAAGGAAGTTGAAAAACTTAATATACGTCCGCTATCCCAACCTAACATCTCTCAAGCCCAAAGAGAGGCAATTAACAAATTGGCAACTAATAAATCTATTACTATCAAGCAGGCTGATAAAGGAGGGAATATTGTGATAATGGACAACTCTCAATACATCAAAATGTGCACCAACATCTTAAATAACGTTGACTGGTACAGGCGTATCACATCTGATATAGTTACCAAGTATAACTTGGAATTTTATCAGTTGATAGATACCGCTTACCTCAATAATGTTTTTTCTAAAGACACCTGGAATTTTATCCGCACTAAATTTCCTGTCACCCCCACATTTTACGGCCTCCCAAAGGTACATAAAAGTACCACAGACCCTCCCGGTAGACCGATTATTTCGGGATGCGGATCTATTACAGACAACGCAAGTAAATTAGTTGATGCCTATCTCCAACCTCTTGTTCATAAGCTACCTTCCTTTACTAAGGACACTATTCATTTTATTAATAAAATTAAGGACCTTTGGATACCCTCCACCGCGATTCTAGTCACCATCGATGTGGAGGCTCTTTACAGCTCGATCCCCCACTCCAGGGGTATCGCAGCTGTAAAGCATATTATATCTGGTCAGGACACAGTGGATGCCTATGGCGAGTTTATACTAGATTTATTGTTGTTTATCTTAACACATAATGTGTTTACATTTAACGGTTCCCACTACCTCCAGGTACAGGGGGTAGCGATGGGCACTTGTTGTGCCCCATCGTACGCCAACCTGTACCTGGGGGAGTGGGAACATTTTCTCCTGGATGATGACGCCTTGTCGATGTACACTGGTCACATCCTTTTTTGGACCAGGTACATCGACGACGTGTTCCTCATCTGGGACGGTCCCACGGAATCCCTCCAAGCCTTCTTAGTTCACTTGAACAAGAACGACTTTAACCTTTCATTCACAATGAACATGGATCCCGATCGGATCACTTTCCTCGATGTCGAGATTATGCGCAGTGAAAATGATACCCTAAAGAGTAACCTCTACCGTAAACCCACCGCGGGAAATACAATATTGCACGGATCAAGCTTTCATCCCACCCCTCTACTTAGATCAATTCCCACCAGTCAATACTTGAGGCTAAGACGAAATTGTTCAGACCTCAAACTATTCCAAGCGGCCGCTGACGCCCTCCAAAAACGTCTACTACGTAGGGGCTATTCTAAGAAATCGCTCAAACAAGCTTACCAACGTGCCCTTAATAGTGACAGAGACACACTACTAGCCCCAAAAACATCAGTAGGCTCTAAAAAGGAAGATATCATAAGAATTATAACACCCTATAATCAGCAACACCAAAAAATTAGACGCATTGTCTCCAAACACTGGCACTTGCTGGCCTCGGACCCTATATTGGGCCAACATGTATCAGATACACCTAATTTTACCTATAAAAGGGCCCCAGCCTTACGAGACAAAATAGTCCGTAGTGAGTTCCGCGATACTGTCACGTCCACTTGTTGCAAATACAGAGGGACATACATCTGCGGCAGTTGTAAATATTGTGGCTATATGCTCACACAAAAATCCCCCATATTACCGAATGGAGATGTCCATCGACCTAAGCATTTTGCCAACTGTCGTACGATAGGCGTGGTTTATCTCCTGCTTTGTTCTTGCCAGTGCTTTTACATTGGTAAGACCAAGCAGGAGTTTTGGCAACGCGCATACCGCCATCTTCTAAGCATGAGGAAAGCAGACCCTGAGCTTCCTTTAGGTAGACATGTGGCTACTGTACATGCCGGCAAAATGCCTAAGGTTAAGTTTTTGATTCTCGACCGAGTCCACCCAGCCCCTAGAGGAGGGGACTGGAATAAGTCCCTCCTCCAACTTGAACTAAAATGGATATATTGTCTTAGGGCCACTGAGCCCCCAGGACTTAATGGATCTTTATCATTCAAGCCCTTTCTCGAGGGTTTTAACTCTGGAGGAATGGAGATTTAATTCCCCCCACCCAAACCAGACGGCCATTCACCTCTAATTATATTTTAGGGCTTTCCCATAACATCATACTAGTCCCAATATCCATATATCTATATGCTTTACTGCTCTGGCCTTAATATGTTTTGTATTGTACGATATTATGTTAACATGCTAATTTTCTTTGTATAATAATTATATAACAAAATTAATTTCTTCTGTTATAATTATGCTTAAATATATGTACATGTTTCGATACTTGTTGTATTGTCATTGACATAAGTTGTATGTATGTTCCTCTTCCCTGTATGTTGATTTTGTCATTTTGTATTCCAGTGTCTGTAACCTGTTTACATCTGTGGGTCGTGTCCTTGCTGATATTTATATTCAAGAACTACAACCTTCAATCATGTCTTATCGATATAGTAATGCATTCCTTTTGTGCAATTGTTTCTAATTAATTTGGCTTGTAGATCTCTCCCAGCAATTTATGTTGACTCCGGGCGTTGCCCCTTCTTTAATGTGCGTCCCGGCACGGGGAGACATATACCGCGTTATCGCGGTAGCCTGGTCCTATTTCCCATCCTCTGTGCCCTTTGCGGTTCAGCTCGGACCAATCGGCAGCCTTAGTGCATCTGCACTTCCGGCTCTGACCCCCGTGTCGGTGGAGCGCAGATGCCGATCCCGCCCACGTCGCGTCAGGGGTGACGCATGGTTCTGTGGGCGGGCTCGGCACCGGCGTTCCGGGAAGCCCTTCCCTTGAGGCCAGCTGTGTCACGTCTTGCACTAATTAACTAGCACTTTTATAGTGCACCTCTCGCAACACACAGCCAGCGCATTTACTTGCTGGCTGTGGTGCTGAGAGGACGCTGTTTGCCTTACTACCATCTACATTCAGGTATCAATTTTATACATGTTAATTAGTTTCCCAAAAAATCTTTATATTTCTTTCTGATCGGCTTCGCTGTTCTAGCTATATTCTATTGCAATACAATCTTATTGCCCATTTTATATTGGGCTACCTTTTTGGTATATATTTTTATGTCATTATGCTCTTTATATACTTACCATATTACTCATAGATATACAGCTATCTTATATGCCGACATTTATCAGCCTCTCTCTTGCTTATTTTGCTACATATATCAATGTACTTAGCCCTGTTCTGTCCATTTTTCAGACCGGTGCTACCTACACCTTTGCCACTCACCTACGCCTAAAAGGCTATCTCTGGCCTCTCCCAATTAAGGACTTCAGACGTCCATTGATTGGGGGCTGCACACCTGATGTCAACAGCGGCTGGTTCATTGGCTAGAATAACCATTTACCATCTTACTTATTGCAATTTTGACTGCAAGGACACTCGCACCCACCAGATGTTTTTAACCGTGCAGGCTACCTGAGTACAGTTATTTTCTCAACCCTGTAAGTACTCGTTACTATTGTTATCATAATAACTGTATAAAACTCTATAAAGTTATGTTGGAATATCTTCCTTCCTCAAAAAACCTCCAAAATTTATGGTTTTTGTACTATTTATACTTTTTTATTCATTAGAGTACCGTTTGAACCCCTCCCCTGAAGAAGAAGCAAAATCTTCCCTTTGGCTTCGAAACATGTTGGGTTTTAGTTCAGACTACTACGGTTGATATATCTGTCTCTCCTTTGCCTGTACTGTTTTTAATCATTATTTGTGTTTACAATAAAAATTTATATTTTTTCAATACTCTTTTCATATAATTTTCTACACAGTATATATTTTATGTGCCTTTAAAGTCCCACAAGGGGAACCCCACTTTCTTTGTCCAAATACTAGGGATGTGGCACACATAAAGCGCTAGGCTGAAGCACCCCATTCAACTGCCCTGGGCCCAGTCATTGTTGTTGTGGGGCCCAATGCAGCTGCCCTTTGAGCCCGCACTGCCTGCAAATAGTTGATCAGTAGATTAGGGAGGGCCCAAGAAAATATTTGCCCAGGGTCCAATCAGTATTAAAGATGGCCCTGCATCAGGGACGAGGACTCTTAAAGTGGTTGTAAACCCTTCATATACCCAGTGAAGTGATACCCATATATTAAACAAATCCTTCTTCATAAGTTTTACTTGTTTATCTGCAGTCTTCTCTTTTCTAAATGCCTTCAAAAGGGCTGAATTTAGATAAAATCCTTCTTTATCTGTCAGTACAACAGAGGAGGGGGCGGAAAGCTGCAGGGGGAGCTGATTGGAGGAAAGGAACACACACCCCTTCACACACGGTACAGGAACAAAGAAACGATGCAGAGCTGGGCTGTGAGCAGACAAGCTGTGTGCTGAGCTCCCTCCCCCACCACCATTTTATCTCTGGTGTCAGGAAAACATCTCACAAGTGACTCATGCTGATTACAGAAGAGCGAAGCACCGGAGAGAAATTACACTTAGAGCTTTGGGTAGAGAAAAGTAAACACTACAGATATATGTCCTTTTTTTAGATTTCATGACTGGTATACAATCACTTTAAGAGGACTACTGTGGCAAGAGACTGTTATGTTTTCGGAAAGCAATGTACAGCACCCTGCAGGCCCCTCCCACCTGCCATGATCTGCCTGCATTGTATAGCGAAGCACGGAGACCCAGTGATGTAATGGAAAGGTTTTATTTAAAAATGTCATTAGCATGTTGATGAAGGGGTAGAGGAGGAACCAGGGAAGGCAAAATATAAGCAGACTAAACTTCAGCTTTAGTCGCACACTGCAGCTTTGCTAAAAGCAGAACATTCACTCAGATTACTTTATTCCACGTTCTCTGTTGTTTACTCCAACTACAGCACAGAGACCAATATCACAGGGTCAGTGGAGAAAATAAGAAGTGAATTTCCTGAAGTGAGCACTATGTAATCTCCTCTCTCTGCTCCCTCCATAACCAATCACATTTAAGGCTCCAAGGCAGATTGAATGATTTGTGGCTGTGATAAATATTGTTTTTAGTATATTTTTTACATAAAGCTTTCTGTATGTGAGACAGCATCCTAGGTGTGTTCTAAAATCACCGGATTACAGACAAAAGGGAGTGGGGTGGACTAGCCAGAGACTTACATTCACCGGCCACTTTATGAGGTACACCTGTTCAATTGCTTGATAACACAAATTGCTAATAAGCCAATCATATGGCAGCAACTCAATGCATTTAGGCATCTAGACGTGGTGAAGACAACTTGCTGAAGTTCAAGCCAAGCATCAGAATGGGGAAGAAAGGGGATTTAGGTGACTTTGAATGTGGCGTGGTTGTTGGTGCCAGACGGGCTGGTCTAAGTATTTAAAAAACTGCTGATCTACTGGGATTTTCATGCACAACCACCTCTAAAGGTTTACAGAGAATGGTCCGAAAAAGAGAAAATATCCAGTGAGCAGAAGTTGTGTGGAGGAAAATGCCTTGTTGATGTCAGAGGTCAGAGGAGAATGGGCAGACTGGTCTTAGATGATAGAAGGGCAACAGTAACTCAAATAACCACTCATTACAACCAAGGTATGCAGAATACCATCTCTGAACGCTCAACACATCGAACCTTGAAGCAGATGGGCTATAGCAGCAGAAGACCACACCAGGTGCCACTCCTGTCAGCTAATAAGAGGTAACTGAGGCTACAAGTCGCACAGGCTCACCAAAATTGGACAATAGAAGATTGGAAAAACGTTGCCTGGTCTGATGAGTCTCGATTTCAGCTGCAACATTTAGATGGTAGGGTCAGAATTTAGCGTAAACAACCTGAAACTATGGATCCGTCCTACCTTGTAACAACGGTTCAGGCTAGTGGGGGTGGAATGGTGTGGGGTATATTTTTTTGGCACACTTTGGACCCCTTTGTACCAATTGAGCTTCGTTTAAATGCCACGGCCTACCTGAGTATTGTTGCTGACCATGTCCATCGCTTGACTACAGTGTCCCCATCTTCTGATGGCTCCTTCCAGCAGGATAATGCACCATGTCACAAAGCTCCAATAATCTCACCACTGGTTTCTTGAGCATGACAATGAGGTCACTGTACTCCAATGGCCTTCACAGTCACCAGATCCCAGTCCAATAGAGCACCTTTGGGATGTGGTGAAACGGGAGATTTGCATCATGGATGTGCAGCCGACAAATCTGAAGCAATTACGTGAAGCTATCATGTCAATATGGACCAAATTCCAACACCTTCTTGAATCTATGCCATGAAGAATTAAGGCAGTTCTGAAGGCAAAAAGGGGGTCCAACCCGGTACTAGCAAGGTGTACCTAATAAAGTGGCCGGGGAGTGTAAATGCCTGGATTATAGGGGAATGGTAGGCTGTGCCCTCTATGTGAATCTCAAGGCTTAATTTCCCATTTTGCCTGGTGTCCACCTTGAGGCTGGGTTCTATGCGAATTGGGTGCAGGATTCCTCGCATCCAATTCACATGAGAGGAGAGTGTGCCCGCTCTCAATGGAGCCCGTTCACACATCTCCAGGGCGGCTGCGGAGCGTATTGAACAGGGGTCCTGTGCGTCTTTGGCTCAGTTTCAGGTCCGAATTCAGGCAAAAATTGGGGCCTGATTCGTCCCTGAGGAGGAGAACAGGGACGCACCGCACCCTTGCTGTGAGCCTAATCGGTATTAGGTGTGAACCCAGCCTAAATATAGAAGGCCAGGAAGCAATGCTAATATGTGCAGTAAGTTCTACCAATCAAACATGCATAATCGAGGAGTTGTCTGAACAAGGAATGATGTTCGTACGTTGCTCTTTGCATTATTAACGCTCCTCTGTGGCTCAGCACTGCAGAGATCCTCTTATGCATTCAGCAATGACATAAAATACAATAATCCACCCTGTACTCCAGCTATCCAGCACAGCAACCTTTAGCCACTGCTGGCCATTACAATCACCCATATGGCCAAGCTAGGGCCATACACCTGGGGCAACAGTTCCTACAGTGATAAAAGGCCTGATAATTACTCATCATTAACGTGTCTGTAAAGCCAAGACTTTCATTTTTTGGTAGAGTAGGACTTGATGAAGACCCTGCCCAGTTCTTTTTTTTCCTCCACCAGGGGATGGGGACAATTAGGGATGAGCTTTGGTTTGGTTCAAAGACATGTTCAGCCAAACCCAGAAGGAAGCTGTCAGTCGTCATATTAGGTCACTGAGGTGATAAGCATTCCCGCCCCTATGTGTACACGCAGGGCTGCCATCGGGGGGACAGCCCATACATATGTATGGGGCCCAGGTATCCTGAGGGGCCAGAGCCACAACCAACCAGTTGTTTCTGGATCCAAACCCCCCTCCCAGAGCATCCTGCCAAATACCCAGTTGGTGTCCTTGTTTCCACAGCTGAGCTGCTCTGCAACAGCACAGGCTGTGCAGCAATCAGAGCTTGCCCCTCCCCAAGCCCTGGCAAGCAGAGAAGTTCCTCCTCCAAACTTATCCGGTCCCAGTGCCCAGCCTTCCAGCTTCTACCTGTCCTGTAGCTGACTGCTGCAATAGGAAGGAATAGATCCTGATGTAAGCTGAGGTCTTCACAATGCTCCGTCCTCCCCTTCCACTACCCCAACTATTTTCCTAAACCTCTTCTAACTTAGGGGACCCTATTGAAAGGGAATAGGCTCTAGGAACCATGATGTAAGGGGGGACTTGGGAATCCTAATGTAAGGGGATACTTTGGGGAGCCTAATGAAAGTGGGGCCTCTGATGTAAGTGCGAACTCTGGGGACCCTGATGTAAGGAGGGGAAACTCTGTAGACCCTGATATAAGAAGGGACTCTTGGGACCCTGATGTAAGGGGGGGGTGACTCTGGGAACACTGATGAAAGGGGGGGACCCTGGGGACCCGGATTTAATGAGCGGGAATTCTGGGGACCCTGATGTAAGTAGAGGGGAACTCTGTAGACCCTGATATAAGAAGAAGGGACTCTTAGGACCCTGATGTAAGGAGGGAACACTGATGAAAGGAGGGAAACTCTGGGGACCCTGATGTAAGGGGGGAACTTTGAGGGCCTTAATTAAAGGGGTAAACTCTGATTAAAGGGGTCAGGCCTAGAGGGCCCAGGCCTAAAGCTGTGTAAGGGGCCCCGAAATTTCTGACAGCTGCCCTGTGTACACACAGCTGTGTGTGACTGTCCAAGTCACCACTGATTTTGCCAGAACTGATGAACCCCCCCGTGGTACAGGAGTGAGAGGCAATCTTCTGAGGCCCGCACATGCTCAGTGCTATCTCTTGTCACCGCAGAAGACCCCAGCAGCTGCAATGCTCTCTCTCCCGCTGCAGGTGAAGTGTTTGCGGCAGGCCTCACTCCATTTACTAATGGCCTACAGGTATAGGAGGAGCATAAATGGAAATTTTTTAAATGGAATTCCTTTAAAATTATGGAATAGTGTTCATAATTTGCATAGAGTTTTGTTTTTTTTTTAAAGGTGTACTAACTCTTTATAGAGGAGTTCCAGCCTGTTTAAAAAAGGGATACGTACGTGTCCAGGGATCCCGCAATGTCAGCACTCCAAGCCGATCTGTCAGTCAGCTCTGGGTGCAGATGCCAGCATCTTCACTAAGGGAAACAAACAGCCTGTTTTCTACTGCGCATGCACGAGTCACGCTGAGCTTTCTGAATGGTCCCGCTGTCTTCTGGGACCTGTGTGTCTCCCAGAAGGCAGCAGGGAGGGAGGGAGGAGGGCCCAGAAATTTCGTAAATCGCCATAAAATGTCTTACCCAGAAGTGGGAGCGAGTACCTGGTTTTGACAGGTATCTGCTCCCCCCCCCCCCCCAGAAAGGTGCCAAGAAAGGCAGTGGAGGGGGGTACCAAACAAGCAGAGTTTCCCCCTTTGGATGGAGCTCCGCTTTAATGTTTTTTGTTTGGTTTGTCCTGGTGACCAATATCAATGAGGTGAGAAATCCTAAATTGGGCAGTACTTGTGGGTGGTAAATCCTCCAAGAAGAACATCCATATTAGTGGCAGTTATTGTGTCTCCAAGATAGGAAGTGACAAGAAATCTCCCCTATGGAACAGTCACCGGAAACTTCTCCCTCTCCCACAGCTCTGATGGGACACACTATTGATGTAAAAGGTGGCAGGTGGAAGCACAATGTGCAGCAGGAGACACAGGCACCAGGCATACTTGGAAGTGTCAGATGCTGAAGACTCTAGCGGTGGCTTTGCATAGGAGCAAAGAGTGGTGTCATTTTTGGCAGAATTGGTAAGACCTATTAAAGCAAAACGACAAACAAAAATAAAATGATCAATAAAAAATAAACAGCTTTTGTTGCAATAATATTTTCGATCCAGAACTCTCTTAAGAGCCCATTCACATTGAGGTGACACGACTTCGGGGGGCAACCTGTGAAGTCGCGTGCACCGCTTGCAGGGACTTCACATAATGGAAGTCAATGCAAGTCGCTCCGAGGTTGCCCCAGAGTAGTACAGGACCCTTTTTCTAAGTCGGAGGGACTTGTGTCGCTCCTATTAGAACGGGTCCTGTACTACTCAATGGACCGCAACATACTGCGACTTGTCAGGCTGACAAGTCGCCTGACAAGTCGCGCTAATGTGAATGGGCTCTAAACAGTACTTTTTTTCACCACAAGATGCTCTTAGCCTGAAGGTCAGCATAACCTATCCCCTCTGAGCCTAGTTCATCATGGACCCACCAAAGTCTGTGACTGGACAGTGAAAGGAGAAGCAGCAAAATGATGACCTCATCCCTTTGTCACTCTGCTGACAAAGAAGAACACCTTTGGGATACATTAGTTGAGACTGCGAACCAGGCCTTCTCGCCCAACATCACAACCTGACCTCACAAATGGGCTTCTGGAAGAATGATCAAACATTTCCATAGACACACTCCTAAACCTTGTGGACAGCCTTTCTAGAAGAGTTGAAGCTGTTGTAGCTGCAAAGGGTGGGCCAACTCAATATTGAACCCTACAGACTAAGACTTGGATGCCATTAACGTTTATGTGAGGCAGGCGTCCCAATACTTTTGACAATATAGTCATGTATATCCAAGACCAAATGTAAAATGCCCTTTGCCATTAAAATGTTATTGTCAAATTAACTGATGCTTACTGACTTGTTCTGGGTATTCAAGCTTAAAAAATGGTCATAAAAGAATTGTAAAGAAAAAAATTAACCCTTCCCTAAAAGCCCTGCTTCTCTCTAGGTAGGTCATGTACATTACAATCGGATTGTACAAACTCTTTTACATTTAAAGTATATGTGAATCCTCACCTTGTAAAATAATCCATTCAGTTTAAAATAGAAATGAAAGGAAAAAAACCTGTGTATATAAATAAAAAAAAAAAAAAACACTATAAATACCTTTATCTTTCCTTTTTTTTTATCAAATAAGTGATCACATCCTTTGTTTTCAGCTGCATAAGGAGCTTAGAGAATCGGAGGAAGAGAAACAGCATCATACTGATCTTCACAGTTAATGGCTGTGTGTGCGTGTGGGGGGGGGGGGGAGGATGGGGTCGGCACAAGTCTGATCATTGGAGGAGAGCAAGCTTAGTTCCCCACACAGCCAGAGAACTGACCACGCTGTGCTCTCATACCTAGTGTAGTCAGTTTTTAATAGGAAGGGACTGGCAGGGACATCAGGGATATCACACAAAGGAAGCAATACATAGAGAACAAGATACTTTTCTTATACAAGTACATACCGTAGTATGGCAGGCACATACTGCATCAGGAATATGAAATGTTGGGGTAAAATGTTCTTTAACAACAACTGTGTAGTGTGAGGATTCATCTGGTTGGACATCCTTTGGATGAATAATTCAGGCAGTCCGTCACACTATTTGGTTGGTGGTAAATTTAAAACATTTTGTACATGAAGATTATACAATGGTTGTAAAATTAGATTGTGACTTGTGTGGCCTTATTAATTAAAAACACATGACTGAGCTGCTCCCTCTTAAGCCGCAAAGGCAGTGAACAGGGGTGTACAGATTTTTAATGAATTCGCTAGAGATGTAAGGTTTTTCTAATCGCACAACATCCCAAAATGTATGATTTTTTTTTTTTTAAAAAGGCACATGATTGGATTTTTTAGGTGCTTGAAGACAAAGTAAAATAATTTGTATTTCATATATTCAAAGTTAAAATCAGATATCGTTACAACCAACATGACAAATTCATACAGTCGCTGTACAAAGGATTCTGCTCAACATATTTCACCAGACCTGTGGCTTCTTCAGGAGACTTATAAAACCTTGTACACAGTGAAGACCTTAATAGTCTACAAATTCAAACTAAATCATTACAAAAACATTCTTCATAACTACATTTTTACATATACAGACATTTATGACATCATAATATAAATAGGTCATCGGACTAAAGGTTCTCACCCAGAATTTGAATTTGATTTTAGAAAATGATGGAAACCCATAATCAGATAACCCAGCAGAGTATCAGTGTGTCATAGAGAGAGTTTGCCCCCTAGTGGAACCTGCAAAAATGCAAGACCAACCATGGTTGAAAATGATGATGTCAATAATGTCTGTATATAAAAAAAATGTAGTTTTCAAGAATGTTTTTTGTAATGATTTAGTTTGAATTTGTAGGCTATTAGGGTCTTCCCCTGTACTTTGAATTTACAATGTTTTTATTCACTTATAGTAATATTGTGTACAAGGCTTTATAAGCCACCTGAAGAAGCCACAGTTCTGGTGAAACATGTTGAGCGGAAACCTTTGTACAACGACCGTATGAATTTGTCATGTTGCTTTTACCAATATCTGACGTTAAGTTTGAATATATGAAAAAAAAATTATTTTTAGACATATTGTTCTACTTTGTCTTTAGGCATATAAAAAATCCATGTCATGTGCCTTTTTAAAACTTTTTCAAGGGGTGTACAGATGCCACAGTCCTGCTACTTTTCATCCCAGTTTGGCAGAACTAACCCCACTATAGTGCTCAGCAGGCAGCAGTGCCAGGACAAGATCATCCAGCGCCCAGGGCAAAGATACCAAATGGCGTCCCCTTCCCCCATTCATGAGGTGCAAGTTTTGAGGGTCCTACACTCAGTAAACGATTGCGCCCAGGGCAACCGTCCCTCCTGCCCACCCCTTGTCCCAGCCCTGGCAGGCAGTACCGCCTACCGAACATGACCTATTCAGCTGAATGGGGCCACCCCAATGTTCTATGCATACAGTTTCAGTGCCGGGGCATGGGTTTGTAATGGGTAAAACTGGCAATGAAGGCAAGATAATGCCTCCATCTTTACTGCTTTTTTAGAATTACCTGCATATGGTGCACGAGTCGTTGTCAGAACCAAAAGTGTTGTCATTGTTTCATGAATTTGGCATGATATATCAACAAGCAGAAATAAGGCCAGAAAAGTGGTTCAGCGGCTTTATTGATCCCCCTCCCCATGTGTTCACTGCTAGCTCATAGCAAGCGAAAAACCTAAAAAAAGCGGTGGAGCCCAGATATAGAAAATGAAGACTCACCAAAAAGAAGTAGAAAGATCATTCATTATCACTGAGAAACTAAAGAATGCACTGCATGCTGTATACATTACAGAACAAATTCCATAATGGTAAACTGGCATTTCAAATACGGGTGCACTTTAATAAGCCCCTATTTTACAACTCAATTCTCTTTTAAGAAGTAACAAGGTCACAAAAACCAACGACTGTCTCACAATGGAGAAATAAATGCGCTGCCAGTCATGCTCGCGTTTACGAGAGGATATTTTAAAGGTTTTATTGCTTCTAGCAGAGGCTGATGATCGTCATGTACCGTTGCCAAATGTCACCGTACCATAAAAAGGGAACTCCTCGGGGGATTATGCATCTGCTCTATGACAAGCGGCATTGCTTGCTGTATGCGCTGTTTTATGGCTGAACAAAGTGACCCTCCCTGCTCGTAAGAGCGGACAGGCAGTAATTTTATTATATTGTGCTCCTAAATAGGGCTATTGAGGCTGCAAATGAAACATGAGCCACATTTTCCATATCTGGCACAAAGGCCACTATTTTTATGCATACTGTATACTGTGTGTGTATATATCTATATATACATACATATATATATATATATATATATATATATATATATATATATATATAGATATAGATATATATATACACACAGTATCTCACAAAAGCAGATACACCACCCATTTTTGTAAACATCTTATTATAACTTTTCATGTGACAACACTGAAGAAATAACACTTTGCTACAATGTAAAGTAGTGAGTGTACATATTGTATAACAGTGTAAATTTGCTGTCACCTCAAAATAACTCAACGCACAGCCATTAATGTCTAAACCACTGGCAACAAAAGTTAGTACACCCCCTAAGTGAAAATGTCCAAATTGGGCCCAATTAGCCATTTTCCCTCCCCGGTGTCATGTGACTCGTTAGTGTTACAAGGTCTCAGGTGTGAATGGGGAGCAGGTGTGTTAAATTTGGTGTTATCGCTCTCACTCTCTCATACTGCTCACTGGAAGTTCAACATGGCACCTCATGGCAAAGAACTCTCTGAGGATCTGAAAAGAAGAATTGTTGCTCTACATAAAGATGGCCTAGGCTATAAGAAGATTGACAAGACCTTGAAACTGAGCTGCAGCACGGTGGCCAAGACCATACAGCTGTTCAACAGGACAGGTTCCACTCAGAACTGGCCTCGCCATGGTCAAGCAAAGAAGGGGAGTGCGCATGCTCAGCATTATATCCAGAGGTTGTCTTTGGGGAAAAGACGTATGAGTTACGTGGCCACACAATATATTGACACTTTGAGCCCAATTTGGACATTTTAACTTAGGGGTGTACTAACTTTTGTTGCCAGTGGTTTAGACATTAATAGCTGTGTGTTGAGTTATTTTGAGGGGACAGCAAATTTACACTGTTATACAAGCTGTACACTCACTACTTTACATTGTAGCACAGTTTCATTTCTTCAGTGTTGTCACTTAAAAAGATATAATAAAATATTTACAAAATGTGAGGGGTGTACTCAGTTTTGTGAGATACTGTATATACCTTCACTGGCCACTTTATTAGGTACACTTTGTGAGTACCAGGGTTGGACCCCCTTTTGCCTTCAGAACTGTCCTATTTCTTCGTGGCATAGATCCAACAAGGTGTTGGAACCATTCCTCAGAGATTTTGGTCCATATTGTCATGATAGCATGTTTCGTGTTGTTTACGCCAAATTCTGACCCTCCCATCTGAATGTCGCAGCTGAAATCGAGACTCATCAGACCAGGCAACGTTTTTCCAATCTTCTATTGTCCAATTTTGGTGAGCCTGTGCCAATTGTAGCCTCAGTTTCCTGTTCTTAGCTGACAGGAATGGCACCCAGTGTGGTATTTTGCTTCTGTAGCCCATTTGCTTCAAGGTTTGATGTGTTGTGCGTTCAGAAATACTATTCTGCATACCTTGGTTGTAACGAGTGGTTATTTTAGTTAAGTTGCCTTTCTATAATCTCAAACCAGTCTGCCCATTCTCCTCTGACCTCTGATTTCAAAAAGGCATTTTCATCCACACAACTGCCGCAGACTGGATATTTTCTCTTTTTCTGATCATTCTCTGTAAACCTTAGAGATGGTTGTACGTGAAAATCCCAGTAGATCAGCTGTTTTTTAAATACTCAGCCCAGCCCGTCTGGCACCAACAACTGCGCCACGTTCAAAGTCACTTAAATCCCCTTTCTTCCCCATTCAGGTGCTCAGTTTGAAATTCAGCAAGTCGTTTTCACCACATCTAGGTGCCTAAATGCATTGAGTTGCTGCCATATGATTGGCTGATTAGCAATTTGTGTTACCAAGCAATTGAACAGGTATACCTAATAAAGTGAGTGTATATATACTGTACATACACATAGTAAATTTGTTTAGTATTCTGTATATTGTATACCAATATTTATTTTTTACCACTGGCAACCAAAAGGTGTCACTCTTAGCAAGAATAGGGTATGTCTGGTATAGCAGCTATTGTATTTTATATTACAACCAGACCCCTCACACCTATTCCAGCTAACACAAAGAGCAAAGACCTAAAGGAACTAAAGTCTAAATAAAAAAGTTGAGAGCAGGCAGGCTCTTTATTGCAGAAGAGGAATGTAATGTCCCTTCTGCAATTAAATAAACTTACATGTCTTTATTGCAGCCTTTTTTAAATTGTTCAGAGTTGAATATGCATAGATCCGTTTACATTCCCTGGACATTGCCTGTGTTCCTGCACTGGCCATTCAAGATGATCGAAGATCAGCACTGGGAAGAAGATTGGAAGAAGATGTCCATGTCAGCAATGGGCATCAAGCCATTGGAGTAGTGGTAGGTATTACAGACTTTGGTTCTGCATTAAGATGAAGATGATCTTTTCCTCATTACTGGCCATTACTGGCTTACCATGCGTTGTCTTGCATGGCATCTGTGTGTAGAGGTGGTATCTTGGTAGAGGAGCAGGGTTTTGTTTCCTTATGTCAGAGGAGCCCCCTAGATGACTGCTGATCAGATGACTGGTGGGGAATATTCAGGAATGCATAAAGCAGGAGCAGAGATCTTTGCGCTGCCAGTCCTCAGGTACAGCTTTCTTTTCAGCAAGGAGAACATGGAGCAGAACAGTAGTGATTTTTGACTTAGCGTAAAATCAATTTCTCTGCATTCATTGATGGACACGGCTCTCCGGGATTCTGGAATCATTGGGTTATACTGTCCCCTACAGGAGTAGGACACTAGGCAGAAAAAAAGAGCTTGACTACGCCTTTGGGCAGTCCCTGGTGCAATACTCCCCCTCTCTGCTATAGGTCTTCAGTTTTGTAACAAGCAGTATCAGAAGTAATACAATTCCATAGAGGGGTGGATGCTGTGTCCGTCGATGAATGCAGAGAAATTGATTTTACAGTAAGTCAAAAATCCTATTTTCTCTTTGGTTCATTGAAGGACACAGCTTTCCAGGATTCTGGAACCATTGGGATGTCCCAAAGCAGTGCCAAACATGAGCGGTGGGACATCAAAAAAGAAATCGAAAGGTTAAAAAGCTGAATAAAAAGAACTGGAGCCCAACCTGAACAATACACCCCCAAAGAGGAAACAGATCCTGTAAACAGCAGCCTGCAAAACTTTGCGGCCAAAGGAAGCATCCGCAGATGCCAACACATCCACTTTGTAGAATTTAGTGAAAGTGTGCACCCACAACCAAGTGGCCGTCTTACAAACCTGCGCCACTGACGCCTGATCACCGAAGGTCCAAAAAGCACTAAGCGCCCAAGTAGAGTGCGCCGTGACAGGGAAAGGAGGAACCTGACCCCTGATCGAATAGGCCTGGGTCACCGTCTATCTGATCCATCCTGAAATGGTTGCTCATCCTCTAGGTCATGGTACAAATGTTTAGCCCACTAGGTCAGAGTTTTTGACACCAGGGCAATGGTGAAGACCGGCCTAAGCGCCGAACCAGGAACAGTGAACATATTGCGGGCCACAGCCTCTGCTTTTCTGTCAGCTGGAAAGGCCAGCCATTCCTCAACCAGAATCATGGTTGCCTTATTCAACATGGAGACCGGAGGGTCTACCACCGGTGGAACAGTCCACTTTTTAGGGAGTGACACCACAAAGGGGTACCTCACCGCAAAGCGTTTAGGAACCACAATGGGACGTTTTGGACGCTCTCACTCTTTTGTGACAAATCTGTCAAAATAAGGGATAAGGAAACACTTTTGCCACACGAGACGGCTTGTGGGTGCCAAAGAGGAAAACCACCTCTGCCGCAGCTTCAGCTACATCCTCCATTTTTAAAGTTTTACATACAGATACAATCAGTGCGTCCACCAGCACCTTCTCGTGCGCAGCAACAGGTGTGGAGGAATCATCCTCACTATCCGATTGTTCAGGGAGTGTGGCCGCAGGCCCCGCAGGGTGGGTCTGTCCAGGGCAGCGACATCAGATTCAGGATCTGAGGAGACCGATGAGGCAGGGGAAGGCGAGGGCACTTATTGCTAGCCCGCTGCCCAAAAGCTACCTCCACCCGGGACCCAAAGGATTTCGGTACTGCTATCAGTGCCGTCAGTGCATCGATGAATGTTTGGGACCCCAAGGGACCTGCAGCCTTTGAGAGGGGGTCAGGTGGGGGAAACGTGCTCCAGAGACTTTGGTAAAGAGGGGGACTCCCAAAAAAAGTGTCTAGCACTGCAAAAGGACACCCCTACCATGCTGGCAGCACCAACAGATCATCAGCAAACAGAGCACCCCACAATCCTGCAGCAGAGGGAGGGACCCCACCAGACTCACCACCCCATCAGAGAAGCACCAGCTACACCAGGTATAGCACTTGCTTCATGTGCAGCGTCCAAGGGAAAGAAAGACCCAGGAGTCAGAACAAGGGGAAAAGGAGGAGCTCCCCCAGCCAAGATCGCCACCCAGAGGCTCCTCTGTAATGGCTCTGCAGAATAACAAATGGCCGGACTACACCAACATGGCCGTCAGCCATTGAAACAAACAGGCTACAACAAAATGGCCACCACACGTGAATCCACTAGGCTTCCCAGGAGGGATCCCGGGAGCCCAGGCTGCAACCTGATGGATGGGGAGAACCGGGCACAAGGCCACTACAGCAGGTTGAGTTCCCCCCCCCCAGCCGATAGCCGGTTAATATTGAACCCTATGCATTAAGACTGAGATGCCATTAAAGTTAATGTGCGTGTAAAGGCCGGCGTCCCAATACTTTTGGTAATATAGTGTGTGTGTGTATGTGTATGTGTTTGTGTGTATATATATATATATATATATATATATATATATACACAGTCAGGTCCATAAATATTGGGACATCGACCACAATTCTAATCTTTTTGGCTCGATAATGGATTTGAAATGAAACAAACAAGATGTGCTTTAACTGCAGACTTTCAGCTTTAATTTAAGGGTATTTACATCCAAATCAGGTGAAAGGTGTAGGAATTACAACAGTTTGTATATGTGCCTCCCACTTTTTAAGGGACCAAAAGTAATAGGACGATTGGCTGCTCAGCTATTCCATGGCCAGGTGTGTGTTATTCCCTCATTATCCCATTTACAAGGAGCAGATAAAAGGTTCAGAGTTAATTTAAAGTGTGCTATTTGCATTTGGAATCTGTTGCTGTAAACTCTCAATATGAGATCCAAAGAGCTGTCACTATCAGTGAAGCAAGCCATCATTAGGCTAAAAAAACAAAACAAACCCATCAGAGAGATGGCAAAAACATTAGGTGTGGCCAAATCAACTGTTTGGAAAATCCTTAAAAAGAAAGAATGCACCGGTGAGCTGATCAACACCAAAAGACCCTTGAGACCACGAAAAACACCCTTCGCAACAGTTGGCCAGATCAAGAACACTCTCCAGGAGGTAGGTGTATGTGTGTCAAAGTCAACAATCAAGAGAAGACTTCACCAGAGTGAATACAGAGGGTTCACCACAAGATGTAATCCATTGGTGAGCCTCAAAAACAGGAAGGCCAGATCAGAGTTTGCCAAACAACATCTAAAAAAGCCTTCACAATTTTGGAACATCCTATGGACAGATGAGACCAAGATCAACTTGTACCAGAGTGATGGGAAGAGAAGAGTATGGAGAAGGAAAGGAACTGTTCATGATTCAAAGCATACCACCTCATCAGTGAAGCATAGTGGTGGTAGTGTCATGGTGTGGGCATGTATGGCTGCCAATGGAACTGGTTCTCTTGTATTTATTGATGATGTGCCTGATGACAAAAGCAGCAGGATGAATTCTGAAGTGTTCTGGGCAATATTATCTGCTCATATTCAGCCAAATGCTTCAAACTCATTGGACGGCGCTTCACAGTACAGATGGACAATGACCCGAAGCATACTGCAAAAGCAAGCAAAGAGTTTTTTAAGGGAATTAAGTGGAATGTTATGCAATGGCCAAGTCAATTACCTGACCTGGATCCAATTGAGCATGCATTTCACTTGCTGAAGACAAAACTGAAGGGAAAATGCCCCAAGAACAAGCAGGAACTGAAGACAGTTGCAGTAGAGGCCTGGCAGAGCATCACCAGGGATGAAATCCAGCGTCTGGTGATGTCTATGTGTTCCAGACTTCAAGCTGTAATTGACTGCAAAGAACCAAGCGTTAAAAAGTGAAAGTTTGATTTATGATTGTTAATCTGTCCCATTACTTTTGGTCCCTTAAAAAGTGGGAGGCACATATACAAAATGTTGTAATTCTTACACTGTTCACCTGATTTGCATGTAAGTACCCTCAAATTAAAGCTGAAAGTCTGCAGTTAAAGCACATATTATTTGTTTCATTTCAAACCCATTGTGGTGGTGTATAGAGCCAAAAAGATTAGAATTGTGTCGATGTCCCAATATTTATGGACCGGACTGTATACAGTATATATATATATATATATATATATATATTATACACACACACACACACACACACACACACACACACACACACACACACACACACACATATATACATAAATACCAGTTCTTGGATAATTCTGCTAGTAAGGCTCCATTCACACTTGTGTGATTCCAAAGTCAGGCGACTTTGGAGTGCAACTTTGACACAACTTTGGATGGATATGACTTGAATACAACTTTGGCTTTGACCACTGATAATGGACAACTGTTGCACACCTGTGGCATGTAAAACATTCAGGTCTGACTTTCATGCGACTTTTGAGGTTTAACATTGAAGCCTATGGCCCTCATGTTGCATGAAAGTCGGACCAAAGTAGTGCATGAACTACTTTAAAGTTGCTGCGCTTTTAAGTTGCATAGATATCAACGTACTCATTGGAAAACACGGGGTGTGACTTATAATGCGACTTTGATGTTCAAAGTCACATGACAAGTCACACAAGTATGAATGGAGCCTTTCACACTTCTTGTCCTAGGATGACAATGTTCCCTTGCTGTGCTGTATTCTTGCAGCATTGTCACCCCATGTGGCTTCCTCCTGCTTTGGACCACAAAAACACCTCCTCTCCTCCATGGGCGTAGTGTTCTGTAGTCCAAATAAAAAAATAAACTTCCTGCCATCACTGCAGTGGCGTAGCGTGGGTTATCAGCACCCGGGGCAAGGCAAGTAATCTGCGCCCCCCCCTAACCCGCGGGATTTTAGCACTCGAGCCTCTTCCACTAGATTAGTTAATCTTAGTTGCCTCGGACCCGCTTCCTGATTGGCCAGGAGGAGGATCCTTGTAACAATAGCAAATTTTCATTTGCTATTGTCACACAATGGGTGGGCTCGGGGAGCACTGCTCTGCGCCCCGGGTCCACCCTTTTTTGAAGCCTATTAGAGCCTCTGGCTCTAATCAGGTGATAAAAAAAAACCCACTCTGTGACAGCGCCAGGCTGCTGACACACTCACTGCTAAACTGACTGAGCAGTGAGGAGAGGCGGCATAGCGGGGCTTGGCTTGCAACGCCACCCCACCCTACACCAATGGACAGGTGAGGCATAGTCCAGCCCCGCCCTGACCCACCATTTTCAGCCATAGGGCGGCCGCGCTGGACATCTCCCAACCTAAAGATGGAGGCAGCTGCAGACAGTGTGTGAACTGTGTATGTCAGAGTCAGACAGACAGAGTGAAACTGCGGATGCGCCCCCCCCAGATGTTGCGCCCGGTGCGGCCGCCCCCCCCTGCACCCCCCACGCTACGCCACTGCATCACTGTTTCAGTAAGACTTCAGAGTGCACAGGCTAGCTCTGGCAGGATCAACAGGTATTTTTTGTACTTTACACCAGACCAAAAAAAGGCAATAAAACAGAAATTAGGCTCCGTTCACATGTCAGCGTATGGATCGCGGGCAGAACCGCCGCGGTTCCGCCCACGATCCGGAGATTATTGCAAATCGCGGGACGCCTGTGCGTTGCCCGTTGATTTGCAATAGCCCCCCAAACGCTGAGCGATGTTGCCGCGATTTCCGCCTGCCGAAGTAGCAATAGTGCAGTATTTTAATAAAGAATCCCCCATGGAATTTAATGAAAAAAAAAAAAAAAAGTCATTTGACAAATAAAACGCTTACATAGGTATTGGTTTCAAGGCTCTGGAAGACTAAGGGATTGGTCACATGATTGCATGTGACATGTAGATTGCTTCCGAAGCCCTGCTTGCCCTTTTTTGGCCCTTGAGGCATTCTTTCTCCAACTGACACCATTTATGGGGCAGATTTTCTCCCACTGATACCAACAATGGGGCACTATTCCTCCAACTGACACCAATTTAGGGTTAATCTTTGACTAAATCTTTTAATTAGCATATGGCTAATTTCAGAAAGATAGTGTACAAACAAGAAAATTATCACCTCACAGGTCGCCGTAGGTCGCCTTCCATAGGGAAGCTGTGGACCCGTTCTAATAGGAGCGACACAAGTCGCTCCGACTTAGAAAAAGGGTCCGGAGGTTCTTTGGGGCGACCCGGAGCGACCGTCATAGACTTCAATGTTATGAAGTCCGTGCCGGCCGCTCCGAAGTCGCGAGGCGAGCAGCGGGCCGCGACCTCGGAGGTCACCCCGGGAAGTAGCACCGCTGCTATATGAACGGGGGCTTATGAAATTGTTTATACTTTGTTAATTTATATCACGTATGTCTATTGAGGACACAACCCTAAAATGTGTTTGCTCTCCTTAAATTATCAAACAACATTTTAGTTTTATAAATGTCATCACGGCTTTGCCCTAGAGCCTGGGTGCTCAATAGGCAGACTCCGGGCCGCGTCCGGACCCACACACGCTTAAATCTGGACCACCGAAGCAGTCTCCTACCTTCTATCATCAGCGGGGGGCAGAATGGAGAGGATCGGAGTGGCTGTGTCTTACACTGGCAGCGCCGCATGATTACAAAAAGCCAAGTTCTTCTGCTTACCCGGCAGAGAGGCTGTCATACGAAGTCCCGCCTCCTGGACCGGTCAAGGAGGCGGGAATTTGTATGACAGCCTCTCCGCCGGGTAAGCAGAAGAACTTGGCTTTTTGTAATCATGCGGCGCTGCCAGCGTAAGCCACAGCCACTCCGATCCTCTCCATTCTGCCCCCCCCCCCCGATGATGACTTGGCTTTTTGTAATCATGCGGCGCTGTAATCCCCAATGGTCACTCTGCATTAATGGGGGCACGCACACTGGTCACTCTGCATTAATTGGGGCACGCACACTGGTCACTCTGCATTAATGGGGGCACGTACACTGGTCACTCTGCATTAATGGGGGCACACACACTGATCACTCTGCATTAATAGGGGCACGCACACTGGTCACTCTGCATTAATGGGGGCACGCACACTGGTCACTCTGCATTAATTGGGGCAGACTAGTCACTCTGCATTAATGGGGGCACGCACACTGGTCACACTGCATTAATGGGGGCACGCACACTGATCACTCTGCATTCATAGGGGCACGCACACTGGTCACTCTGTATTAATGGGGGCACACTGGTCATTCTACATTAAAGGGGGCACGCACACTGGTCACTCTGCATTAATGGGGGCACACTGGTCACTCTGCATTAATGGGGGCACGCACACTGGTCACTCTGCATTAATGGGGGCACACACACTGGTCACTCTGCATTAATGGGGGCACACACACTGGTCACTCTGCATTAATGGGGGCACACTGGTCACTCTGCATTAATGGGGGCACACTGGTCACTCTGCATTGGATGGGGGCATGTTTTGGGGAATGCCTTTTTTTGTTGTTGGCGTTCTGTATTTGGAATTTGACGGTCACTTTTCCGGACCTCGGACTGAATGGAAAATTGGTAAGTGGACCTTTCAAGTTTACATTTGAGTACCCCTGCCCTAGAGCATTCTTTTGGACACAGGCAGTGCCCCTTCTGCCCTAGAAAGCAGTACTTGCATTTCTTTTGCTTCTTGTTATGTAGACATACGTGGAGTGTTGCGATAGCTCTAAATTGCCAAACAAGTCTATCTCTTTCCTGCTATGTCTACTTGATATAGAGTGTAGTCAGCACCCTCAAGTGACTCACTTTTTCTCAATCTTGGTAAGTCTTTGCCATGCAACAAACTGTGGTTATCAAGCGTCATAACAAAGGATATGCAAATAGTGGCTCTGGGCTAAGGAAGCAGGAAAAGCATAACAGTTCTTAAAGACCATTTCCAGTAAAAGTTTTTTTTTTTTTTTTTTTTAAGTAAAGAAAAAAACATTTTTTTAAAGTTAACATCACCACTGCTCCTGGTAGTGACAGCTGGTGGATCGGCACAGCAGTAGATCGGTCGCCTCTTTCTGATGCCAGCATGTGAAGCACTAATGTGGAGACCTAAAGAGTCTAGAGCAAAGGTCCTCAATATGCGTCCCAGGGACCAGACGCGGGCCTTTGCTTGCCCTTATTTGGCCCTTGAGGCATTCTTCCTCCAACTGACACCATTTATGGGGCAAATTTTCTCCCACTGATACCAACAATGGGGCACTATTCCTCCAATTTTGGGTTACCATTCTTTCCACTGACACCATTGATGGGGCCTCCTTCCTCCCACCGATATCATCAATGGGGGACTTAACCTCACATTTAAACCAATGATGAGGCATTGTTTACTCCAACTGATGCCAGGACATTTTCTACTCCATTGGCCACAGTCTGACCCCACTGGCTCTTTCCTTAGAAAGTTTGGAGACCCCCGGTCTAGAGGTAGTCTAGCTTAGACTTTTTTTTTATTTTTATTAAACTAACCAAGCAAATACAGTAAAACCTTGGATTGAGAGTGTTTTGCAGGACAGTCAACATTTTTCTTTATAAATTTTGACTGGATAAACAAGCAATGTCTTGATATACAAGTAGCATCATGTCACAACTGGGTAAAAAGAGAAGAGAGGCGCCTCCAAGTGTAGCATTATGGTTACATTTAATAAGGTATAACATTTAGCAACTCACATGGTTGATGATTAAAACAGGCACATCCAAGTATGCAGGCATCTAGAATAAAGCTGTCCAAATAGCCATTGACATCATCCTTTCCACACTGCGCTCCACGAGCACTTAATGCCTTGCTTTCAGATTGCTCTACTGCAAGGTAGTCTTCCCAGTCAAGTCTGTCTGCAGACTGACAGCGGTGAGGATGATCTATATGGACAGCTTTACCCCGGGTGCCTGCATACTTAGATGTGCCTCTTTTAATCATCAACCATGTGAGTTGCTAATAGTTGAACCTTCATTAAAAGTATCCATAGTGCTACACTTAGAGGCGCCTCTCTTCTTTTTTTTTTTTATACACTGTAGGCTAGATTTTGCTTCTAATCCCCTTGTTGAGGCTGCCATTTGTAGATGGAGATTTTATGGTTACTCAACCTATCACATTGCTAATCTGTTTATATGGACTATAAACTGAAGGACTTCTGAACGAATCATCTGAGTTTCCATTATTTCTTAGGGGGAAATTTACTTGGATATAAGAGTGCTTTGGATTACAAGCATGTTTCCGGAACCAATTATGTTCGCAATCCAAGGTTTTACTGTAGTTGTACGGGGTGGCGGAGGCAATGAGGAGGGGAAGTTAATGCCCGGAGTTTCACTTTAGGATTGCGCTGCTGTCCTTAAAGATTTCCTTTGATGAATGATATTCAAAATCTAGTTGCTATGGGTAACATCACATTTCTCTTTACAATATTGTGCCTGCATGAAGTTCAGTGATATTTCCCAGAATTATAAAAAAAAAAGACTCTTGCTCAGACTACACATTTTAAAGAAACCAATTTAATATGTGGTTAGTGTACAATATAATTCAATCAAAAGTGCAATCTTTTGGGGGTGGGTGAAGACAGGACCGCTGTTAGAAATCACGGGGGCCCTGTACAACCTAGCTGACATTGAATCAAGTGAACAGTTAATCAAGCCTAACAGGTGACTCCAGCTGCATGAACAAACCACTCATCAATGAGCCCTTAATTATGTTTTTTTAATTGTTTTTTACAATTTTTCGTTTAATTTTTTGGACAGCCCTGTGGAGGTTGGTGAAATGTCAAGGGTCTAAATAGACACCCAATATCTCACTTTTGAGACAAAGATTGAGGACACAGATTCCTTAATCCCTTCTCTGCAGCGTACCTCCAGAGTGAATGAACAGGAAGAGTTCAATACAGAGGCCCCCTGTTCATTCATAAACTGAAGCATTTTTTAACGCAGGGAGAGCCTCAGGGCGATTGGCTTCAGTAACTGTGCCCACTCCTTGCCCTGGGCCCTTCTGTTGAACTTATGGGGCCTGGGCCCTGTACAGGAGGGGAAAGTGCTATCCCCTTACCAGCAGCCTGGGGTGAAGATATAACCTCTGTCTCTGTGCCATAGATTCTACTTTAGTTGAGAGGGAACCTTTTGTGCACCTCTGGCCAGTTTGTGTGCTGCATCTTGTAAACCATAATCAGGCAGACTGAATGCCTGGAGCAAATATTTAGTAATCTGGCTTTGCATAATGCAATTTGAAGCTAAATTTGAAAAATGTATCCTCTCTTCACTGCTCATCAGTTACAATTATGTGTCCCCCCCCCCCCCCCTACTGTGTATAAATGACCTGTCATAGAAGAAATATACTAGGAGACTACAAGTACGTTAACAACCCTCCTAATTCAGAGTTCAGGCATTTCCAGTGAAGGGTACTAATAATGCTATAGGATACAAAGACATTTTGGACAATTGTGAACTTCCAACCTTGTAGAAACAGTTTCGGGAATGCTAGTTTTCTATTCTAGTATGATTGTGCCCTTGTGCACAAAGGCCCCTTCCACACCGACACCGCCAGGAGTCCACCTGCTCAGTGGTAAATTTGTCTGCTGAGCAGACAGATGACAGGTCTGTGTTTGCTCAGTTTAAGCAGAGCGGACACAGACACAATCTGCGCTTCTCTATGGGCGGTCGGATGTAACCAGACTGCTTATCCGTTTACATCCAACTGCCATCCGATCTGCTGGACGGATGGGGAACAGATCCCCCAACCATCTGTCTTTAACGAATCAGATCAGACTGGATTTTCGTGGGTGTAAATGGACACATGTCCGTTTACATCCGCCGCTCCATAGAGGAGAATGGAGGGTCCAATCGGGTCTGCCTGAAAAACGGACAGGCAGACCCGATTGTTCTGCTCGTGTGAATGGGGCCAAAGCCAGCTCCATAAAGTGTTTGTGAGATACTAAAGTGGCCTGCACACAGCCTTGACCTCAACTCTATTGGAATGAATTAAAATGCAGGTCGTAATGGGCCATACACACTATAAGATTTTCTGAAGACTTTTTCCTTTAGATGTACCAAAACCATATAATATGAGGTCAAACCTAAACACTTTCAATTTGTATGCAATCTGGCAGGCCCCTGCACTACATAGAAAAGGTAAATCTGAAGGAAATCTACCAACAAAAGTTGGATAGTGTGTATCCAGCTTAAGACAGTTCTTTTCCTCCAACATCAGCACTTGACCTTACAAACGCTCTTTTGGCTGAATTCCCACAGGCATGTTCCAAAATATTTTGGAAAACCTTCCCAGATAAAAGAAGGTTAATCGCCCATGGTTCTGAAATGGGATGTTCAACAAGCTCATATAGGTGTGATAAGTCCGGTGTCCTAAACTTTTTGGCCATATAGTGCTTATAGGCTACCACTGCTGACCTCTCCTTTTTAAAATAATTGCTTATAAAAAAATTCCTTTTATGCAGATACATTGGCTTTAATACTTTGAGACACTGACTCAAACCAGTATAGTGATAAAGAAATCTAACCTTTCTCTATTTGTTTCATTGCCCACAATAATGTGACTCATATTTGTAGAAACCAAAGAGCCCACATATTTCTCCCATGACAGGTTGAGAGCAGGATGAGCATAGATACAAATTATTTTGGGTTGTGTAGCAAAGGAATCATCTAAATTGCATCTCTAGTGCAGACATTAATAAAAATAGTAAAAGGTTCTATTCAAAGCTCTAAATAAACCTCTTTAGGCCAGAATTCTTCTTAGTCGGTCCACTCAGAGCTTTTATTGTTTTAATGTGTTTGTAGAACATGCAGAAGACATGAGCATCCTTGACAATAGTGGAGAGCCTAAAAAAACAAAAACAAAAAAAAAACCAGGAAGCGTTTGATTTTAGTTTAACCTCCCTGGCGGTATGATTATGTCAGGAATTACATACCAAAAGCGGTACAATTCTTTTCATGGAAATTTGGCGTTATGTATTATAGGCCTACAATTCTTAGTAATTACTGACTTAAACCTGACCAAAACAAGAGTCTAGTAGACATCCCAGATGTGATAAATTTGAAACACAAACGCATGAATTATAATCTAATCAATAATATTATTTTATTATTTAATATATAATATATATATTATTGATTAGATTATAATTCATGCATTATATATTATATATAGATATATGTGTGTGTGTGCATATATATATATATATATATATATATATATATATATATATATATATATATATATATACATACACATATATATATACATACACACACACATTATATATATATATATATATATATATATATATATATATATATATGCGCGCATATTTATATATATATGCATGCATATATATATATACATATATACACATACATACACATATATATATATATATATATATATATATATATATATATATATATATATATATATATATATATATATATATATGCATTTTTTTTTTGAATTTCCCTCCCTAGTTCCGCTCCCATGCAGCATTGCTGCTGCAGGGAACGGAACTAGGAAGTGATCAGAGCGACGGAGGGACGGAGGAGCGGTGGGACTCTCGGCTGGCGGTCACAGCAATGAGAGATTATCGCTGGATCGCCAGGATAAGGTAAGAGACACCGCTGCGCTCTCTGCAATCCACCCCGAGCGTGACTCGGGGTTACCGCTCCTGATATGAAAAACCAACCCCGAGTCACGCTCGGGATTACCGCTAAGGAGGTTAAGAGGACCAGATCCGGGAAGCATTTGCAAACCAAATAAAAAGCTTGGAGTAGTTTTCTTATAAACCCAAAAGCACTCTCCAGCAGCAGTCTGGGAGTGGTAATCCAGATACTAACTTTCCATTTGTAGCTTTAACTAAAGCCCCGTACACACGATAAGAAAATCTGTAGGGAAATTCGTCCGACGACCGATCTGCCGATTTTCGGATTGTTAGTATGGTGCTTTCGACAGCCAAATCCGACTTTTCGGCTGACAAAATCCTGGTATGCAGGCTATAAAATTTTTGTCGTCCGTAATACAACGTCCGATTTTCGTCTCATAGTACAGATTTCGACGTAAAAAAAACTTAAGAGCAAGACTAGGCATGCTCAGAGACGAAAGAACACATACATAGCAATCCAACACATGACGTCACTTCTGAAGTAGAATTCTGTCGTACTGGAAAATTCGTATGAAAATAACCGCTTCACTTTCCACATCAGACTAGTATGCCACAAAAAACGGACGACAGATCGTTCGATAATCTGATCGTCTGTATGGGGCTTAAGAATTAGCATGCTCATGCACAGTGGAAGCTTGCTTAAAGCTACAGCCAGCAGACGTGCAAGGATCTGTATTCAACACTGCCAGATTATTGTTAAAGAGTGCTTTAGGCCCTTTTCTCACTTGTTGCCACGATTTTGACTGAACTTGAAGCAATGCCTAGGTCTATGGACCTCAAAACGCATTAAAATCGGCCCAAAGTAGTGCAGGGAGTACTTTTAAGCCACACAGATATGAATGGTACTCATTGGAAATCATGGAGTACAACTTGTCATGGGACTTTGCAGTCCCAAATCGCAGGACAAGTCGCACAAGTGTGAAAGGGGCCTTAGTGAGGCTTCATAAATTGCTAGAATATGCCAATTGCTCGTATACTTGCTAAATCTAATGCTTTTTAGATGTTTGTGTACTGTATAATATATGAATAAACAATGTCCATGTTTAGAATTTCAATATTTTTTGGAGGGGATGGGAATACTTATGGGATGCACCGAAGATGCTTTGAATGTTTCTTGTTGTAAAGGAGTATGCACCCTCACCACTGGTTGACAAAGATGTTAGATAACCACCTCTGAATTATGTGATCACATTGGACAATGATTCTTCGTGCACTGGGCAGCCCTCTACAGCCCTTAACAATTATTCCTGGGAAAATAAAAAAAAGTTAGAAACTCTTTTCCCCGGTTTCCCCATTCTGATATATTTGTGTGCAACTCAATACTCCTGTTTAGGAGAGAAGCCAGTACAGGAGACACTTTGAGATGATCAGGTCATGCATTGATGTCCCAGCCTCCTTTAATATCTAATGCCTCGTACACACGTACCGATCATCGGCCGACCGATCGGCCGTCTTTTGTCCAGGGCTGTCCTGTCCACTGAATTTTGTCGGCCAACAACAGCCGACTGCAGAAGTGATGTCATGTGATGGTTAACTTTCCGTGTCTTTTTTCTTCTCTGAGCATGCCCAGTCTTGCAAATCTGCTGATTGTCGGCCGAATTCTGTACTGACTGGCGAACAATCGGCCGTTCTGGCGTTGGCCAACGAAAATTTTAATGCCTGCATAACAGATTCTTTTCGGCCGAAAGTGCGCTGTCGGCTGTCGGAAGCATCATACTAACAAGCCTACAAAAGGCCGATCGGTCGTCGGCCGAATATTTACGGCCGACAATCGGTACGTGTGTACGAGGCATAAGGGCAACTAAGAGGCTGTTCATCCAAGATTTAGATTTCTTCTTTGGAGTTTAAATATTTACTTTTTAATGCACAAATCAACTTGACCTCTGATAATGCATCTAGGTAAAACTTAAGGCCCCTTTCACATGGAGCGGACCGTATTGGGATCCGCTCCGACCCTTTTTTTTTTCACGGACACAGATTACATTTGTGTCATCCGGTCCGTATGTCCACATATCATCCCATCCGTTTGCGGGTGATATACGGACATAATGCATGTCTATGGGATTGCGGATGTCAGCGGATGACACCGTTGACATCCGATTTTGCGTCCTTTACGGATTCTGTTCCGTTCCAAAAAACGGAACAGAACTGAAAGGACGCAAATCAGATGTCAGCGGATGGTCATCCGCAATCCCATTGACATGCATTATGTCCGTATATCACCCGCAAACGGATGGGGTGATATACGGACATACGGAACGCCCGTGTGAAAGAGGCCTAAAGCAGAGTTCCACCTAAAAGTGGAACTTCTGCTTTAAGTACTCCTTACCCCCTAAAATGCCACATTTGGCATGTCATTTTTTTTTTTATTTTCGGTGGGGGAGGGAGTACCTAGTTGGGACAGGCACCAGCTCTTACTTCCTAGCTGGGCCGAGTGGAAGTTCCCCTCTCCCTCCCTGCAATCTATTGGGACATGTCAGAGGTCACAGAAGATTGCCCGGCTATTCAGGCTGTGCAGCGTGATTGGCACATGCGCAGTGTGTACCTGGCTGGGAGTCCGCAAGCTGTCACAGCTGAGTGCCCACATTAGTGATGCCAGCGGCCCCGAGAGGAGAGGAAGAGGAGCAAGGCTTCAGGCGGTCGCATCGCTGGATCATGGGACAGGTGAGTGTTTATTAAAAGTCAGCAGCTACACCTTTTTGTCTTTTAATAAACACAGAAGGGGCTGGAACTCTGCTTTAACCTTGCAGTGGCATTTGTCTGTGCTTCCACCTAAATTGTGTATTCCTGAAAGAGATGGATGCTGGTGGGCAGGCCCAGACTGGACAAAGGTCGCACGGGCATTTGCCTAGTGGACCGGGGCCACATGTCCTAACAGGGCAGAAACTAGGGGGGATAGGTGCCCCGGGCATCCCATCAGGGGAACGACACCACTGAGAAGAGTGGTGACAGGGTTGGGAAAAGGGGTGGGCAGAGGGGAAATTTGAGGATTTGTGCGAGGAGGGGGACATTTTTTTTGGGGGGGGGGGGGGTAGAAAAGGTAATTAGGAAGGGGGGGGGATGTTTGTGCTAAGATCGCAATTTTTTTTTTTTTGGGGGGGGGGGCAAAGATTTGAGCCAGGAAGGGGGATTTCAGCAGGGGGGTGGATTTGTATTGGGAGGAGTTTGGCATGTTCGCCTCCCTAGATGCCCTTGTCCCAGCACTGGACAGTGGCATCATTACTCCTTTTTAGCCTATCACTGTTAGCAGGACCGAAATGGGGGGGGGGGGGGAGGGAGGGGGCAGGATGTATTCAATTACATTTGTGGAGACGTGCTTGAACGCACTGCACTGGCTTAGCACTGCATACTGTTTGTCTAGAGGATCACCATCACACCAGGCGGCCGAGTGTGGGGTCGGGGTAATAGGCACATCCCCACCCCGCCCACTTCCCGGGCTTTGCTGTTACCAGAGAAGATATGGGCACAGCTCTGCCCCATCTGGCCCAACTACAATCCTGATGCCAAGAGGCAGTGCACGATCGGGTGTGTGCAGAGGATGCTTGGACCAGACAGTTGAGAGCAGTGGACCGGTTCTATACCAATGAACGAATTATATATTGGAGACCTTACCCTGTACCAGGGATCTATTTTTATTCTGGAGACCATGTTATAAAGATAGATCCAAGATGCAGGTGTGCTGTGTTTATCCTCTGGGAAGAGTGTGACCCCCAATCCAGAAATATACAATGTAACACTGTGACAGGACACATTACATGGTGTCATATGGGGGTTCCAGTGGTCTAGGGGGGGTTGAAAATATTGGTATGGTGGTCTCCAATAATGATGTGGTAGGGTATAATCTAGATGTAGGGGTCATCTGGTGTAGTTGGTGGCCTGTAGTATTGGTGGGCTATTGTATTGGTGTAGTAGCCATGCAGTGCATGGTGAAGTATTGATAATCCATAGTACTGGTGTAGTTGTCTGTCATTTTGATGTGGCGCAGTGTAGTAGACATGGGCTATTCAGTCTAAAATGCCCAGGCCTATTTTTAGTCCTGGTCTGGGCCTGCTGGTGGCCGAATCAGTTGCTGGCTTTCTAGAACGGGAGTACAGCAGTAGAAGAGCATCCAACTCCATCTACCCCAGTTTGAGGCTGGGTTCACACATGCTGCATCCACAGCATGGGATCCGGTGCGTCCCTGTTCACAATTCAGGTGCAAATTTCTGCTTAAATTTGCCGCTAATTCGGAGCCAAAGATGCACAAGGACACTTCCCAAATGTGGACCGCGGCCACCCTGGAGGTGCGTGAACTGGCTCCATTGAGAGCTGATCGCTCTTCCCTATCATAAGCATTGGATGCGGAGAAAACCCCGCATCCAATCGCTTAAGTGTGAACCGAGCCTGAAGAAGCAGGACTCAATCTTTCTGCTACATCCTTTATAATGTAAAATAAAGTTTTTAACATGAGGCCTCTTTAACCATAGTACATGGGCAAACTTGTAGAGGAAAGGTCTTTACAAACTCCAGAAAGAAAGCCAATAGTGAATATTGATGATTTCGAACAAAATGTGAAATTTCAGTTTTAGATGGACATTCTCAGAAGTTAGCACACTTAATAACGCACAGACTTTTATGCTACTGAGATTACTGAGCTTAAAGCCCAGTTCCAGCCAAACCTTTTGATTTGATAGCTTGGGGAAGGGTTGGGACCATTAACAATTTTTTGCTATGTCCCATTTGGGAAATTTCACCACACTTCCTGTTTATTTGAATAATATCAGAACAAGACAGAAGGAAAAAAAACAAAACCTGAAGAGGTAGTAAAGACACCAATCAAAATCTGGCAGGTTCTCGCCAACTCTTCCTCACGTTATCCCAAATGAAAAAAAATTCTGGAGGTGGGCTTTACTATACTATAGCCATTACAAGTAAGTAGGTCTCACCCATCCGATTAGAATTTTTATTTGTAACATGTAGATACCAGCAGCAGGTTGGACTCCGAGATAGCAGGACCTGAGCACAGAATGCCAGCATGGAAGGCTCACTGCTGAAGTCCCAAAAAGAGACTTTAGAAAACCACAGATGGTAAAACCAACAAATCTTTAATCAAAACAGAAGTGGTACTTCCCAGCTAATTTGTATCTAAGCCTTGGCTGATAAACTGACCATGCTCTAACAAAGGTTTCCCACTATAAAGAACAAACGATTCTCTTCTGCACCTGGGGGTGGGAAAAAAAAAAATGCATAAAAGTTGCCTGCGCTCTTCAATTTGTGAAACTCAAGAACAGAATTCAGGTAGGAAACGTGCATGAGCTGCACAGAAGTTATAAAAAATAGATATATTCCTCATTTACAGTCACAAACAGAGAGAAAGGCATCTCTGAGGCTAGTGCAGCACAGAAAGGTATTTGTCCATAAGAAGTCCTAACCAAAGCCCCTCTGAAATTTTATCGGTATACATAGAGGCAAGTCCATCGATGCATCAGTCCATCGATCTGCAGCGTCCTCCACATCATTTAGGTTCACTCCGTGGTTTGTGCCATCTACATTTTATTTTCTTCTTCTATATCTTATATAAAGGCTCAAGTGCATGTTTCAGCATTAAAACAAGATCAGTAATAGCCTTCTTTTCGGTTTCTTGTATCCAGTTTTTCGACAGCTTCATCTTGCACTAGTTCCAAGTCATCACCGTTCTCCGGTTCACCACCCCGCTCATCCTGCCAGTAAGAGACAATCAGAAATTTGGGACAAAAGTTATAGTCACAGGTTTACACTACATTTAAACAAGAACAATCTTAAAAAAGTTTCACTTGTGTACTTTTTGACAATCAATTGCATTGCAGTACTCGTGTTAACAAGGATAATGCTGATAGAAAGTGAAAGCAGAATGACAGAGATATGAGCTCATCAGTCTACTTTTCCTTTCAGCCCCTGCTAACACTAATTTGACTTGTCATGCGATTTGATAGTTTTACTCTCACCCTACTCTCCGCACTGGAAGGGGTCAAATTGATGCAACTCCGTGAGAGTCGCACTAGTTTTGAAAGTAGTTCCATGACTACTTTTGCAAGTGAAGGTGCAGCTTGCATAGACATCTGTGCATGAAGTCGCATAAATGTCTTCAAAAGTCACACAGACATGCAAAATCATGCAGCTTCAAGTGAAGTCTCAAAGTCGGATACAGTGTGACTGAAGACTTACGGTCCAGAAAACAAGTTGGGAGGAAGGAAAAAGCCTCTAATGCCTCGTACACACGCACAGATTGTTGGCCGTAAATTGTCAGCCAACATCTGATCGGCCGATTGTAGGCTTGTTAGTATGATGCTTCCGACAACCAACTGCAACTTTTCGGCCGAAAAAAATCTTGTGTGCATGCTATAAAATTTGTTGGCCAACAACAGAACGGCCGATTGTTCCTCAGTCAGTACAGATTTCGGCAGACAAAAATCAGATGAGCAAGACTGGGCATGCTCAGAGAAGAAAAAACACACGGAAAGTCAACCAGCACATGGCATCACTTCTGAAGTTGGTTTTTGTTGGCCAACAAAAGTCCAGTGCAAGTCTAGAGCACATTTCAACTAACAAACAAACAAACAACACTGGACAAAAGACGGCCGATCGGTCGGCCAACAATCTGTGCGTGTGTACGAGGCTTAAGGGTTACTTAACTGCAGCAGAGAAAAATCAGGTCTTCAGCTGTCTGGCAAAGCCATTTATATCTCAGGACAGGATAGTCAAAGATACAAATCCTTTGGCAAGCAAAATAGATCCCTTGTATGTATTTCTTCTATGTATTTAGGAGTTTGCCTACATTTTAGCTTTCAGGACTGTAACCTTCACTCCATTCACCAGTTATGCATTTATTACATAGAATATTCTTTAGCTTTGTTGGTTCTTTTCCAATGCAGAAAATATCAACAGATCAGCTATAACAATCTGATCACTAACAGGTAAAGTGAATAACATTGATTATGCTCTCCATGTGTTGAGAGCAGAAAAAAAAAAAAATTATTAAGCGTAAAGATTTGAGCGACTTTAACAAGGGTCAAATTGTAATGCCTGGACGACTGGGTCAGAGCATCTCCAAAATGTCACCTCTTGTGGGATGTTTCCAGCCTGCAGCAGTTAGGACCTACCAAAAATGGTCCCAAGGAAGGAAAATTGGCAACAGGGTCATGGGCGGCCAAGTTTCACTGACGCACATGGGGAGCAGAGGCTGGCTTGTGTAGTCTGATCTAATAGAAGAATTACTATAGCTCAAATTGCTGAAAGAGTTGAGGTTGGTGTCAGAACACACAGTGCATCACAGCTCGTTGTGTATAGAGCTGCGTAGTCGCAGACTGGTCAGGGTGCCCATTCTGACCCATTGTCTACAGGCAAAAGCAGACACCTACAAATGGGCATGTGAGCAACAGAACCACAGCGCAATGGAAGAAGGTGGCCTGGTCTGATAAACATGTTTTTTTTTTCTTTTACATTAGGAGGATGGCCAGGGGTGTGTGCATCCCTTACCGGGGGAAAATACAGGTGCATCTCAAAAAATTTAAATATCATTAAAAAGTTAATTTATTTCAGTAATTCAATTCAAAAAGTGAAACTTTATTAAAGATGGGTTACAGAGTGATCTATTTCAAGCATTGTTTTCTTTTAATGTTGATGATGACTAACAGCTAGTGAAAACCCAAAATTCAGTATTTTAGAAAATGTTATATTACATAAAAGACCAAAAAAACAAAAAAAAAAAAAAAAAAAAAAAAAAAAAAGCAAAAAAAACAAAAAAACATTTTTTTTAATACAGAAATGTTTGCTTACTGAAACGTATGACCATGTACAGTATAGTATGCACTTAATACTTGGTCAGGGCTCCTTTTGTATGAATTACTGCATCAATGTGGCATGGCATGGCATGGAGGCAATCAGCCTGTGGCACTGCTAAGGTATAGAAGCCCAGTTTGCATGGATAACAGGCTTCAGCTCATCTGCATTGTTGGGTCTGGTGTCTCTCATCTTCCTCTTGACAATAACCCACTGATTCTGTACGGGGTTTAGGTCAGGCGAGTTTTCTGGCCAAAAAGCACACTGATACCGTGATCATTAAACCAGGTATTGGTACTTTTGGCAGGTGCTAAGTCCTGCTGGAAAATGAAATCAGCATCTCCATAAAGCTGGTCAGCAGAGGGAAGCATGAAGTGCTCTAGAATTTCCTGGTAGAGGGCTGCACTGACTTTAGACTTGATAAAACACAGTGGACCAACACCAGAAGATGGCATGGCTCCTCAAATCATCACTGACTGTGGAAACTTCACACTGGACCTCATACAACTTGGATTCTGTGCTTCTTCACACTTCCTCCAGACTCTGGGACCTTGATTTCCAAATGAAATACAAAATGTTCCACAGTCAGAGAATCAGTGGGGTATTGTCAAGAGGAAGATGAAAGACACCAGACCCAACAATGCAGATGAGCTAAAGGCTGCCATCAAAGCAACCTGGGCTTCCCTAACACCTCAACAGTGCCACAGGCTGAGGGCCTCCATGCCATGCCGACTTGATGCAGTAAATCATGTAAAAGTAGCCCCGACCAAGTATTGAGTGCATACTATACTGTACATGGACATACTTTTCAGTAAGCCAACATTTCTGTATTAAAAATCCTTTTTATTTTATTGGTCTTACGTAATCTAAAATTTCTGAGATACTGAGTCTTGGGTTTTCACAAGCTGTAAGCCATAACCATCAAAATTAAAAGAAAGAAATGCTTGAAATGCATCACTCTGTGTATAACGCATCTATATAAAATATAGGAGTTTCACTTTTTGAATTGAATTACTGACATAAATGAACTTTTTGATGATATTTTCATTTTATGAGATGCACCTGTATGTACCAGGATGCACTATGGGGAAAAAGGCAAGCCAACAGAGGCAGTGTGATACTTTGTTAAGTCCATGCCATGATGGGTCAGGGCTGTTTTGGTGGCAAGAGGGACCTACTCAATATTAGTTGGATAGTCATAATGTTATGGCTAATCGGTGCATATCCTTATGGCCGTGGAGCAGAATGCTACCTCTTAAGACCAACTCTCTGCCTGCCTCCAAAGACGCCCAAAAAAATGCCCAATAAATGCCTGCAACAAAAACACCCAGGTGGAGCGGAGCCATATCCCTGTGCTACTAAAAATAAGAAAAATTATCTTTTTTTCTGGTTCTGGACATGCTACAGACCTGAAACTTCACAGGTACACTTTAGACCCCCCCAGACACTAAATCCAAAAAAAGTCATGCCTGCCTCCAAAGACGCCCAAAAAATGCCTGCAACAAAAACACCCAGGTGGAGCGGAGCCATATGCCTGTGCTACTAAAAATTATAAGAAAAAAATGGATTTTTGTAAAATCTTACCGTAAAATCCTTTTCTCTTAAGCTCATTGACAGACGTAGTCCTCGTTGATTCAACACAACTCGGGTTATGCTGCCCTCTACAGGAGTAGGACTAGACAGGAAAGAAAACATTCTGGCCACACCATAGGGGCAGTCCCAGAGGGTATATCCTCTCTCTCTCTGCTACAGCAAATCAGTTATGTCACAAAGCAGTGTTTAGAGAATTTAACCCAACCCAACTCAAAAACAGAGGGGCGGGTACTACGTCTGTCAATGAGCTTAAGAGAAAACGATTTTACGGTAAGATTTTACAAAAATCCATTTTTCTCTGTCGCTCATTGACAGACATAGTCCTCGCTGATTCAACACAACTCGGGACGTCCCAAAGCAGTACCACAAATGAGGGGTGGGAAAATGGAAATCAAATCCAATCTAGAAGGCCCAACCGGTGCCAACTAGAAGTTTTCAATGCTCATCAATCAAAGATGAGACTCAACAGAAAATTCCAACAGAAAAAACCCTCGAGGTAGACCACCAGTCTCCTCAAATTGCGGCCTGCAAAACCTTGCGGCCAAATGAGGCATCCGCCGATGCCATCACATCAATCTTATAAAATTTTGTAAAGGTATGTACCGACGACCAGGTGGCCGCCTCCGTGATCACAAAAAGTGAATCCGTCTTACGGAACGATTCCGTAGCCTTCAGGTATACCCTGATTGCCTGAACCACATCCAAGGAATGCAACGCATGTTCCCGATGATGATTGGGCTGAGGACACAAGGAAGGTAGTACAATATATCCAGTCAGATGAAAGTCTGAAACCACCTTTGGAAGAAAAGGATGGCTTCGGATGAAGAACTACCTTATCCCTATGAATCCCTAAATATGGGGACTGGCATGACAATGCAGCCAGTTCTGACACCCTGCGTGCAGAAGTGATAGCCACCAAGAAGGCCACCTTCTGGGATAAAGTAAACAAGGGAATCTCCCTGATATTTTCAAAGGGAGGTTACTGCAGAACCGACAAAACCAAATTAAGATCCCAGGGCGGTAAGGGTGCGCGGACTGGTGGAGCAAGGTGCCGCACCCCCTGGATGAAATTCCGCACCAAGGAATGAGTAGCCAAGGACTTCTGAAAGAAGATTGTAACACTGAAACCTGACCCTTGATGGTGCTCAAGGCTAGTTTCTGCTCAACCCCCTTTTGCAGAAAGGTCAATATTCGGGTCACCGAATAGGTACGTGGAGGAAATCCTAAAGATTCGCACCACGCGATATACGTCTTCCATGTGCGATAATAGACCTTGCTGGAAGTCGCTTTCCTTGCCTTAATAGCGTAGGAATAACTGAAGCTGACAACCCTCTGTCCTTCAGTACCTGGGTCTCAATGGCCAGGCCATTGAACCCAGCGACTGTAAAGCACAATGGAAGATCGGTCCTTGAGACCGCAGACACTCCCTGAGAAGAAGTTCCCAAGGAGCGTTCGCGACTAGCATGTCCAAGTCGGCCAGACCGGCTTGACGAGGCTAGCCTAGAATTTCCAGGACAAATGGAGCTGACTGGATCCGAACCAGGCTGCCCTAGAGCTATCTGGCCCCGGCAATCCGACAAAGTCTGATCGTTCTCTGTTCCCACACATTTATCAGACACCTGATTCCTATCAGGAGTGGTGATTTCTCCTGGTTGAACATTAGAGACCGAAGTCACCCGGCTAGAGGCTCCTTGGTCTGTCCAACCGGATCAGATTCTTGTGGGGAACTGAGGCTAATCTTTGGAAAAGGTAAAGAAAATGATCTGTTCAGGGAACGGTAACTACCGCTCCCTGTAGTACTTAAATGTTGGAAGGGAAGAATCGCAACGGTAGCAGTGGTCGATGCTCGATCTAATGCTCTGAATACCGGTGAAGACGTCCCCCCACCCTCAAGCCGGGTGGGGGCGCACCTTCAGGCTGTGTAATCCTTTGCTTCAGGTTTGGCTGAGTCGGTCTTTTGTTTGTCCGACCAGCCCTTCTTGAACCCTCCTAGAGGGGTTTTGCCCTTCCCGCTTGCTCCAGCAGAGCGAACAAACCCTTTATGGGCGGTAAAGAAAGGTCCCCGCTTGTTACGAGGTCCTTTAGCTTTAGCAGCCTGTGGCAAAAAAGTGCTTTTGCCCCCAGTGGCATCCTTAATGATCTCATCTAGGGTGGACCCAAATAGGCGATTCCCCTGAACGGGGAGATTCGCCAAGGTGTTTTTGGAACCTAGGTCCACTGACCAGCATTTTAACCACAGCACACGTCTGAGGATTACCGCTGACATAGATGCATGCCCTAATAGGGGGGTAGCATCCAAGGCTGCGTCACAGACAAACTGTAGTCCTTGTATAATCTGTTCCATCAAATCAGATGTTGCCTGGGGGATATCCTTCCCCTTCAGGTTCTGGCGCACCAATCTCGCCCATTCTGTTAATGTCTGAGAAACTAGACCAATGACAATTACTGGTCTAAAGGCTGATCCTATCAGGGAAAAGATAGTGCGGGACTCCGCTTCTACCCTCCGATCCACCGAATCCTTAAAGGACGAAGTGTCCTCCACTGGAATAACCGTGGCTTTATTCAGACTGGAAATAGGTGGATCCACCACTGGTGGTACCGTCCATTTCTTAATGAGGGATTCCTCAAACTGATAGCGTCTAGCAATGCGCTTGGAAATAGTAAAGGTACGCTTAGAATGCTCCCATTCCTCTTTAATCTTATTACCAAAACACTTGGGTAAAGGAAAAACCTTCACCGTCTTGGTGGGTTTGCTAGTATCTATTTCAGTTGCCTCTGCCGGTAAAACCTCAAGTCTTAAGTTTCCCGAACCGCCACAACTAGTGCGTCCACCAATGCTTCTTCCTGAATTATGGCGGAAGCATGAACGTCCTCCTCACTGTCTGAGGGAACTTTACCTGAGACAACAGCCCCTGCAGAGGGACCTGCAGCTGCAATGACCATCTCAGCATCTGAATCTGAAGTATCAGATGATATAGGGGTAGGCGGGGGTCGCTTTCTTGACCCCCGTTCCTGACAGGCCGTCTCCACCCGAGCCACCAAAGACTCCAAAACTGCTGTAAATGCATCCATACTCTGTGCACTGGCGGGTCCCGCGGCCCCCTCGAGGGAAACCGGTGGGGGTACCTGTGTGGCAGGGTCCATGATAATTCCAGATACTACCCGGAAAAAATCAATTTGTCAAAAAAAATAAAATTTTTTTTTTTTCAGACCCCCAGCGCCACAAAGCCCCTTCGTGTTACCTGCTTTAGGGACCCCTATAGAGCGAGAGAGAGAGAGATAGACCCCAAGGCTCACCACTTGATGCTCAGAGTTTCAAATGCAACTCGTCTCAGCACTGTCTAGAACCGACAGGAAGTCTTTTGGCTGGCTTCCTGCGAAACAAGGAGGCGGCTCCGCCCCTCTGCACGCCTTCCGGCGCCTCCCCTAGCTCCACGAGGTGTTTGGTTCACCTCAAACATGGCCGCCCCCATGCTGGAGACACGAGGCTACGCCAAAATGGCGGCCCCGTGCGATCTACCAGACAATGGCGGCGGCCTGTACAGAATAACGGAGTATCTCGACCTCACAAACCTTCACCCTCATGGTGATCAGCGTGGCCGGCGGTACCCGACCCTGGCGGGCCGTATGCGGTCCGTGGCCGTCGGGAGGCATCTGCTTTAGCTGGAGGAATATGATCTGGAATGCAGTATACATGTATAGACATCTAGGCTTCTGACAGGTAGGATACCTTATACTATCACAGTAATGTTCTAGTACTGCCACTGCCTACAATCATTTAAACATTTTTGCAATTAGATTGTCAGCTCCCAAACCAAGCCTCCTGGTTTCTTGTTCACAAAAATCACACTCAAATAGGGGGATCTGTGACATGTTATAGGATAGAGGGGAGACCCATCCTTACCATTACAGAGAGGGGCCCGCGTTCACCACAAGACCCGTCAGGGGGAAAGGGGGAACATACTACTCACCCTACCGGAACCAGGTGGGCGCAAACTCCTGACAGTACCCCTCTCCACCGGGGTGGGAGGGCTGTCGACCAATACAGACGCCGTGACTCATGGTCCTTGGCATTTAAGCGAGACGTTCAACTCGCAGGGTCAGTCCCCGTCCAGTGGGACTATGTCGCGGCCGACCCAGCGCGGAGCTATGGCCTGCACACGCTCGTAGGCTGAACTGGGGTGACCACTGGATCTCAACATCCAGCCCGTCGCCCAGTTCCAGCTTTCTTGCTTGAAGATCTCACAGGAACACTGGAGAAAAAAGCTGTCTAAAAAATCTTTCTAAGAAAAAAAAAAAAAAAAATCCTGCCAGGACCGAAGATCCTAGCAAGGCATCTAGGTCCTTACTCCTAACTAGACAGAAAAAAACTGATTTGCTGTAGCAGAGAGAGAGAGAGAGGATATACCCTCTGGGACTTCCCCTAAGGTGTGGCCAGAATGTTTTCTTTCCTGTCTAGTCCTACTCCTGTAGAGGGCAGCATAACCCGAGTTGTGTTGAATCAACAAGGACTACGTCTGTCAATGAGCGACAGAGAAATTATATTTTTTTCTGGTTCTGGACATGCTACAGAGCTGAAACTTCACAGGTACACTTTTTAGACCCCCCCCCCCCCCAGACACTAAATCCAAAGAAATCTAATTTTTTTTTTCAATAATGTTTTCAATAATTGGATCTCTATCAAAAACGAAAATTTTTAAGTACTTTTTTTTGTGTGATTGCGCATGACCCAGAACCATCATATTCTGATTGGCCAAATACAAAGCCGTACAAAGTCGTCTATCATACAAGTCGCGGTGAATATTCGCAAAGTCGCGCTGAAAGTAACGCTAACAAGTCGCCCCTTATGAGGCGACTTAGAGGTTGCGGCAGTGTGAACCAGCTCTAAATCCAACCAAAACATCAAAATGTAGCAAACTGATCAGACAAACAGAAGTGTAAAAAAAAAAAAAAAAAAAAAAAAAAAAAAAAAAAGTATATGCTATGTAAATGCAGTCCTTGGTAACACTTGCTGCTTATGGTGTTGGTTCTATTCTGCGCTGCATTTATGGAAAGGTCAAACGTTCTAGCAAGTAATGTCCTTCAATTAAAATTCACATTTCAGGCATATGCACTTAAAATGCACTTCAATGATGCTACACGGCGATTAAACGCAATTACTATTCAATTTAGTGAACTGAAAAATCCAGTTTGCCTTGATAAAACTTAGAATAGGTTTAGATTCCTCTCATTATAGTTTGTGGAAAGTGGTCTATTTTAATCAAGTAGATAGTCAATTTTCTAGAAAACATTTTTAATGCTTTGTGAAAAGAATTTGTAGAGGCTTGTTCTTTATAAAATGTATTAAAATATGTGTAAAACTTGACTGTGAAGCTATATCACCTTTTCTTTGTGGAAGAATGTTAAGTCTAATAAACAGCAGGACGTGGTTTTATTACCGAAATTACCAAGTGCAAGCAATTAACAATTTTGAATTGCCTTAGAGCTTATTCACATGGGAAAATGGATCAGTATACCCATGCAGAGCTCTGTGTTTATGTGCCTGGGAGGCGCAGATGGTGTGCACAGCCAGCCTGGTAAATTCAATGATAGGCTGATGGTAGCAGGACCAAGTGAAAAACAGTGTAGGTCCATACAGCGATTAGCCTGTCATTGATTTTAACAGGCTGGCTGCATAGAGCACCTATGCCTCCAGGGCAGATAAAAACAGCTCACACATGGGTGTATTTATCTGTTCCGCCATGTTAATAAGTCCTTATATTGAAAATATGGTTAAATTGCAGCTCTTGACTAAGGCTGGGTTCACACATCCCCACATCCAATTCGCATGACGGGAGACTGTGACCCGGCTCTCAAAAGGAGCCGATTCACAAAGCTCTGGGGAAGCCGCGATCCACATTTGGAAAGGGTCCTGTGTGTCTTTGACTCCGATATAGGTGCAAATTCAGGCAGAGAATCGGACCGGATTCGCACCAGAATCGGTAAACAAGGACACATCAGGCCCCCTGCTGTGGGCCGTGGCATGTATGAACCCAGCCTCAAGCAGGACAGAGCAAAATGGGAATTTAACACGCTTGTGTTAGCACCATTATTCTGGCATCGCGCATCATATAGATTATGCCCATATTATGCTTATTTTGCCCAGTTACTCCAAGGGGTATATAATTATTAATTGATTTTCTCACCCCTCCTGGGTGGTATGTTTTTTTTTTTGTTTTTATTCCTTATTCTCAGGTCCTCTACCAGAGGCCTGGGAGTTTGAGGGTTCTGCACAGTATCTTAGCTGTTCTTAGAACTGCATTCTTCTGGACAGCGATCTCCGATGTCCCACCTGGAATCTGTTGAAGCCACTCATCCAACTTAGGAGTCACAGCCCTGAGTGCTCCTATCACAACTGGGACTACTACTACCTTCACTTTCCACATCCTTTCTAGTTCTTCTTTCAGTCCTTGGTATTTCTCCACCTTCTCATGTTCCTTCTTGCTGAGGTTAGTCACTGGGTATTGCCACATCCACCAAGACTGCAGTCTTTCATTCCTAGTCTACCACCACAATGTCGGGTTGGTTGGCCAGCAGTTGCTTGTCTGTCTGGATCTTGAAGTCCCACGGGGTCCTAGCCCTGTCATTCTCAACTACCGTTTGTGGTATCTCCCATCTGGATTTAGGAAGGTCCAATCCATATTTTGTACAGATGTTTTGGTACACAATCCCAGCAACTAGGTTGTGTCTCAGTGTATTCTGTCCCCGCTAACATCTTGAATCTGGCTACTAGGTGCTGGACTGTCTCAGAGGCCTCTTTGCACAGACTGCACCATGGGTCTTGCCTGGTGTGGTAGACTCCAGCTTCTATTGATCTGGTGCTAAATGCCTGTTCCTGTGCTGCTAGGATTAGTGCTTCAGTGCCGTCTTTCAGTCCTGCCTTTTCCAACCACTGGTAGGATTTTGTCATGTGAACCACATCCACTATTTGCTGGTGGTACACCCCATGGAGAGGTTTGTCTTGTTGTTAAGGAACATCCTCTTTTTCTGCATCCTCGCTGTTGAATTCTCGGGCATTCCCTTAGCAGTTTATCTTTGGAAGCCATCTTTGTGATGTACTTGCGGATGCTCTGTGTTTCATTCAGGACTGTGGCCTTGACACTCATCAGGCCCCAACCTCCTTCCTTCTGGCAGGTGTACAGTCTCTGGGTGCTGGATTTTGGGTGGAATCCTCCATTCATAGGGAGTAGTTTCCTGGTCTTGACATCCATGGTGACCAGTTCTTCTCTTGGCCAGGCCAGGTTATTAATGTCCTGGAATTAGCTTCTAGAGTAGTTTTTCCACTTGCCCATCAAGTTCTTGATGAAGGCTCTTATTGTCTTGCTGACTTTGTAGAGAGCCAAGCATTACAGTATCCATGTGTGTGGCATTGTGTGTGTCACGCGCGCGCGCACACACACAAAATAATTTGTGAAAACATATGACCATTCATGCAATAGGTGTAAATACCACCCAAATGTTTTAATTGTACAAAATGTTATTTTTTCATATTTAAGTCTTTTGCAGGGCGCATATAAAACATTCCCTAAAACCCCAAGAAAAAAAAAAAAAAAAAAAAAAACCTAAAGCGGTATTAAACTGGTAAAATAATAAAAAGAAAAAATCTGGGCCCCCTGGAGGTTTATGCCATATTGTGCTAGCATGTGCACGCTGTGACCTCTGCTGGGGGCTTCCATCTTCACATGCTCCGGCTGTTTAAATGGTCGGGCCGTGTTGACATTACGGTCAGTGGCGAATCATCCATGTGTGTAGGGTGGCCCACTGTGACCCCCCACCCTGCACACATGGATGATCTTCTGGTTTACAGCCGGAGCGGCGGGAGAGACAGCTGTGAGCACCGATCTCCCGGCATGGTTTTTGGCCAACAGCCACTTCTCTCCCTCCCGCGGCTGTAAGCTGAAAACCCATGCCGGAGAGATCAGTGCTCACAGCTGTCCCTCCCACCGCACCAATTCCCAGTGGTTTCCTGTGTCCTCCTCTGTTGCCCTATCCTCCTCCACCTGCCCTCGTCCCCCCGCGACCAGCTTTCCTCCTCTCGTGCCGGCTGTGGGGGGACCTGTCAGGATGCAGAGCGGAGGAAGGGGCCGGTAAATATGTAATTTACCGGCCCTTTCCTTTTCTCAATTGGACACAGTGAGCGCTCACTACAGATTGTTCCTGTGTTAACCGAGCAGAGTAAACCGTTACTCTGCTTAAGTTAATGAATGAACAGGGGACTGTATCTGGTACATTCATCTTCAATGCTGAGGTTGCTGAGAAAGGGACTGGGGAATCTGTGTCCTTAATCCCTTTATCTTTCTCAAAGGGGAGATGTCAGGGGTCTGTCTAGACCCCTGATATCTCACCAAAGTCCACCAACAGGGCTGATAAAAAAAATCCAAATCAGTAAATATGAAAAAAATTAAAAAAATTGTAAAAAAAAAAAAACTAAAGACAACCCCCCCCCCCACCAACACTTTTCTTTGCCTCAACCCCCTCCCCCCAAAAAGCATTGGGGTAAAAAAAGAAAACCAAATTAAAAATTGTAAAAAAATTAATGCATAAAAAAAAATCACTGACACCATCCACTGCTCTTCTGACACCGCCCACTGCCCCATAACCCCCATCCCCTTCCCCAGAAGCACTATGAAAAAACTATTTAAAAAAGGAGTTAAAAAAAATAAAAAAAACAAACTGTAAAAATTAATAGATAATAAAAAATTAAAACAAAAAACATCGACACTGTCTTCTGCTCCACTTACACTGTCCACTGCCCTACTGACACCATCCACTTGCCCCCAAAGGGAATTTTGAAAATAAATAAAGAACTACTGACACCATCCAGTCCCCTACTGACACCATCCTGCACATACTATCCACCTCCATACACTCCGCACTGTACATTCCTTATTCAACATTACCGCATTCTGAACTATGTAAGGCATCTCAGACGAATAAACCACACCCCTTTAAGCCACACCCAACATTTAAAACGTATTAAGCCACACCCACCGCTTTTTTTTTTGCCTAAGGCCACTTTTTATCTTGCACCTGAGCCCACTATTTTCATGATACGCCCCTGGTCACAGTGTATTGCATTTCATGGCACACTGTGTGGCCTGAATAAAGAGCGTCACTGCATATGCCCGGGTGACGTTAAGAGCTATTGCTGATGTGAACATCTCCTAAACAGTGCATCCATTTTACCTTCAGGTAAGCCTGATTGTAAGCTCACCTGTAGGAAACAAGTTCAGATAGAAAGTGAACTACCACTTTAAGAACATTTAGCCAGAAGAGACAATTGCCTAAAAAACGGTGCCCTCCAAACTGCGGTCCACGCGCCAAATGCTGAGCTTTGCTTGCTTTTATCCAGACCTTTGGGGACTATTCTTCACCCAGATATGAGGCCCCATTCCTTCCACTGACACCAGCAGTGGGGCATAATTCCTCCAGTTGACACCAACGATGGGGCATGATTACTCCCACTGACACCAATAAGGGACCATTCCTTCCACTGACTAGGCACTATTCCTCCCAATAATACCAAGGATTCCTCCTCCTACTGACCACAACCACTAATTGTTTTACTCCCACTTACCACCAAGCCTGAGACATTGTCTACTCCCACTAATGCTAGGGAATTTCTTACGCCCAGTGGCCACAGGTTCCCCCTAGTTTGGAAATTCTAGAGACCCCCCTAGCCTAAAACATCCTAACAACATTCGTCCAAAAATAGCCTAAATTAATAGCCGAAGAACATTCCACCAGAAAAGCAAGTTAGGAGCATTTCATTTTACCCCATTAACAAAAAATAGTCACCGCTTCACACATTGTGAATTAGCCAGCATTCACTCATTTAGTTTTAGGGATTTTTTGCACACAGAATGAACATGCAGTTTTGCTGGATGAATGGCTTTGCAATTTTTTTTATAAATAGACCAAGTATCTAGCTCAGTGTGGCATCAGGACATGTAGGAGAGAGGAGCATCAATGAGGGGGCACAGATTGAATACTCAAAAAAAAAAAAATAGGACCTCCTTCTCTGCAAAAATCTCTGTGCAGCCTACAACAGCAGTGCATGTTTTAGCACAGAGAAAGATAACCCTACATGTGCTTTGTAACTGTATGCCCAACCTGCCTTACTGCAAAACCTATACCTAACACCAGCGTATCTCTGGAAATCCTAAAGCGTGTGTAAACTCAATGAAGGAACTTCGCTTATTTTGTTATATCTGTCCGAAGAGTACAAAAAAATACCTGCTGAAACCAGGAGAAATTAATGGAGGTCAAAACTTCCTTTGTAATGTGCCTGTGCTGCACTTTGGAGTGCTGGTCACATCTCGTCATATATACAGTAATATAGGGTTTTTTTTTTTCCTTTTTTTTGCAGCAAGGGTTAAAATACCCTCTGCTGCCAGCTCAAAGGAGAGTCAGACCACAGCTCTCTCACACAAAGCAGCAAAGAGCCTCTGCTCCTTGAACACTGCTGTAAGCAACAGTGCTGCTCTGAAAGCAAGAACACCGTTGATTAGAGCAGTGGTTCTCAATTCCGGTCCTCGGGACCCACTAACAGGCCAGATTTTAAGTATTACCTTGGGGGATGCAGACTAGAATACTGCAATCACAGAGCAGCAAATGAGATCACCTGTGATGTAATTTAGTCATCTTGCAAACCTGGCCTGTTGGTGGGTCCCGAGGACCGGAATTGAGAACCACTGGATTAGAGCAGTGTTCAGGGAAGTTGTGTTAGACTGCTGAGAGCTCTCGCCAGTGTCCCAACACCCTGCCGACCCTGGGGAGATTAGTGCCAACTACATCTGAGGAAGGTATGTAGGGGTGGCGCTGGTGAGCACAGCATAATTAGATCAGAGGGCCCCTTTACATATACACAAATGTCATCTTGCCCTGAATAGGGAAGATGATCATCTTTTTAACAAGTGGTCAACCGTGTACAGGCCCGACAGGACATTTGTCATTTCGGATGAACGTCATATGACATCCTTCTGGAGCAGGCTGGACGATATGTCACCTACTGTGTCCACCGGACACAGTGGATGACTAATCGGTGTACTGGCAGCTGCCAATACCATGTGATGGCTGTCACCAATCACAGCCATCACATGACCATTATACACAATAAATGGCTTTGCGTCATGCCATTCATTGTGTAAAATTGTGTTGATCTCTGATTGGTTACAGTGATCACATGGTAAAGACAGTGCAAATCACAGCCCATCTGTATCATGTGCTTAGCTGTGGTTAATCACAGCTAACCACAAAAGTAAACATTGAATGACTCAATTTCATTCAGTAAAATCGTTGCTTATAATAGTGAAATTCACTGGAATAAGCAATCATGTTAAAAAAAATAAATTCCCGATCACTTCCCCAGAGTAGTAGTGTTACTGTGCTGCTCGTCACAGTGTGTAAAAAAAACAAATAGTTTTATTTTTTTACAATACTGTCACCAGTCAGCGTCTCGGATCATCACTACACCAGTAATATGATGAAGCTGTACTGCACTGGTGACTATGTAAAAAAAATTGTGAAAAAAATAATTTTAAATTTCTTTATATCCAAAATCTCATGACAAAAAAATGACATTCAAAAAAACTCGCCATGCATCTTACTAAATACCCTGGACTGTCTACTTTACAAAACCGGGTCATTTGGGTGATAGTTGTACGGTCCTGGTTTTTTGGGCCTCAAGAAATGAGAAAGGCAGCCAGTACATCAGGATTGATCAATTTTCAGATCTAAAATTTAAAGCGGAGTTCCACCCTAAAATTAAACTTACCTCCATCTTCATGCCCGGGGTCACCTGAAAAACAAATGGATAATCGCAATTTTTTTTTTTTACTTACCTGGTTTAGAAGAAAATATACTTACCTTACTTCCTCTTCCTCCCCTCGGCAGCCATGGCGATTCGTCACTTCCTGGCTTTGCAATGATTCCTGGGAGCTGAACGTCATCACTCCCAGGAATCAATGCGCCTGCACCGGCCCCGACGTCAGTTCCGGTGCAGGCGCCGTCATACCTTGCTAAACAGCTTCTGGGCATGCCCAGAACCTGTGCAGGGATGACGCTGCGGCACCGGAAGTGACGGCGGGGCCGGTGCAGTGCATCGTGGGACCGAAGAAGACAGAAGAGACACAGAATAGGATCGCGCTGGCTTCAAGCTGCCCACACCTGAGATGGCAGCGCTGGACAATACTTTTTCAAGGTAAGTATTTCTTCTAAAAGGTAAGTGCAGCCCGGGACAGATCAGAGGCTAGCATTTGTGGAATGTACTTGCCCTGACTGTCCTGGGGTATTTTTATTAAAAAAAGCTTTCCCAGGGTGGAACTCCGCTTTAAGAACAGAAACAAAGAAAATGCATTCTTTTCAAAATTTGCAGTCTTTTTTCGTTCATTTAGCAAAAAATAAAAAACCGAGCAGTGATTAAAAACACAACAAAAAAAGAAAGCTCTATTTGTGTGAAAAAAAAATTATAAAAATTTCATATGGGTACATCGTTGCATGATCACGCAATTGTCATTCAAAGTGTGACAACGCTGAAGTTGGCCTGGGCAGGAAGGAGGTGAAAATGCCCAGTATTGAAGTGGTTAAGTAGGATAAATTTTTTTTTTTTTTCAAAATGATCTATGAATGAAACAAACATGTTTAAAAAAATAAATAAACAATGTTGCAGTGATTTTTTAAACCTCGATAGCATCCTGATAAATATCAGTTTCAGCATTGACCAAGCCTTGTAATTTATCACAGCCCATTACAAACCTTTCATCTAGAGTTAGAAAAAAAAAATAAAAATCACAACTAGCAGGCATAGATGATGATAATATTGTATTTTGTATTAGGGCCATTTGCTGGACTATATGGCTACAATTACACATAACAAAATGAGCCGAGGGCGGAAAGACCGCAGGAAAGCAGGGCCAGCTGGCATTTTAAACATCTGTGAATGCTTCATTGTTCATTCAATGACAATTCAGCATTTTAACAGCATTTCCTAAACAATTATAGTATAATATTCACTTTTCATGGGGTCAGGCATATATTTAGATGCACAATATAATGGCATATAACAGCAACGTCCTGTAGATGTTACTTTGTATTTGCCTATAAAACTGTGCAATAAGCCTCATCCAGAATGCCAGTCAAAAATAGCTGCATGCCTCCCAAGACCCATAATAAAAGAAAAGACGTAAATGAGTTCTGACAGAACTGAACCACTAGCAGGGGGAGTTCAAACAATTTGATGGCTGTGCTTCCATCAATTACGAGAGTGCGTAATCAGAGCAAATTGTGCTTAGAGGAACACGACTTTTGGGCAAAGCGTATAATAGAGCTTAGAATGAAGACAAAAGGAGAAAAAAAATAAATAAAAGCCTAAAACAACGTAATAAAGAACCCTGCATTGTTAAGCCTCGTACACACGCGTCGAAAATCGGCAGGGAATTTTCGTCCGACGACAGATCTGCCGATTTCGGCTTGTTAGTATGATGCTTCCGACAACCGACTCAGACTTTTCGGCCGAAAAAAAATCTGGTGTGCAGGCTATAAAATTTTTGTCCTCCGTCAAAACACGGCCGATTTTCGTGCAGTCAGTACAGATTTCGACAGGGAAAAATCTATTGAGCAAGACTGGGCATGCTCAGAGAAGAAAACACAAAGAAAGCAAACCAACACACGACATCACTTCTGAAGTAGAATTTTGTTGGGCGAGAAAATTCGTGTGCAGTCTAGGCACATTCCAACCAACAAAACAACTCTGGACAAAAGACGGACGATCGGTCGGCAGATAATCGTTGCGTGTGTACTAGGCTTAAGAGATTTAATACTCTGAAAGGATAAGACCTCCCTCCATGCAAAAATCTCAGAACATCAAACAACTGCAGACTATTTTAACATGAAGTGAGATGACCCTGAAGTGCTTTGTAACATACACCCAGCATCTTACTGCGATGCATATACCTACAACTGTGAATGTATACCATTGTGCATCCATTAATCCCAACAAGATGAACTTCTCTTATATTGTTAGATCTGTTTGAGTACAAAAGTAGCTGTTGATCCTAGCAGAAATCCATTGAGCTCATAGCATCCTTTGAACAAGCATTGTCGCCCTGTGACCGATAGAGTGGTGGGACCACAATGTCAAATAAAAAAAAAAAAAAAAAATCGAATGAAGACACCACATAGGAGGACTGGTGATCTGCAATAAAATACATTTTTGCTCCTGAATTTAAGCACTTCAGCCCCGGAAGCTTTATAAACTCCCCCCCACCTTCATGACCAGGCCATTTTTTGCAATACGGCACTGCTTTACTTTAACTGTACCCAAATAAAATTTAGGGCTCCCCCCACAAATAGAGCTTTCTTCTGGTGGTATTTGGTCACCTCTGTGGTTTTTAATTTTTGCGCTATAAACAAAAAAAGGCCGACAATTTTGATTAAAAAATTATATATATATATATATATATATATATATATATATATATATATATATATATATATATATATATATATATTTATTTTTTTACTTTCTGCTATAAAACCGATCCAAAAAAAAAAAAAAAGTAAAATAAATAAATCTAAATTTCTTCATCAATTTGGGCCAATGTGTTTTCTGCTATAGGTTTTTGTTAAAAAAAAATCCAACTAAGCGTATATTAATTGGTTTGCACAAAAAACTTAAAGGTCTACAAACTTTGGGATATAATTATGGAATTTTTTATTTTTTCTACTAGTAATGGTGGCAATCAGCGATTTTTAGTGGAACTGCAACATGTACTTTTCTACTAGTAATGGCGGACAAATCAGAGACTAAGTGACACCAATAATGGCGGACAAATCAGAGACTAAAGCCCCGTACACACGTACCGATTGTCGGCCGTAAATATTCGGCCGATTGTAGGCTTCCGACAGCGCATTTTCGGCCGAACAGAATCTGTCGTACAGGCATTAAAATTTTTGTTGGCCAACACCAGAACGGCCGATTGTTCGCCAGTCAGTACAGATTTCGGCCGACAGACAGCAGATTAGCAAGACTGGGCATGCTCAGAAAAGAAAAAAAGACAAGGAAAGTTAACCATCACATGACATCACTTCTGCAGTCGGCTGTTGTTGGCCGACAAAATTCGTGTGCAGTCTTTTGCAGTTTTCAACAGACACGACAGCCCTGGACAAAAGACGGCCGATCATTCGGCCGACGATCAGTACGTGTGTACGGGGCTTAAGTGACACCAATAGAGTGATCAGTGCTAAACAAATGCGTGGTCATGGTATTCATGACACTGGCAGTTAAGGGATTAACATCAGGGGTGATGAAAGGTTTTTATGTGTTTCTAGGGAGTGCTTTCTAACTGTGGGGGGGGGGGTTGTTTTGACTGGGGGAAGACAGATCTGTGTTCCTGCCCAGCAGAAACACAGGATTTCCATCTTCCCCTCAGAGAACAGCGGTCTGCCTAGTTTAGATAGGCAGACCACTGTTCTGCCTCTCTTGGGAACGATCACGGGGTGGCAGCGAACATCAGGTCCACTGGACCCCGCTCATTGGCTCCTGCTGTGATTGGACAGCGTGCGCCCTAGACCTGGAATTAGAAATCACATTCAGGTACGTGATTTCATGCAGGATGGCCTGCCGCAGTATATATGCATGTGGCGGTCCGGAAGAGCTTAAACAAAATTCTGCTCAAAGTGCGTGGTTTAAAAAGCCTTTAGAGGAACAACCTATATTCTGACTTAAATGTTAAATTATTTTATAGTAAATTATTAAAAATAGATATGTCAGGTAAAAAAATAAATATAAAATATGTAATAATTAATTATTATTTAAAAGCCATGACACTCGCTTTAAGAAGACCTCTCTATGAAAAGATTCCCCTTGAAGCCACACTTTGTTGTTCACACTGTATACAGGAGGAAAAACTGATAAATGCAAAAGCCGTGCCCATGATTGAACCATCAGCCACAGTTCAGCATTGCGTGTTTTGCAAAAACAGGATATGACAGTTAAATATAAGGTTTGTAACTTTGTTAGCTTTGCTAATATTTAATTATGAATCAGCCTGTTTCGGTAAATTGCTTCAAAAGCCTTTTACACAAGTCTTCTGGGAAAGAGAAACTTCCTTAGGAAAATGCCAGATCTACAAGCAGGCAGAGAACCGGTGCCCACATCCATTGATTTCACAGAGGAGACACAGCTTTCCCTTACTAAGCTAGAAAAGTATATGTAGGTCATCCCTTTATGCAGGGCCCATTTACACTATTATGGTGCTATAAGGGTACTTAAAAACGGCCACTGGTGATGTAGCCACCATATGCTACACCAGAGAATGAAAGGGCATAGAGCTGAAGCACAGCCAGAGTTCCTAGAGAGCCACCCCAAGGAGGTCTGGGAAGACAAAACGCATTGGGGAGGCTGCACACAAAGATGTGGGAAGTGCTTGTGGTACAGCATTCCATACGTTTACATGCCATTCTATTTCTTAGTGCTTAGTGCTGGGCAGAGCACTAAATATTGTGTTTTTGCTAGTTTTTAATAAATACATTTTTACGCAATGAACATAATCATTTTCCCGTGCCTCTCAATACCAATAATGTGGAGCAATTAAAAGTTATCGTTTATTGTCCAATATTTATTTAGCACTTATGGCTTCGTTCAACCACATTTTTACTGCCCCCTCAAAGTGATATGATGGCCGCTTGAGTGGGTACACATTTCTGTAGCAACTCAGCAGACAGTTTTGGAAGTGGTGGAAATGGTGCCTGTTGTCACTCAATCATTGAGTCAGTGGGACCACACCACAACAAAAGCTTGGCTTGTGTATTGGAGGTACACCGGCATTCCACAGGTGGATCACTTTTTAGAAGAGCAGTAGGAACGGCCACAGGCGAGCGCCATAGCCGAAAAAAACAGAGCAGGGATCTCCTGCTTACCTGGCAGCCGCTGTCATACAAAGTCCCGCCTCCTGGACCGGCTCCCATGATAGACAGAACACTGGTGACATCCATCATAGGAACCAGTCCATGAGGCGGGACTTTGTAGGACTGCGGCTGTGCCAGGTAAGCGGGAGATCCCTGTTCTGTGTAATCCAGAATCGATCTCCTCTCGCTAATCCCCATGCACTAAACAGGCTGCATTGATGGGCACTGATCAGGCTGCATTGATGGACACAGGTGAGGCTGCATTGATGGGCACTGGTCAGGCCGCATTGATGGACACTGGTCAGGCTGTACTGATGGGGCTGAGCTGATGGGCACTAGTTAGGCACCACTAACACTGCATTGATGGGCACTAAACAGACTGCATTAATTGGCACTGGTGAGGTTGAGCTGATCGGCAATGATCAGGCTGCATTGATGGGCATGGTGAGGTTGCATTGATGGACACTGGTGAGGCTGCATTGATGGACACTGGTGAGGCTGCACCAATGAGACCAAGCTGATGGGCACTGGTGAGGCTGCATTGATGGGCACTGGTGAGGCTGCATTGATGGGCACTGGTGAGGCTGTGCTGATGGGCACTGGTGAGGCTGTGCTGATGGGCACTGGTGAGGCTGAGCTGATGCATTATTTTTGTTAAACCTCCTTTGTTGCCATAAACATTAAATGATGTTACCACATTGTATCATATTTGTCTTGCTTCAGAATATCAATATCCGGTTTAAAAGTAGGTGGGCATGGATGAGGAGCTGATTCGGTGGTTCAATAGGCCACTTGACTGGACTTGCCCCCTCAGACCTAAGGCTGCCAGCTCTCTATGTGCTAGTACTGGGTTGGACCCCCTTTTGCCTTCAGAACTGAAGATTATGACCCATATTGACATGATAGCATAACACAGATTTGTCAGCTGCACATCCATGATGTGAATCTCCCGTTCCACCACTTCCCAAAAGGTGCGCAGTTGGTTTGAGATTTGCTGACTGTGGAGGCCATTGGAGTACAGCGAACTCATTGTCAAGTTTAAGAAACCAGTTTGAGATGATTTGAGCTTTGGGACATGATGGAAGTAGCCATCAAAAGATGGGTATACTAGTTAAAGGGATGGACATGGTCAGCAACAATACTTAGGTAGGTTGTGGTGTTTAAACAATGCTCAATTGATACAAAGGGGCTCAAGGTGTGGCAACAATTATCCCCCACACCATTACACCAGCAGGCTGAACCGTTGATACAAGGCAGGATGGATCAATGCTTTCAGGTTGTTTACGCCAAATTCTGATCCTACCATCCAAATGCGCAGCTGAAATCAGAGACTCATCGGACCAGGCAACGTTTTTCCAATCTTCTATTGTCCAATTTTGGTGAGCCTGTGTGAACTGTTCTTCGCTGACAGGAGTGGCACCTAGTGTGGTCTTCTGCTGCATCAGCCCAACCGCTTCAAGGTTCGAGGTGTTAAGAGATGGTATTCTACAGAGTAGCCTTATGGATGGATGCTGACCTAGGCCCCTTTCACACAGGCGGACCATTCAGATCCACCTGTCCGTTTGTTTGGCAGATCTGAACAGTCCCCCCATACATCCCTATGGGGCATCGGATGTCAGTGGAGACATGTCCGCTGACATCCGATCCGTCAAATCTGGATGGATGGAAACCCTATTTTCCATCCGTCCAGTGGATTGGATGGGATGAGAACGGACCTACGGTCCGTTCCCATCCGATTTCCCCCATAGAGATGTATGGGGAACTGACAGCTGTGTCTCCGCACACAGCGCAGAGACACAGCTGTCATCCTCCTGCTCAGCGGGGGATCGGCGGATCGATCCCCCGCTGAGAAAAACAGACTCTGTCCGACGGACGGAGTGTGTGAAAGGGGCCTAAGACAGAAAAAGGAGGTACTTTGAAGGCTTACAGAGGGAGAGCGCAAAGCACGGGTGTCACCAGTATGACCTAGAAGCCCAGAACAGGAAGGAGGCGGGGCAGTGGCACAAAGTCTCGTCTACAGTCTCTAGAAGTTTTGACAACACTACCTTTTGCTGTACAATCCAGCGACAATGGGTGCACGAGGAGATAATGCATTAAATAATTTTGACAGGGAAGGCAGCTCAAATGTTTCCCATTTCCAGATATTAGTAACACCATTTATCTGGATATGCCTTTAAAAAAAAAAAAAGCTTGAAAGTGAGAGAGTGAGGCCTCTGGAGAGACAAAACAGTTAACAGTTGGTAGCTGAAGCAGCAGATCTGGGAGCTATAGCTCTATTAAACCCTCCCAGACATTCAAGGCTGCACAGCTGTTCTCTCCACTGAGCAAAATACCAGAGTGCAGTCCTAATCTTCCTGGGCTCGGATGCGTGAAGGTAACTTGGCTCAAGTCAACATTTCCTAGCTAACTCTTTGATCTAGCCCTTTATGCTACACAGCGATGGGGCTCAGCAAAGGACTTTTATTTGGAAAAGCAACACTGGGTATTTGGATTTAGAAAACTAAGCTTGCATGAAACAGGTAAAAATGCAAAGCTTTAAAAGAGTGAAGAAAAACATAATTCAGTAATAGAAATGCCTTGTGAATAGCCATTTACTGATCCTTTTTTAGATTGGATGCACTCTTTAGAAACATTTTTTTATAAAAAAAATCTACTAGATTTATTTCCAAAGTTATTCAATTAACAGGGTTGGCAGAAAAGTGGGCAGCTGGTGCTCGCACATGTCTAATGCTGGCCATACATTATACGAAAAATCGTTCAAACTAATTTTCGAAAAACGAACACTCAGCCGTGAGAGCAAACGATTGTGCCATCATGTAACGACCGATAAATTGTTCAATGGACATAAATTAATTGTTTCTCTATCGCTCATTGACAGACGTAGTCTTCTTGATTCTCAAGAGCTGGGTTATGTTGTCTCCGCAGGAGTAGGACTAGGCAGAAAGACAAAACGTTCTGGCTCCACCTTAGGGGCAGTCCCTGAGGGTATATCCTCCCTCTCTCTGCTACAGGGAATCAGTTTTTTTCTGTCTAGTCAGGAGTAAGGACCTAAGCTCCTTGCTGGGATCTTTTTGGTCCTGGCAAGATTTTTTCTTTAGAAGAAATATTTTTTAGGTAGTTTTTTCTCCAGTGTTTTTCCTGTGAGATCTTCAAGCAAAAAAAAAAAAAAAAAAAAAAACGCCGGACTGGGCGACACTAGTGGTCACCCCAGCCGGCCTACGAGCGCGCGCAGACCATTGCATTGCGCTTGGTCGGCCGCGACACATTCAAGTAAGTATGCGGGGCCGGGCGACGGGCTGGATGTTGAGATCCAGTGGTCACCCCGGTTTCTGCCTACGAGCGCGTGCAGACCAGAGCTCCGCGCTGGGTCGGCCGCGACGGAGTCCCAGTGGAGGGACTGACCTTGCGAGTTAAAAGTCTCGCTTGGACGCCAGGAACCTGAGAGTCGAGGCGTCCGGAGTGGTCCACAAACCCCCACCCCGGTGGAGAGGGTATTGTGAAGAGAGGGTGCCTGTCGGTTCGGTATGGTGAGTAAACGTTCCCTTTTTTCTTTCCTCGTTTTGAGGCAGTATGAATTATGGGCCCCTCCATACATGGTCAGTATATATCTGACACTAAAAGTCCCCCTTGTAAATACAGTATGTGTTTGTGGGAAGTGGACTTGGTTTGAGAGCTAACACTCTACCCAGCAGACTGTAGCATTACAGCAGACATAGGAGGTATAATCCTACCTTATTTGTAGTGTATCTCCTGTAGATCTATCAATCGCCACTCAGCAGAGATGCAGGTGGATGTGCTGGGAAAAACGATTTCTGCGGTCCGCCGCCATTTTGCCGTAGACCAGGTGCATGCATGTCCTCAGGTCACGCCGGCCGCCATGTTTTTGGAGTCTAATGTCTCCTATATGGGGGCGGCCATGTTTCATGACCCCAGCTACCTCGTGGAGAGCTGGGAACGCCGGAAGGCGTACACAGGGGGCGGAGCCACGTCCTTCTACCCGGGAAAAAGCAACAGCTCCTTCCAGTCTGTAAAGACAGACGCTGACTGCAGTTGGTTGGAAACTTCACTGCATCGGTTGGTGAGCCTTGGGGGTCCCTCTCTCTCTCTGTGGGATCGAGAAGCAGGTACTCTGAGGGGCGCTATTGCGCTAGGGGGAGACACATAAAAAAAAAAAAAAAAAAAAAAAAAAAAAAGAAGAGGTATTTTTTTATTTAAAAAAAAAAAAAAAAAATTTTTTTGTGTTTTCTGGCAAAAGGTGTCCTGAATTATCATGGACCCTGCCACTCATGTATCTCCTCCGGATCCCCTCGAGGGGTCTGCGGGATCCTCCAGCACCCCACTGACGATTAAATCATTGTCCGCTATTATGGAAGCTTGTGTCCCGGGTGGAAGTGGCTTGTCAGGGACAGGGCGCAAGTAAGCGACCCCCGCCTAACCCCTTATTATCTGAAACCTCGGATTCAGACTCTGAGCCTATTTCTGCAGTTGCAGGTACTTCATCTAGTATTGGTGTCTCGTGTACTGTCTTTTCAGACAGTGAGGAGGATGTTTCGGCATCAGCCATAGCCAGAGAGGAAGCGTTGGTAAACGCACTCATGGTATCTGTTCAAGAGACCTTAAGATTACAGGGTATTCCGTCAGAAATAGCTGAAACTGAAATCCCTTTTGGGACTAAAAACGCATCTAGTGGCGAAGGTTTTTTCCATTGCCCAAATGTTTTGGCAATCCAATCAAAGAAGAATGGAGTCTGCCAAAACGCATTTCTACTATTTCTAAATGCATTAACAGGCGTTATCCGTTTGAGGAAACCCTCATTAAGAAATGGACAGAACCACCTGTGGTGGATTCACCAATTGCTAGATTGAATAAAGCCACGGTTATTCCTCTAGAAGACGCTCCGTCTTTTAAAGATCCAGTGGATCACAAGATAGAAGCTATGTCTCGCAGCATGTTTACCTTGATTGGATCAGCTTTCAGACCAATAATTGCTATTGGTCTGGTTTCGCAGGCTGTAACTGTATGGACCAAGTGGTTACGCCGGGACCTAGAAGAGGTCCCTCAGGCGGTATCAGATTTGTTGGAACAGATGATACAGGGGTTACAGTTTGTGTGTGATGCGGCGTTAGACGCCACTTCATTATTGGCACGAGCATCTGTCTCAGCGGTGGTTCTCAAGCGTACACTGTGGCTAAAAGGTTGGTTAGCCGACCAAGGTTCCAAAAAAGCATTGGCTAATTTCCCCTTTTTAGGAGAGCGTCTATTTGGAGCCAACTTAGATGAGATCATTAAGGATCTCACGGGTGGAAAGAGCACCTTTTCACCGCAAAATTTTAAAGGTAAAGGAACTCGTCAAAGACGAGGGCCTTCTTTTTCTGCTCACAAGAGGTTTTTTTTCGTCCCGCGGGTGAAAAAATTAAGTCCTCCAAAGCTCCTGCAGGAGGCGTCAGGGGTCGTTGGTCGGGCAAGCAAAAGCCCGCCCCCTCTAGACCTGAAGATAAACCGTCCAAAGCCTGAAGGTGTGCCCCCCACCCATAACTGGGGTGGGGGGACGTCTTCGCCGGTTCCCGGATCCATGGCTTTCCAGAATCCCGGACAGATGGGTTTGCGAAGTCATAAGGTCAGGGTACAAGATCGAGTTTCGATCTCTCCCACCGGCGCGATTCTTCCCTTCCAATAGCCGACTATCCCCGGATCGTTTAGACGATCTGTGGAGAGCAGTCACAGATTTACTACAACAAGGAGTGGTAGTCCACGTTCCTTGGACAGAACGCTTTCAGGGGTTTTTATTCAAACCTATTTACAATACCCAGGAAAGAGGGCAAAGTGCGTCCAATTCTGGACTTAAGGGCACTCAATTCTTTTGTCTACATAAGAAGATTCAGAATGGAGTCCATTCGCACAGTAGCAGCCTTTCTGCATCCAGGGGATGTCCTAGCGTCCATAGACATCTAGGACGCATATCTTCACATTCCCATTTTCGCAGGACATCAGCGGTTTCTACGTTTTTCCGTAGAAGAGAACCACTATCAGTTTGTGGCGTTACCTCTCGGTCTCGCCACGGCTCCGCGGGTCTTCACGAAGGTGTTGGCCCCAATGTTGGCACTTCTGCGCCAAAGAGGCATATCGATTCTAGGTTACCTAGACGATCTTCTGCTTCATGCAGAGTCTCCTCAGACCTTGCTACAAAACATAGAAATTACTATGATTTCTTTACAGGAATTCGGGTGGCTGGTGAACCAGCAAAAGTCATTTCTGGTTCCCACCCAGAGGCTCGAATATCTGGGTCTAATTCTAGACACAGTCAGGACAAGAGTTTTTTCTTCCGGTAGGGAAACTCCGAAAGATTCAATCAGCAGTCCACCAACAGCTGGTCTTCCCTTCGGACTTGCATGAGGGGTCTGGGGTTGATGGTGGCTTCCTTCGAAGCAGTCCCATTTGCCCAGTCCCATACCCGAATTCTTCAGCAAGAGATTCCTCTCAGATGGAATCGGAATCCGGAATCCCTGGACAATCAGATCCGATTGAGCAAACAGACCAGAGAGTCTCTGGTCTGGTGGCTTCGGTCTCCGATGCTCAGCCAGGGAAAGTCATTTCTGCCAATATATTGGACGACAGTGACCACGGATGCCAGTCTATCCGGATGGGGAGGAATTCTCGGTCAGTTATCTGTCCAGGGACTTTGGTCCCCGGAAGAATCCAGGTTACCGATAAATGTATTGGAACTGAGAGCGATCAGACTTTGTCTGATTCACTGAGCCGAGCAGCTCCAGGGCAGCCCGGTTCGGATCCAGTCGGACAACGCCACGGCCGTGGCTTATGTCAATCACCAGGGGGGCACCAAGAGTGTCCGAGCGGCCAAAGAAGTGGCTTGCATTCTTCGCTGGGCGGAACGATTTGTTCCAGCAATCTCTGCGGTGTTCATTCCGGGGGTGGAGAATTGGCAGGCAGATTATCTCAGCCGTCAGACTCTGGATCAGGGGGAATGGTCCCTCCATCCAGACGTTTTCCACCAGTTGTGCCTACGATGGGGCACCCCGGATATGGATCTGTTGGCATCTCGATTCAACAGGAAAGTTCAGAGATTCGTGGCTCGCTCCCGCGATCCTCTAGCAGAAACCGCAGACGCACTGATCGCCCCGTGGGGGCAATACCAGCTAATGTATGCCTTCCCTCCTCTTGGGTTACTGCCAAGACTTCTTCGCAAGATAGAGGAGGAAGGAATTCCAGTAATCCTGGCAGCTCCGGACTGGCCTCGTCGAGCTTGTTACGCCGACTTGGTCAGACTGATGGCGGACGTCCCGTGGAGACTTCCTCTCAGGGAGGATCTACTGTCTCAGGGACCGATCTTCCATCCTGCTTTACGATCGCTGGGTTTAAACGGCCTGGTTATTGAGACCCAGGTGCTGAAGGACAAGGGATTGTCAGCTTCAGTTATTCCTACTCTAGTTAAAACAAGGAAAGCGACTTCCAGAAAGATTATCATCGTACATGGAAGTCTTATATTGTGTGATGTGAATCCCTTGGGTTCCATCTACATCTTTATTCGGTAGTCCGAATATTGGCTTTCTGCAACAGGGAGTTGAGCAGAAGCTGGCCTTGAGTGTTATCAAGGGTCTGGTTTCAGCATTTGCTATCTTCTTTCAGAAGCTTTTGTCTACTCATTCCTTGGTGCGGAATTTCATCCAGGGGGTGCGACACCTGGCTCTGCCAGTGCACGCGCCGTTACCATCCTGGGATCTTAATTTGGTGCTGTCGGTTCTTCAGACACCTCCCTTTGAAAATATCAGGGAGATTCCCTTGCCTACTTTATCCCAGAAGGTGGTCTTCTTGGTGGCTATCACTTCTGCACGCAGGGTGTCAGAACTGGCTGCATTATCCTGTTGTTCCCCAGATCTGGTGGTTCATAGGGATAAGGTTGTTCTTCATCCGAATCCATCCTTCCTTCTAAGGTGGTTTCAAAGTTTCATTGAATAAGGACAGTGTATTGTCCTTCCTATGTCCTTAGCCCAATCATCCTCGAGAATTTGCATGGCATTCCGTGGATGTAGTTTGGGCGATCAGGATATACTTGAATACTACGGATTCAATTTGTAAGACGGATTCACTGTTTGTGATCACGGATGGCCCTAAGAAGGGGTTGCCTGTTCTGCTGCGACCATCTTTGGATGGATCAGACAGACGGTGGTATAGGCTTATTTTATCTAAGGGTCGGGATCCCCCGTTCCCTGTTAAGGCACATTCTACTCGGGCGCTTAGAGTTTCCTGGACCTTCCGCCATCAGGCGTCAGTGGTTCAGGTTTTCAAGGCGACTGTTTAGTAGTCGGTTCATACCTTTACAATATTGTATAAGGTTTATGTGATGGCATCGTCAGATGCCTCTTCTGGCCGCAAGGTTCCTGCAGGCCACTGTTTGAGGAGACTGTTGGTCTACCTCGAGGATTTGTGGGGTAGGTCTCATCTGTTTTCTAGATGAGTCCTTTGATACTTCTGGTTGGCTCCGGTTGGGCCTTCTAGATTGGATTTTGATTCTGTCAATCCCACCCCTCATTTTGTGGCACTGCTTCTGGATGTCCCAGCTCTTGAGAATCAAGAAGACTACGTCTGTCAATGAGCGATAGAGAAAAATGGATTTTTGTAAGATCTTACCGTAAAATCCTTTTCTCTTAAGCTCATTGACAGACGTAGTACCCGCCCCTCTATCATTGAGTTGGGTTGGGTTAAATTCTCTGTACTGCTTTAAAACAGAACTGATTCCCTGTAGCAGAGAGAGGGAGGATATACCCTCAGGGACTGCCCCTAAGGTGGAGCCAGAACGTTTTGTCTTTCTGCCTAGTCCTACTCCTGCGGAGACAACATAACCCAGCTCTTGAGAATCAAGAAGACTACGTCTGTCAATGAGCTTAAGAGAAAAGGATTTTACGGTAAGATCTTACAAAAATCCATTTTTTTTTTTCACATATACCTAGTGCAAGAAACACATTACTTTTCAATTTATTGTTTGTTCGGCAGAAAATTTCCAAACTTGTCCTTTGTTTTTTCGTCTCAAAAACGTCACAACCAATTACCGATTTGTGCCTATTTACTGGCCGAAAAACAAAAGAACTGTCCACATGACCGTATTTCGGACGATTTTTCGTATAGTGTATGGCCAGCATTAGACACTAGTGAGGCACAGAGACAGGACATGCTTGATTATGCATACATCTGCTGCAGCTCCAAATATGGAGTATAGGCCCCGACCTTCCCGTACCTCATTGCTGCTCAGTGAGACTGCATATCACAATAGGACTATAGCCACACCAAGAGTTTGGCTCTTGTGCATAGGATTATGGCGTTTTTGTGCGCACAGAAAAGGCTGAAAGTTGCTGCGGCTGAACGGTGCCCATAGAATGGTACTAGTAATAACATTTAGGGCAGTATGCACCCAGGGACGAATGTCTGGACTGCAGACTTCTTGTGTTCTGGGCATTCATTCCCGGGTGCATACTGTCCCAAGCATGTTGGTACCACTCAATGCAGCTTTTGGTAGCTCAAGAGTTTTACAGGCTTCTGGCAGCTGGGCTGGATGATGAGCCTGTGCCTTCTACCTGCAAAAAAGTGCCAAAATCCCATGTGCAGGGAGTGAAAACACCCAGCACCAAGGACCAGCAGTGAGGTGAAGACATGTGTAGCATTTCCAGATACCTAGTTTTCCCCTGTTGGACCACCCCTGCTGACCTGTGATTAGTGCTAATACTATACACGTCCACTGTACTAATGGCACTGGCTGGGAAGAGGTTAACCTCTCAGGTAAATGAAGGGGTGCAATGTGTACCTAATAAGCATTATTGTGTGTATTGTGTGCCAAGTTTTACTAAAGATCTCTTTGTTTCTTATCCCTGCTTTGCAGGGATAAGAAACAGAGATCATTCCCTCTTTACAGTGCCCTGTGTTGATTGTCAACATAGGATTTTGGGCTGTCATTGAACACCGCTAATCAGCAGGTCCTGGCCATTAATCATTGGCTGGGACCCAGTGACAGACTCCCACTGTGTACAATCACAGCAGATGTTGGTAGGGCAGCATGCATGCGCATGTCCTAAACCCAGAGACCAGAAGCAACGTACCAGTATGTGGCTTTGCCTGTATGGGCTGCCCATTCGCAGTACATTGCGGGGGGGGGGGGGGGGGCGGTAGTTGGTCCGCAAAAAACATCCGGTTAAAAACACTACATGTATTGAAGCGATTTACAGTGCCTTGAAAAAGTATTCATACCCCTTGAAATTTTCCACATTGTCAGGTTGGGATTTATGTGATAGACCAACACAAAGTGGCACATAATTGTGAAGTGAAAGGAAAATTATAAATAGTTTAATACATTTTTTACAAATATCTGAAAAGCGTGGCATGCATTTGTATTCAGCCCCCTTTACTCTAAAACCCCTAACTAAAATTTAGTTGAACCAACTTCCTTCAGAAGTCACCTAATTAGTAAATAGAGGCCACCTGTGTTTTATTTAGTCTCAGTATAAATACAGCTGTCCTGTGAAGCCCTCAGAAGTTTGTTAGAGAACCTTAGTAAAAATTTTAAGGGGTATAAATACGTTTTTTTTTTTAAAGGCACTGTACTGAGTTTTTTTTTCCGCTTTCCCCTTTTCTGAGACATAACATTGTATAGGATAAGTCACCTGAAATGGGTGTCATGACTGATACTTCACTGAAAGATTAGAATCCACAGTGGGATTGCTCCTTTTATTTAGAGGAAGCACAGCATGTATATTAATGGGCAAATAATAACATTGTCATGTGCTCATACATGGCCAAAATAAGGGGGATATACAACAAGTTTTTAAAAAACTTGAATTAATTCTGTTAACATTGTGCCATTAGAGCCCAACCCAGGCCAAATAAAAAGGGGGAAGGCTTAGAGCTTTTGTCAAGATTTTATTGCTGTATTCTCAACGGGGAGATTTACCTTTACATCTAGTTCTCCTGATGGGACAATGAGGAATCCGTGTATTGTTGAAATCATACTGGTGCCCTCCCCTCCTGTATGCATCTTCATAATGGTAGACTGACCGCAATGTAGAATACCATTATAGCCTGGTTTAACTAATATTGCTGCCCTCCTCTGCCTGATTGCTGCTCTATAGTGGATTACTGGGGGCTGATACAAATTAGCTATATTAAATGCAATTAAGGTTTACAGAAACTCCTGCCAGATATGAAGTTTGCACTTTGAAAATAACTCCCCAGTCTATACATCAGTAGTCTGGCCCCTGGGACCCAGTTATTTTTTCATTGGGTATTGCCATCTTGCAAAGTACAGACAAGATGAAGCCAGGCTCTTACGTTTTTAGTCTGAATGGCAAACAATTTTTACTTGTGTATTTCATTTTTATATCCATGACCATTGATATTTATGACCTATTTATACTTTTTGTATCCCTGATGAGGGAAAGGTGATTCCAGAAACAGGTTGACTTTTCTTCTAGGATTACATTTTAGGATTAAAAACCATTCGCTTTTGGACATTTGTTTAGCTCTGCCATTGGATCGTATGTCCTCCCTTTCATGCGAAAGATGTGCGCCGCTGCTCTCTACACCCGTCAGTGATACAGGTGAGTAGTTTAAAAAAGTCAACAATAGCATAACCGCAACATTGTTGTTGTATTTGCTTAGGCTGCATGATTTTGGGAGGAGTGCGTATGAAATATCTGATGGAGCAGATAATGTTGCCATGTTTAGGTGTGAGATCCAGGAGGGATGCCATTTTTAATTATTGCAAATAAAATTCTTAAGCCCTGTACACACGTACCGATTGTCGGCTGTAAATATTCGGCCGACGACCGATCGGCCGATTGTAGGCTTGTTAGTATGATGCTTCCGACAGCGCATTTTCGGCCGAACAGAATCTGTCGTGCAGGCATTAAAATTTTTGTTGGCCAACACCAGAACGGCCGATTGTTCGCCAGTCAGTACAGATTTCGGCCGACAGACAGCAGATTTGCTAGACTGGGCATGCTCAGAAAAGAAAAAAGACACGGAAAGTTAACCATCAAATGACATCACTTCTGCAGTCGGCTGTTGTTGGCCGACAAAATTCGTGTGCAGTCTTTTGCAGTTTTCAACAGACACGACAGCCCTGGACAAAAGACGGCCGATCGTTCGGCCGACGATCGGTACGTGTGTACGGGGCTTTACACTTTTTATTAAAATAATACCTGCCAATTAACTATTAGCCACCCCATGTTATCAGGTGGCAACGCACTCTTCCCATTTCTTAGTTTTGCATCTGTTGTCACATGGGTTTCCAATGGTGGCCGGCTGTTTCAATGCACAATATACAGACATGGTCTACTATTGTCACCATCAGAAAACCTCCCCTGAGAAATGCCATGCAGCCATCACTGGAGTTATGTAGTCAGACTGTCAGTAAAGGTTTACCTGGAGATCAGTAACACCGAGATGCAACAAAGGATGAAAAAAGGTGAAAACAAGAATTCTATTTAAAGAAATGGATTTATGCTGCACAATGCTTTAGAAAACTGTCACCCAGTTGGGGTTCACCCTTCTAACACTGGGGTCTTGAATAATTTTACAAGTTGGGGAGACCACCATTCAATTTACTTACAAAAAAAAAAAAATGATTGACACGAGTCTATGCGGTTTCAGGGTTAATGCTGCCTTGTGATACAATGGATCCCCTCCTGCAGGCTGAGGGCTTCCTAGCAGGCGCCTTCCTCTTTTCATGGTGACAGCAAGACGTTCAGAGCCGAGGAATCAGCCCAGATGTGCGCTGTCACTTCTGAACGCACACAGAAACTGCAACGTGTTTGGAATAAGACTTGTTAGGCGAGGGAGCTGCGATGCATGATAATGTGCACAGTGAAGCCTTACCTTCAAATTCAAAAGAGAATCAGCCCAAAGGACCATATGATGAAAATATGACAGGCACAAAGGTTATCGGAGGTGAAGAGATTGTGCCGAGAGTCCAAAACAAAGCAGGAAAATATTTCCACTTCAGTCATTCTCGGCCCTGAGGAAAACCATTATTAATTATACCTACTGGGCTGTGTAATTTTATTATTGAAGGGGGCACACACATTCCTTTATGTAAAGAAAGAAATCTAGTGGAAATTGACACACATGATCTCTGCGGGTAGAACTGTATTTAAACTTCAGGGTGCCCTGGCGGTACAATGCCTCCTTTGCTGAGGCTGGACCCCTTTTGTCACATGTACCCTGCTTCATGTATAAGGGAATAATCAAGCAGTCAACCAAACAAAAGCTAAAAGGAAGATGGTATTATATTTCCTGAACTACAGAGGGCCTTGTGACTCCTCAGTAGTCACAATACTGCCCTTTAACCACTTAAGCCCTGGAAGATTTTACCCCCTTTCTGACCAGGGGGTATTTTGCGACTCGGCACTGCGTGACTTTAACGGACAATTGCGCGGTCGTGCAACGCTGTACCTAAACGAATTTGACGTCCTTTTTTTCCCACAAATAGAGCTTTCTTTTGGTGGTATTTGATCACCTGTGTGATTTTTTGATCATGCGCTATAATCAAAAAAAAAGTGCGACAATTTTGCAATAACAACAATATTTTTCACATTTTTTTATATGAAATTCCCCAAAAAAAAAAAAATGTAAAAATCTAAATTTTTTTTTAATTTTTGGCCAATTTATTTTCTGATAATAAATAAGCGTAAAAACAATAAGCGTATTTTGATTGGTTTGCGTAAAAGTTATTGCGTTTACTAACCAAGGGAAAGATTTTTGTCATTTTTGTTGTTTTTTTTTTTAACGAGTAATGGCGGCGATCTGCGATTTTTTTTTTTGTGGGACTGCGATATTGCGGCGGACAGATCGGACCCTTGACTGACATTTTTTACACTTTTGGGGGGTACCAGTGACATTACTACAGTAATCAGTGCTATACATATGCACTGTTACTGTAAAAATGACACTGGCAGGGAAGGGGTTAACTTTATTAGAGATGCAGTGACTGTGTCTCTAGGGGCGTGATTCTTACTGTGCGGGGATGTGTCTGTGTGTGTGTGTGTAACAGCACAGATCACATTTATACATAGCAGGACCGTTAGATCAGTGCTTTTACACAGGGGAGAATGACAGGCGGCTTTGTTTACATTAGCCGCCTGCCTTTCTCCCTTCACAGCGGACGATCGCGAGTGACCGGCGGACATCGGGTCCGCCGGTCACACGCACGGAGGTGTCCGTGAACGGGCCGAGGCGGGAGCGCGGCTCCGGCGGCGCACGCTCGCCCGCTATTGACTCCCAGGCTAGTGACGTACCGGCCAGGGCTGACCGCCGCAGTATATGTACTTGCGGCGGTCGGCAACCGGTTAAAGTCCTTTGTATGGATTTACAAAATGCCCAGAGGATGCATTAAAAAGTGATCAGTTATGTCTGGTACACATTGTAGCACCCTACAATGTGGTAGGTGCTAGGTAAAAGTATAACGGGCCTTGGCTGCCTAACAGCAGGGCCATGATTTCAGCTGGCTGTGATGTCTCCCAGGTGTGTCTGCTGAGAGGGGAGTCTCCCCACTGGCTCCATGGGAGGATTCTCATTGGGCAGTGGAGGAAACCCAATCAGAGACACACTCAGGTTTGTATCTACCCCAGAAGGCAGATTCTGCCGCAGAGGATTCTGGGTATAAGTTTTGAGGGAACGCATGATGCAGCGTCTTTTGCTGGAAGCAGAGTACGGCTGTCTCTCCTCCTGTCAGAAGGTTTAGGTGTTCCAGATGGCTGCCTGGGAATCCAGAGAGTGCTAAGTTGAGCTGCAGAGGGGATCCGGTGTGCAGAGGACCAGTGGAGGAAGAGGGGTCCAGTTCCAGGAAAGCCTGCCAAGGTCGTGAGTACTGTGTGAACTGCCCCTAAGGGTCTGCCAAGTGTAGAGGGGACCACTCCAGAGAAGGTTCCAGGGATCCAGGAGTCAGCTAGCTATAAAGGGGGTAATTACTCAGAGGACCCTGAAGTGTAAAGGGGGCACCAGTGGTTGGACCCTGAAGAGTCAGTGTGCAGTGTAAAGAGTTAAGAGTTGCAGCAGCACAAGTAGTGAAAAGGAGCTACCTCAGCCAGTGAAGGGTTGGATGGAGCCGTTCAGTGACTTGAGCTAAATTGAGTGTCAGGAGTCAAGAGTTCTACAGTCCTGGATCTTCTGAGTTAACAAGTTAACGTCGAGGTTCCAGCACTAATTCAGCCAAGCAGTATTTGCAAGCGTCAGGAAGTGCTGGTCGGCATCCAGCTGGCCCCAAGACAGCGCTAGTGAACATTTTTGTACAAAGTCCCAGTTAAGCCTAGACGAGCCTGAGGAGTATCCCACTCATTCCCTACTCCCATCCGCAATATACAACAAAACAAACCAAGATGCCGGAATGGTCATTGTTTCATTTCTCACCCCTGGGTTCACAACTTAAATGTGTTGGAAGTGTTACCGGTACTGATGGCAGGCCCACCTCCGGCCCAAGGCCTGGAAACATTGCTACAAGATGAGATTATCGGATGAATAATCATCTTTTTTTGCATGCTAGTCTTTATCTAGAAAATGAAAGTTTACCAATGTTAAGAAAATTCTCGTACGACAGAAAAAAAATTCTTAAGTGATGGAATGTGTTGTAGTGTATTTGTATTGTATTTTTGAATGACAACTGCACTGATTTAACAAAAGGTTTGTGCTTGTCCCATCGGATAATATGGGATGAACTGTCATGATCGGCTCTTGAAAGCTACGCACTAGCCATCAGAATATTGTATGATCGCTTTGAAAGCGGTCTTTTTCATACAATTTTTTGATCGTGTGTATGGGCCATTACTCTAAGAGCTCTGCCAATCTAAACAATCTTTCCCTTTATCGGCGGTCAACTGGTCAGCTGTCCTGGGATCCCAGAGTAGTTCTTCAAACCAAGATAGGCAAAGCTGGCTTCTACCAACATTTGAGTTTAAAGTGGACCTTCACCCGCAAGAAGCATTAGGCATCACTGCTCAGCCCACCACCACAATCTAAAATTACAACTTTATTTTTGCTTATTTATTTCTCCATTGTTCTGTCTGCTCCACCCCCTGCCGCCATCTTAAGGGAACAATAAGGTCTACCCTGCTCTGAAGCCTCTGGAGATTCACATTTCACATGATGCTGCAGGTTTTATTCATGCAACTGGAAGAGGGCATGCCTGGCATCAAGGAGCCAGGCTGCCTGAACCAAGAAGAGGTGTTGTGCACTTGATTCCATCAGCAACAAAGATGGCGGCACGTTACTCTGCTTGTGACAGGGGTGCACTGGATCACAGCAAGACAGCACTGGATTCACTGGCTGAGTTTCTTTGATAACTGTGCAGAACATTGCCATAAGGGTAATGGTGGAGGGTAAGTAGGTGACGTTTATTTAAACCAAAACTCCAGCCAATTTGCTAAAATACACAGCTGAAATATATTTCATATGGCAAATATTTATGTACCAAAGGAGATTTGGTTCTGAATTGGTATGTACAGATATCTGCCACACAGAAGAGCCACTCTTTACAAACCTTGTACATGCAGCACAAAATTTGTTAGCCCTGAAGGAGAGCTCAGAAGTCCTGAAACGAGTTGGCTATTTTAGTTTTACAAAGCCACATATGTACACCAAGCCAAACTCATTAAGGCTCCATTCACACCTGAGCGTATAATTTTCAGGCATTTTTTGCAGGTGTTTGGAGGAATTCATTGAATGCTTGTAATCTGCCAAAAAAGAAGCTCATGTACTTTTTTGATCTTCAGGCGTTTTGCTACAGGGACAAAATCGCTCATATGTGAACAGGGGCCATTAAAATGAATGGGATTTTGTTTGTTGGGTGTTTTGAGACTTCAGAGATGAGCGTTTTACGAGCTGAAAAATGTTCAGGTGTGAACAGGGCCTTACTCAAAACTGTTTTAAGGAAGAAAAAACAAAACAAAAACCACACAGCCCACTTTCCTGAATACACCAAAAGCACAACATAGATACAGTATATAAAAAGTTGGAAATGTAGGAATGCTTAAGACTTGTCAGGTTTTTTTTTTTTTTTTTTTGAGAGGGGAAATTCCCTCATAGCCTGATGTCATCTGAACAGGTGTAACCATTAGAGGATTCCCCCTCAGTTCCGGTCCCTGTGGCAACCATGCCTGCCTGATTTCTAATCACAGTCTGCATCACAGAGAATGGTCACCAGCACAAAAAGAGGTCTGGATGCCCTTACCTAAAAAATTTGGGATTTATGAACATTTTATAAAAATGGAGAAGGGCCTCTGATTCCTAATCAGGCCCCTATGGGCAAAACATTGTCTCAATCCTGTCTGACTTCATCTTTATCTGGAGCTCAAGTTCTCACAGACAGAGTTGCCAGCCATGTAGTGAACATGCAAGCTACCCCAAGTCAGGCAGGCATCAAACTGCAATTACCCCAACTCTACTACAACTTCTCTCCCCCAAAGAAATGCTGTAAAGTCATACAATTTCCTGCTCCTGGTCATCCTGATATCGGTCTTCTGCTTCTTCTCTGGATTTCAGCTCACCCTCAGGTACCTGGAATCATCACAAAGGGAAAACAAATGGCTGTCAACTGGTTCCATCATTTTGTTCAATAACGGATGAAGGAGGTGGAAAATTACAGCAGCCTTTTGTGTGGTGCAGAACCATAGTATAGCTGGAATCTGAATGTTAAATACAATGGGGTTTATTTACTAAAGCCGATACTCGCTGATAGGATGACTCAACTACCACAGTTCCATCTCCCCCCCAACCCAGCGTCCCCCCCCCCCCCCCTCCTGAGGTGCAGCGGGACAGCACTGTCTTTATCCAATTACGCCCCGAAAAAAAAAAAGTCCTACCTCCTGGGCCCTTCTGTTAACGTGATGGGGCCCAGGGAAATGCAATTTAAGCCCTGGTAACCAAGTTGGTGCGGGGGTGTGGTCTAGTAATATTAATGTATTCATTTAGGCAGAAGGCAACAAAAAAGCTGCCCCAGGCCCCCCTGTTTATCTGATGGAGCCTGGGCCCGGTACAACAAGACCAGTTGTACTGCCTTACCAACAGCCCTGCGTGTGGGCGGAGCCCTGAATGGCCATGCTGTATTCAAACAGTGACAGCTAGTACAAGGAACGTCTCTGTACTGCTGCCACATGGGGGCAGCAGTGGGAACAGGTTACATGCTTTACTCTAATAGTGAGTGAAACATGAAACATGTTCCCAAAGGTGAACCTATCCTTTAAAAGCCGAAGTCTAGGTATAATCTTTATTGTCTAGTTACATTGGCTCAGTTTGGCACAATGGAAGTGTGAATATCTCATAGCTGAGGGACTGCTGTGGAATCTAACAATCACTGTAGCAGATGAAGCTACTACACTGATCACTGCAATCTTCTGGGTCCTGTGCCAAGAAGCTTCCCTTCTACATAGTGACCACAAAGGGTCACTTGCTCGCCATCGCCACCTTCCAGAACACCTTGTATTTTTTTCAAAGACTACAAGACTTTCTTTGAATGGACAAGGTGGAGAGCCTGATGTCACTGTCTTTCCACCTTGTCCAACCATTTTATTTAAACACATCAAGTCTATGTTCCTAAATGCAATTAGATCTTTTAAAGTTGAACTCCAGGGAGGATAAATTTAGCATATCTATCCTGGGTCAGTTTGGCAAAACATATGCATTTGTGATACCCAATTAGCCTCTGTGGAAGCTGTAAATTCCTGTAGTGGCCCAAGCTACTGCAGTGATAGTAACAGTCTTCCGGGGACCATGCCGAGCCGCCTTTCTGCACTGTACCACAGAGGGATGATTGTTTGGCAAAGCCACCATTTAGAGAACACCTTCACAGCACGTTCTGAATGGATGAAGGAAGGGCAGTGAGGTTACTATCTCTACCTTATCCAATAAGAGAAAGCTTTTCATTCAAATCGAGAAAAATGTTCTCTGAATGGTGGCCAGGCTGAGCAAGCAACCCCGTGGTTACTCTGCAGAAGGGCAACCACTCAATGTAGCACCTGAAGACCACGGCCATCAATATAGTAGCTCAGGCTACTACAGTGATTTACAACTTCAACAGAGGCCAACTGGGTATTACATATACTGTACATACTCAATGCGCCAAGCTGGCCAAATGTAAGTATGCAAAACATATCATTGCTGGAGTTCAGCTTTAATGTAAAATTGCAGTAGTTATCTCAGATGTAACCCTTTTCTTATCCATCCACGCACATTGACGGCTTATCGCCCCTTCATGAAAATTTTACTTCCTTATCTTCTATTGTAGAAGCCACCAACTGAAGAGACATCATTCAGAGGCAAATGTGACTCATTCATTCCAGCTCTGCCCACTGACAGATGAGAGTGGAGTAGAGTAATCACAGACTGACATAAATACATGTAATGATTGCATATACATAACACAATGGCTACACACAATACAAACTTGCAGGGGAAGATGCATAAATGTAAATCGGGTCTATTGAACTCCATCTATTGGATTCCCTCCTAGCAACTTCTTTCATCTACGTGTTCCATAAGACATGGACTTTTTGCATTACAGACTGTTTTAGTCCTCTTAGTCAGCATTGTTAAATTCATCAAGCTCTTGCCTGCATGTCACTTAACCCTTGAGTGATTTGGTGCTCCAATACTGGTTATTCTTTAGCACATAATAAGCACCCTTCTTTCTGTTTTTTGGGTCTATTGAACTGCCTTTCTCTACAGACAGCCCTCTGTCTGTTATTTTATCAAGTTGAAGTTTATGTAAACCCAAACAACGAACATCTCTTATTTGCTCCTTTCTGGTCTGTTAAATACAACAATCTTAGCATTTTGTTATAAACTAGATAACCAAAAGTATTGGGACGCCTGCCTTTACACACATATGAACGTTAATAGCATCCCAGTCTTCATCCATAGGGTTAAATACTGAGTTGGTCCACCCTTTGCACCTAGAAAAGCTTCAACTCTTCTGGGAAGGTTTAGGAGTGTATCTTTGGGAATGTTTGACCATTCTTCCAGAAGGACATTTGTGAGTTCAGACACTCATGTGGACGAGAAGGCCTGGTTCAGTCTACGCTCCAATTCATCCCAAAGATGTTCTAATTAGGTTGAGGTCAGAACTCTGTGCAGGCCAGTCAATTTCCTCCACCCAAAACTCACTCATCTATGGCTTTATGGACCTCGCTTTGTTAACTGGTGCACAGTAACGTTGGAACAGGATGGGACCCTCCCCAAACTGTTCCCACAAAGTTGGGAGCATGACATTGTCTTGGTATGCCAACGCCTTAAGGAGTTCCCTTCACTGGAAGGGGCTAAGCTCAAACCCCTATAAAAAAAAAAAATAAATAAAAAAATACAAATAAAAAACCCCACACCACAATCCCCCCTCCACCAAATGATTTGGACCAGTGCACAAAGCAAGGTCCATACACACATAGATGAGCAAGATTGGGGGGGGAGGAACATGACTGGCCTGCACCGTCCTGACCTTAACCCAATAGAACACCTTTGGGAAGAATTAGATCAGAGATTGTGAGCCAGGCCTTTTCAACATCAAACATTAGTGCCTGACCTCACAAATACGTTTTCGGGAGAATGGTCAAACATTCCCATAGACACTCCTAAACCTTGCGGACAGCCTTCCCAGAAGAGTTGAAGTGGTTATAGCCGCAATAGGTGGGCCAACTCAATATTAAACCCTACGGAATAAGACGTGTATAAAGGCAGAGTGGTCCTGTGTCCTCTGCACTCTTCCTCGCTTATCTCAAGGAGTCCTCCCAGTTCTTCTCTTGAACTACAAAAAAAAAAAAACTCTATGCTGTGGCGATCAAGTGGATGGCAGGCACCCAGTAGATTACAAGGAGACAGCTGGGAAGGGCTGTTATCATTCTTTGCTTTTTTCAGTCTGGAAAAAAGGCACTAGGTTGTCAGTCTACAAAAGGAAAGTGCATTTCTATCCCATTAACAGGTATTTCCCTGTATTGTTTTATTACATTGCATAGCTACCAGTCTAAGAAGAAAAAACATCTGTCGGGAGTACAGCAAGCATAGTGATGTGTCGTGACACTGCTTTACAGTGGTTAGGTCAGTGATTAAGCACTCTAAAACCTGAATAAAATGAAGTTACAGATTTGCCTCGCAAGGGTGCCTGAGCACAAGACTGACTGAACAGAATTTGATTTGCTTCACCACTACAAAAACCAATAGCGAACAGCCAACATTTCTGCATAAACTGCATCCCTGAACTGCCCCTGCTTGCCAAGTCCCATCCCTGTCACCACAACCTTGCTTTGGGTGCAAGACATAACCTCACTATTGCATATATAGGTAAGGCATGTGCCACTGACAACATAAAATGGCATGGAAAGAACAGCAGCCATTTATTCCAGCTTTCATATTCCAGCCAGTACTAGAAAAAGAATATCTGAAGCCCTATTGGTTTCAATGTGGTCTAATAACTGTGATGGATTTGAAGCTTGGTAAGGATTTAAAGTACAGCTCCCATCCAAGCACAGCATGGAAAGCACCCAATGCATCAAGGATACATTTGTTCATAATTCAAACTTAAAGCGTTACTTCACTCCAAAAAGGGAAAGTTCCTCTCCTCCTCCTCCACTTTTTTATTCTATTATTTATTTTGGGGAGGGGTACCCTCTCCCCCACTTCCCACAACCTTCTGGGACACATCACAGGTCCCAGAAGACTGCAGGACTATTCACAAAGAGCAGTGTGCCTCGCTCATGCTCAGTTAGAAGCCGTCTTTCCCTGCCGGTTTCCTTTAGTTAATATGGCAGGGCATGGACCTGAAACCAATTGAAGAACGTGCTCGGCTGAAGACAGTGCTGGATCTTGGGGGCAGAGAGTGTCCTTATATTAAAAGTCAGAAGCTACAGCATTTGTAGCTGCTGACTTAAAAATTATTTGGGGGAGAATGGAGCTCCTAAGCTGACCATAAGTAAACTACTAGAATTTTGTTAAAAAATTTTATTTTTATTTTTTTTGAATATTAGTTGGAAATTTTGAAGAATGTTAGTTGGAAATTCTAAATGATCAGTGGGGTCAAATCAATTTACTTTTAGAACCCTCTGGTGACCACTATCTATGTGGATCTGTTCATCACTATATGGAGTACACATTTCTTTGTGGAATCTTTTTATTGTGCCCGGATGACCTTGGATCAAGCTCTCAGGTCCCGGTATAGACATTCCCCTAGTGGTCTGCTGCCCACAATACTTAGGTGTTGATGTCATTGCTGGATGACATCACTGGTACACTGGCTGGAGACCATTTAGGCCAGGGATATTATATCCCTTCCCTATTATTATTTATCCGTCTATTATCATTCTTATGCTATCGGTAAAAAGGATTTTCTTTTTTGTACAGTAATACATGATGCATCTGCTCCTGAGGAAGTGGATTACATTCCATGAAACGCGTAGAGCTTGTTTATGATGCATTTTTACTTTCATATTTTTTGGATCCTTTAATATCGCTTGACAATCAGTGCTCCATTCCAGTCTACAACTAATCAGCTCTTATGTATATGATTTGGTTAATCTTTTACCATTTACCTGCTGTATCATTTACATCTATGCTATGATGCTTTTATGTCTGTCGATGACATTGTTAATAAAATGTTTTTTATCATCATGTGAGACCCGCCTGATGTAATTTTACCTGTGTATGTACCAATCGTTACCACACACCTCATTTACAGTCCCGAACTTCCCCTATACCCCTCTTCATACATTTTTTATTCAACAACTAGCTATTACAATATTGGTTAACATTTATGGATTTATACTTTTTTTACCCTTCTTATTTACTAACATGCCAGTTGTCATGAGATTATATTTCTTACCCTCTTTTACTTCCCCCTCCCCCCCTTTCTTTCCGGGGTCAAATCAACGTTCATTTTCAGACACAGTGACGGGAAAAGGGTAGAACTTTTTTCTCAAAACAAATTTCCAACAGTGAAAGTGGTTTCAGTTAGGAAATTACATTCATTCCAAAACTGAATGTTAAATGCAAATTAAATTTTAAAGTATTTGAAAAAAAAAAACAGTTGTCAAGTCATCAAACGTACTAAAAACATGTGTATGAATGTATGTTTGAAAGTCTTCTAGTAAAGCCAGCTTTACTCAAATATAGTTTGTGGAGGACAGGTGGCCACACACAGGAGCACAAATTCAAATTTCTGCACACCTGGCAGCTACACCCCACTAAAAAGGATTTTCTTACAGAAAGCTCTGTATATTGATTTTCCTGAATATGCATTTCAAGGAAAATACAGGCAAGTGGAAGTAAGCTATTAGAGTAAGAAGCAAATTTACCATTGGCTTCCTATCCACCTCAGGTTGAACTGGTTGTTTTTCAGCATTTGCTTTCTCCTCAAACGCTGGTCTGTCTATTTCTGCCTCCTCAAACTCATCTTCACCCTGATTGTTGGGGTCTTTGGCTGGATCTGCAGCATCTTCCTGAGCCTGCGTAAAGAAATAATAACTGAAGGTACTCTAAAGCTTGAACATACCCATGGGTTTTTTGCTCCTCATCCTGGCTTGGAGTACATATACAATCCTCTAGCCTACAGTCATGAGTTTCTTGAATACCGAACCCGGAGCCTGCAATTCTACAAGGATAGTCACTCCCAATGCTGATTACATTCCAAATATGTGCATCTTTAGTTTAAACGAGGAATTCCAAATATATAGATATTTTTACATAGTTTCATCTGTCCAGCTTAGACCAATGGAATTCTGCATATACCATACCTTGCTGATCCCCCTAGAAGCTGGAAGTCACCCCTACTACACTGATCTCCACTAGCTTGGGGGTCCCACTGCAAGCAGCTGCTCTGCTGCATTGTGAACACAGGTCGTCGGCTGCTGGGTATGGGCGCCATTCAGAGAATGTTTATCATTTTTTCAATGATTGCAAAGTGTCTCTTATAAGATGGAGGTGGAGAACGTCACCACCCGGTCTCTCCACCTTCTTGAACCAGAGAATGTTTTGTATTCATTGACAAACTTCAAAGTGATCTCCTAATGGCGCATGCGTCAAAACGGCCAACCTCCTGTGTTGACAACGCAGCAAAGACAGCCAGTCAGCACGGGACCTGAAAGCAAGTGGAGAACATTGTAGTAACACTGGTCCAAGCTGAACCAACAAAACTATGAAAAAATATCCATACCTGGAATTCTTCTGTAGTTATGCAATGCAAAAAGGTGGCATTGGAACACATGATATTAAAATAGAACATAGATGTCTGCAGCCTATTGCATTCGGGTGTGCGCCGCAAAGCTCAAACCCGCTCACTTTTGAGACAAAGGGACAGAGGACAGAGATTCACCAGTCTCTCTACAGCTCAGCTGCACTGTTTGTGCATGAAACACAAAAGGAGAGGCGCCTCTAAGTGTAGGAGTAAAAGGTGGTTTTATCAGACATCTATGTGGAGTGGTATTATCCCTGTAGGTCCTCATCAGTGACCGTTTTACTGTCCACCGGCTCCCACTGTGTGTCATTCATCGCTTGTAGGAAGTCAGCCTTAATGTGGAATCCGTTCCAAAACGAGGCTTGGGGAGCAGATGGAGGATAGCGTGGAGTGATGACGTTACTGGGATGGGACACGTTTCCGAGCTGGCGAACTGCGATTGACCCAGTAGCCATGCTCCTTTTTCAAAGGTATTAATGGGAAGTGCTCTGTGCTGTTCATTCACAAACTGAAGCATAGTAAACACAGTTTACTATGCCTCAGTTATGAACACAGTGAGTGATCAGTATAATCACTCAATGTGTTTATTTAGAAAAGGAAGGGGCTGGTAAATCATGTTTACTGGCCCCATTTCTCTATCTCCATCCGGTCATGATCAGCCACAGCATTCAGTGGGACATGAGGGAAGGGAAGTGCTGCAGGGGGACACATTGGAGGGGCCCAGGCAGCAAGGGCATCTGCACCGCACAGAGTGATAGGGGTGTGCCCAGGTACTCCCTATGAAATAGAGGTACATTACATTTGATCACCATTTTATAGCAAACACATTATTGGATAGAACTTTAATTCTTCCTCGATCATTAGTGGGGTCAGTGACATCCAGGTATGACAGGTAAACACAACTAAGTGTTGGTGTCATGCCTCCAGCATAAGGAAGTAATTAATTCTATTGGAACTTGTAATACCAATATTGGCCACAAGATGCCACTGTGACAGACTGTTGTACAGTACTTTATGGTACTTCCTGTTTTCTATTACTGAGTATTAGTTCCACCCCTCTCTGAGAGAATCTCCATTTTAAGATTTACCTCAGGAAGGAGCAGACAGCATCTGAGGTTGCTGTGGGAAGATTCCTGAACCCCCCTTTGAAGCATAGCTGGTATGCCTATGAACTGTTGGTTATATACTCAATGCATATACTGTTTATGTTTGTATACTGATTATATGCCTTTATGTTTATTTACAGTTTCACCTCTATTCACAATCCTATTCGCATACCCATCTGACTTGTAACCTGTTCATGTGACCACTATTCTTTCACTGGAATAAAGACTTAAGTTACAAAAGGACTGGTTATTGCAGGATTAAAGGTTTAGCTGTATGTTGAGCTGCACACGCCTGGGGCATATGTGTAGTGAGAACAGAACAGTTGGCTAGTAGCTGACAAAAGGAATGGCATTTATTAACGTATCCTCAGCATGGGGCATGGTATGAAACATTTATATATAGACTGCGAGCTGAACAGGTTAAAGTGGAGTTCCACCCATTTTTGGAACTTTAGATCTTTGTAATCCCCTTTAAAATGGCTTTTACCAATGGAAACTTTTTTTTTTTTTTTTGCTAGTAAATACCTTAATTTTGGCTTTATTCCTCCTCTCCTCACTTCCTGGTCCGATCGGCGATGACGTCATTCGGCGATCCGCAGTGTCTGCTGGGATGTATTCTACTTGCAGTAGCTGTATCTGTACTGAGCCGTGCCTGCCCCGCCTCCTCTCATTGAATTGCATTGTATGAATGTATTAAGGCTGTTCTCTGCCCAGCCTCCGCCCCGCCTCCTCTCATTGAGTTGTATTGAGAGGAGGCGGGGCGGAGGCTGGGCAGAGAACAGCCTTAATACATTCATACAATGCAATTCAATGAGAGGAGGCGGGGCGGAGGCTGGGCAGAGAACGGCCTTAATACATTCATACAATGCAATTCAATGAGAGGAGGCGGGGCGGAGGCGGGGCAGGCACGGCTCAGTACAGATACAGCTACTGCAAGTAGAATACATCCCAGCAGACACTGCGGATCGCCGAATGACGTCATCGCCGATCGGACCAGGAAGTGAGGAGAGGAGGAATAAAGCCAAAATTAAGGTATTTACTAGCAAAAAAAAAAAAAAAAAAAAGTTTCCATTGGTAAAAGCCATTTTAAAGGGGATTACAAAGATCTATGTATTCCAACCTATTAAAAATGGGTGGAACTCCGCTTTAAGCAGCACTAGTCATCACTACAGAAAGTTGCAGAGGAAAACTAAAATAAGGGGGGAAAAAAATTCTAAACCAAAATTCACACAACAGTCATAAACACATTCTGAATTTTATTTGCCAAAGGCTGCAGTCATTCATCACCTAAATGCATGCAACAGCTACTCCCAAATGAGCAAGTCAATATTGCAGTCATTGAACCACAAGAAATAAAAAGCTGTGTCTTCTATGCTTTGTACATGTTGAACATAAGGAACAGCTGATTTTAAAAGAACTGGAATTTTCTTTATATACACATGAAAGACCAGCTTAATTTAGGTTGACTCTTAAAAGCGACATTAAATTCTGGTTTAAAGAAAAAAATATTTTCTTCAAGTATGTATTCTTAGCGCAAAAGTCCTTCTATTGCACTGCCTCCTCTAAATCCCTTATTTTTGTAAGAGGGTGGCTACGTTCGTTCTCCATGGTTCCACTGTATGCAGGAATGTAGACACCCTCTCTTGCACCCAAGATGGGCTAAGAACCATAGGATTTGTAATGTGCATGATCGCAACTAACATGCCCTGCTCAAGCCAAACAAACAGAAGGAAAGGGGGTAAAGGAGAGGTTCAGGCAGAAAAACACAAATATTATGAAAAACAGATCACAGGGACATTTAGCGGATGTGTATGGGTTATTTTTAAAGAATAAGGATAATCTTTAGTGTTTTTTTTAAAGTGGTTGCAAGCCTTTACATATATTCAGTGAAAAGTGATACAGAGATGAAACAGATTCTTAAAAAAAAAAAAAAAAAAAGTTGTACCCGTTTATCTGAAGCCATCCGTTCTCTACAGCCATTCAAAGTGCACAGTTTACAAAGATTTTCTGAGCTTTAGGATGGGGATCTGATGTCACACATTACACAGCATAGAGAGGAGAGCAGAGTGTAATATGAGATCTACGTGGAGGGAATGGACACACCCCCTCTCTACAGTCTCATCGGGAAACATGCACAGCTTAGGCTGTCAACCTAGGATTCTGTGGTGTTGGCATAGACCAGTGATGGCCAACCTTGGCACCCCAGATGTTTTGGAACTATTTCCCATGATGCTCTACTGCACTGAAGAGTGCATGAGCATCATGGGAAATGTAGTTCCAAAACATCTGGGGTACCCAAGGTTCGCTGTCACTGGCATAGACTGTCAGAATTGATAACAGATAGCAGAGAAAAGGAGTGAACAGACAAATCACACAATGTGCTTTGGATTGAGGCCATTACACACTATAGATGACTAGGCTTTGTTCATTTTTCATTGCAGAGGTTTACAACCACTTTGAAGTTTTAAAAAAATACTTGTTTTTATGTATAGATTGTAAATGAATAAGTACTTGGAAGCAGACTGACTTGCTCATTTTTATATGCAGGCTTTTTTTTTGTGTATCCCCATTTGCAAGATTTCCACTTTCTTCAATATATTTGACAAAAAAGGATACAAGGGAAATCTCACTTCTATTTAAGGTGCATCAGACAGAAGAAGATCTGAAGGGGTAATCCACCCAATGGGCTTAGAAGGCTATAAAAACACAAATAGGTCCCAAATCTGTTCCTGCCCACCTAGTTTTTGGTGTTACCACCCACCTTTGAGGTTCAGCAACTGTGGTTACATTCTATGTAATATACTGTAAATATAATAGGAAAGGAGGAGGTCCTTATAACGTTAACATTACAGAGATCCCACAAATAGAATCCCTAAGAGATTATTAGGCAGTTTAACGCCCAGCATCAACCAAAACTAGAGATAAAACCAATTAGGGAAAAATGTGAACAGATCAGGAAATGCACGTCTCAGGTTTTGGTGGTTTTAAATTAAATTGATTCTCATCAGGCTGGTACTGACCCTCTTGTCAAGTGTAGTACTGGAGGTGCAAGATGTATATATATGATCCATATGTTTATAATGTGGAGTCTGAACAAACAAAGCAATATGTTTCATCACGTACAGAGAGGAGACGTGACTGGAAATTAGCAAAGACCTTGAACAATCTCGGGAAGCAATCTACGGGGATTAAAGCACCCTGCAGCGTTCTACCAGTCAGATATCAGCAGAATGACAATGAGCTAGGAGACAGCAAAGGACGGTGATTGCAGCAAGCTGAATGGTAATCTCTCTCCTTACCGGAGCCTCTTGGCCTACGTGTTGCTTCGGAGGTGGAGGGCCATCCTCTCTGTCAATCACACCAGCATCTGCAAATGTGCAATTCAATTATTCATTTAGTTTGTTTTTCATAAGCTCAGACAGATGCAAAAAAAGCAGAGGATGCACGTACACATATACCCATCTATACCAGTCTGATATGACAAATTAAAGACAATTTTCAAACTCAACATGGAGAATATATTATACACACACAGCAAAATTCTTTCTAGTGCGGCCAAAGGAGGGGCTAAGGTCTATTGTTATTGTCCAACATTGACCTTTACAGCTATGCTGAATTACCTCTGTGAGGCTACTCCCGTACAAAAAAAAAAAAAAAAGATCCCCAAAGGGGAGATGCTGAGAGAAATACAGGAGATAATAAGGTGCTGCATTACCTAAAGGTGCTAATATTGAATAGGAGAAATCTACATACACTTTTAGGCTACAATCACATGGACCCCACAGGAGCAGCAAACTGTGCACCACTAGTCGCCTGCGTGAATGCAGCCTAAAACTTTTCCAGGCATTCCTTATGGAGGAATGTATGAACTCCCAAAATGCATTTGCGCTCTTATCTCGTTGATCTTTAGATAATAAACTGTGTCCTTGGGACAGAATATCTAGACAATCTGGTAGGGCCCACATAGAGTCCAGGAGCATGAAGGGGCCTGAGAACTACGTCTGCCAGGGCCTAAGTGTAATGAGAATTATGGTGATGCCCCCATCTCAATCCTGCAGAGCAGGTGAGGCAGGTATTGCAGAGGAGGAAAGGTGTAGATCAGGTGGAAACAATCCACAGTGAAAGCTAGAGGATCTCTACACCTCAGAATCTTGGGCTGTTTTGGAGGCCAGGAGGTCTACGTCTGGTGTCCCCCACCTGCCACAGAAGTCCTAAAAACACCCCCAGGTGCAGGGACCATTTTCTTTTGTCTTGATTTTGTCAAGTGAGGAAGAATGCCTGTCAAAAGTCCATGCACTGATGTGTAAAGTGAACAAGGCTGTAAGGTGAAATACTGCTTGAACCAGAATCCATTCGACTTCTCAGAGTGACAAAATTACTGGTTCCTCCCTAAAGGTTGAAGTATGCCACAGCCGTGACATTGTCCTGACTTCAATCTGAACCAGATGACCCAACAGTTAAGATTTCCAGCACTGAAAGGATAACCAAATTGCTTGGTAGTTCTAAAGGTTTGAGAGATGACCCTCCTCTGGTGACCAAATCTCCTATATGTATATATACACATGTATGTAACATACGGAAAGTAAAGTATTCAGGACTCATTCCCTGCCCGTCAGGCTGGCACTCATGCAAACCTGCAATGCCGAAGGAAGGTAGAATTTACTAACTTAAGAGCTTGATTCATAAGCCACCAGACCAGAGCTGATCTGGTCCTAGGCATGTGAATGCAATAATCCAGAAAATGAGCCAGTTTGTCCCATGCAGACAGAATGTTGAGTTGTAACAGTCTGAACTGGAAACTAAAAAATGGGACTAGTTTAGGGGATGGTACCATCAAGCTCAGGACCCTCATGCAAAAAGCAGTTTTTCCCATGGAAGAAAAACTCTGGACAGGGCAGTATCCAACGGTACAAATACTCTAAGCAATGAGAAAGTTCCCATGCTGACTTCTAGACTTTCAGGATCCACCTAAACATCTGAAGTAGTTGAACATTGGCTAGTGAAGCCTGTGCCGACTGTTCCATCAGCAAGCTTATCCAAATAAAAAGGTATTGAGAACCTTTAGATTCAGTATTAGGGCAAATGCCCACTTTTGCCTAAAGAACAATGAACAGATTTTCAAAGAAACCCCAAAACCTTTCCTTTAAAATGGAATCATGGCTAGGAACCTGACCAATGAGCTGAGCCAAGCCAGCTCAGAAGTCTGCTAGTCTGTGTGGGAAGATAGAAGATCAAATAACATGAAACGGGTAGAAAAGGTAGAAAATTCTAGCTCGTAGCCAAAAAGGTCAGCAAACATCTCCCCCCCCCCCCCCCCCCCCCACACACACACTTTGCAAGGGCTTGTGAGTGGGCTTGGAGGGTTTTGAGGTCCAAGACTCATGGCTAAACTGAGTCCCAGGCTTGGACTTCGAGGCCTGAGGTGACAGGAGATTAGGAAGAGTTCCTTTTGAAAAGGGTTTTTTGCTGTTCCTCTTACCCCCAGGTGAGGATGTTCTTGATAAAGGGACCATCAAGGGTTGCCCTCAAGAGGCATTCCCTATTAAAAAAGGACATGCACAGCACGTGCTTCTTGCCCAAAATTTGAGCCAAAGGATCTTCCACATGTGGACTAAAAGGAGACCAATTCTGAAAAAGGAATAATATAATTGGCCCATCCACACAGTATAGCAAGGCTGTAGGCATGAACTTAAATTGTGGGGGGCAGAAGGATACAGCAGGATAGATCCAGAATCTTTAGAATCTGTAAGTACTTCAAAAGTGTTAGCTGAAGTAAGGATTTAATTTGTTAGTCACTTATGTAAATCTATCGAAATCTATTAGTCCATCTAACACAAGCAATGCTGCTGTCCAAGACTACTACACATCTCCTGTATAAATAGAAGTGTGATAATGGCCTGACAACGAGGTAAAGCTAAAAGTTTTCAAAAGTAGTTCTTGCACTACTTTTGGTGACT